>NC_037530.1:22990739-22997202 GCF_001531365.2 Cynara cardunculus var. scolymus
ATTCAAGAATAGTTTTGAGCTTCAAAGGTTTTACTTTTTAAATAATGATATGAAAAACGTAAAAGAGACTTGGATTACAATAGGCCTAATAATCTATTTATACTAGTTGGCTAATACTAAGATAACTATGTATTGCTACTTTCTAGCAAATAGTCTAGCTAACAGATAAAGTTTATCTTTTACATGGATAAGCATTATTAACAAGATAAACTATAATTTCAGCTGTTGATTTGTCATCTTCAGCTGTCATTATCAATGTGATGAATTCATCCTTATCTTCAAATCTTCATTGCACGCTTGAATGAATACTTAGAAAATCTTCTAAGTGTTTGTCTGTCTAGAGCATCGATGAGAATGCTTCTTTCCATCGCATCGTCCATTGGTCCTCTGGTTGAACTTCGTCCATCGGTCCAATGTTCATCGATCCTCTGGTTAGTCTGTCCATCGATCCTCTAGTCTAACTTCGTCCATTGGTTCTCTGGTTGTTCTTTCCATCGATCCAATGGTCTAACTTTGTCCATTGGTTCTCTGGTTGTTCTTTCCATCGATCCTCTGGTTAGTCTGTCCATCGATCCTCTGGTTAGTCTGTCCATCGATCCAATGGTCGAATCCAGACTTAGTCATTTTTTCCTTGATGTCTTCATTGGTCATCTGGTTCTTCATCACTTGTTTGTTTTTCATTAGTTTTTACATTTTGCATTGTGGGGTTTAACAAAACCATTGATAGAAACCGGGTGTAGGGAACCACTTTCTGCCTCTGTCGCTTGTTCAACTTGAGCGCCAGGTCGTCAAAGATCACTGCAGCGAAGTTGATCGGTCGGTGACAGATGACTGAGTTGCCGATTGTGAGAGCAACCCTGGATGCTTGATCCTGACCGCCAGTCTTTCCACCCATACTCTGGATGGAGTTAGAGAAGAGGAACTGCCACACCGTAGACATGTGGTTCCTCTCTATCTTGGACAATGATTTAAGAGGCTCGCTGGAGTCCTTCTTTATTTGCCATTGGTAGCCAATGTCATCGAGGCAAGCGATGATTTTTTCAGTCGTAGGGTCATTGGCGAATGGACCCTTGGGGAAGCGAAGAGCGTGCCTGAGAGTGGTCATGCTAAAGCTCACGATCATCCGATTGAAGGTGAATGAGATTTTCTCCACCTGTTTACCGTTCTTATCCGCTTCTTGCACCACTTCAGCGGTCATCCATAATTGCTGAAGAGCCTTCCTAACCATGACAGGTTCATGGTTGAGAGCGTAGGCGATGGGGGACATCCTGAGGAAGACAGCAGCGTCCTCGTAAATGGTTTTGTTGGTTGGGATATCCAACAAGGCAATGTGCTGTTAGCCTTGAAAAAAACGTCTTCCACGGAGAAGTTCACGTTTTTGGCAGCCATTTTATGTTTTTGTTAAGAAATAAGAAATAACAGTTTATATTAGTAGTCCAAGATTTGATTGTTTTTTAAGTTTTAGAACAATAAAATTTCTTTTGAAAAATCCACAAATAAGATATTAGGGTTTTTCAAGAAGAATAGTGTTTTTGAAACTTTAGATTATAACCAAGAATGATATTGTGTTATTAATCTTTCTGTTTGTGTTTTAAGAGAACAAGGTTCTTAAAATACCAAACAACATGTTCATAAGAAGAAGAAGAAGAAGAATAGTTCAAAGTTTAAAGAATAAGTTATCGACCTTAGAGTTTTAGAGAAGAAGGTCAAAGGATTCGAGCGTTCTTTGAGAGTTCTTGCTTGCAATTTCTTTTTGGCAGAGGTTCGTCAAAAGATTTTGAATGCATAAAGAAAATATGAGGGAAGAGATCTCATATTTATAGGTAGGAGGAGAGAGAAAAGAAATAGGAGAGAAGAAAATACGACTGTTAAGGAAATGCCATGATGAAAAATATGGCATGTTCTCATCCATGATTGGATGGAAGTTATAGCAGGTCGCGTGTGTCAAACCTTTTTGCGTGTCTCAAAGCGATTCGTATTGGTAACAGAGAATGTCGTCATTAAGACGGTTAATTAACTATTTCTTTTTAAAACAAAAATTTTTAAGAAATTCAAAGAGTCACATTTAGTGATAAGAGAATCACTGAATAAAAATATTTTAAAACATTTGATCATTTAAGAAGAAAAAGCTTCAATGATGGTTTTGTTTTAAGAAATGAAAATATCTTAGAAGAAAATAGTTCCATAAAAAGTGTCAGTGATAAAAGTATCACTGAAACTATCTTTTAAAAATATTTGAATCACTGAAGGTAGAAAGGTTCAGTGATCATTTTGATTGTAAGAAAAGACAAGTATAAAAGAGATATACTTACTTAAAAATGTTCAGCGATAGAAAGATTCACTTAAACAAACTTTTACAACGTTATGATCATTGAAGAAGGAAAGCTTCAGTGATAGTGTTAAGTTGTAAAGAAAAAGAACAAGTATGCATACCTTAGAGAGAACAGATACATTTACTCAAGAGTTTAGTGATAGAGATAGAGCACTGAATCATTTCACTTACTGATTGATGCGTATAGCTGAAGAAAATTATTCTTTAGCATTTAGCATTCTTAGTTCGCTGATCAAGATGTTAAATATTGTCTCATCAAGAGGCTTGGTGAAAAGGTCAGCGAGTTGCTAATCAGTGGGAACAAAGTGAAGTTCAATATCACCATTCATAACATGATCTCTGATAAAATGATATATGATCTTTATATGTTTGGTCTTGGAGTGAAGTACATGGTTGTTTGCAATTGCAATAGCACTAGTGCTATCACAATAGATAGATATCTTTGAGAACTGAAGATCGTAGTCGTTCAGCTGGTTTTTCATCCAAAGGACTTGGGCACAGCAACTTCTAGCGGCTACCTATTCAGCATCAGCGGTTGATGTGGACACTGAGTTTTGCTTCTTACTTGTCCAGCTCACCAACTTTCCACCTAGAAATTGACAGCCTCCAGTGGTGGTTTTTCTATCGATCTTGCAACGTGCAAAAACACTATCCGAATAATCTATTAGGTCAAAATCTGAAGCCTTAGGATACCAGAGACCCAAGTTAGGAGTTCCCTTCAGGTATCTGAAGATGCGTTTTATAGCAATCAGATGGAATTCCTTAGGTTCAGATTGATATTGTGCACATAAGCAAGTAGAATACTAGATATTTGGTCGACTAGCTGTGAGATACAACAAAGAGCCGATCATTCCTCTATAAACAGTTACATTTTTAGGATTTCCATTTGGATCCTTGTTAAGAGAGAGTGGAGGAGCTATAGGAGTCTTCATAGATGAGCTGTTAGAGAGATCAAACTTCTTCAGCATATCACAAAGAGCTTTATCCAAACGATAGATATGGTTTAGATACTTAGGGTCAAGAAACCTTGGAGGTTTTTCAACATAAACTTCCTTTTGAAGTTTTCCATTAAGGGAAGCGCTCTTTACATCCATTTGGTAGACTTTGAAGTCTCTATGGGCAGCAAAGGCTAGAAAGAGTCGAATTGCTTCGACTCTAGCCACTAGTGCGAAGGTCTCGTCATAATCGATCCCTTCTTCTTGTCTATAACCCTGAGCAACAAGTCGAGCCTTGTTACGGGTTACCACATCTTCTTCATCTAACTTGTTGCGATAGATCCATTTGGTGCCTATCACTGTCTTGTAAGATGGACGTGGGACAAGGTACCATACTTTGTTCCTATCAAACTCAATGAGCTCCTCTTGCATGGCAATGACCCATCTAGGGTCTGAGATAGCATCATTGATCTTCTTGGGCTCAACTAAAGACAGAAAATTGACAAAAAGACAGATATTACCTAGACCACGACGAGTCTAAATACCTGCACCTGGATCACCAAGAATTTGATGAATAGGATGGTCTTTAGTCCATCGCTAAGCTGGTAAAGGATTATCATTTGAGCATAGATGTTCAAGAACAGAGGATGAGGCTTCAGCTGTAGATTCTTTAGCGATTAGAACAGTTGCTAAAGGAGCCTCAGATTCAGCGACTGATGTAGGGTCAGATGCTGAAGGCATTTCATTCACTGATAGATCAGTGTTTGAAGTAGAAGGAGGAACACAGCTAATGGGCACAACATCAATCTTTGAAAAAGACACGTTGGTGTGATTAGCTGCAACTGGAATGATTAATGGACCGTCTTCAGCTTTTGGGGTTTCAGTGTTGAGAGGAACGCTGAAGGAAGCTTCAGGTTGTCCATAATGAGAAAACATCCAGTTTTCTAATTCTTTGTCATCATTTATGATGGGTTTAGAATTAGCTGATTGAGATTAATCAAATATGACATGAATAGTTTCTTCTATCATCTGTCGGCGTTTGTTGAATACTCTGAAGGCTTTAGACACTGAAGAATATCCAAGAAAGATTATTCATCAGCTTTGGGATCGAACTTTCCTAGTTGATCACGGTTGTTGGGAATATAACACGTGCAACCAAAGATATGTAGAAAGTTGATAGAGGGCTTTTTGCCATGGAAAAGTTCGTATGATGTCTTCTTGAACCTCTTAACGATTAGCGACCGATTTTGAGTGAAACAAACAGTGTTGACAGCTTCAGCCCAGAAATTAGTAGGAAGATGGGACTCGCTGAGCATTGATTGAGCAACCTCAATGATTTTTTGATTTCTTCTATCAATGACCCCATTTTGCTGAGGAGTTCTCACTGAAGAAAAGTTGTTTTTGAACTCAGCACCATGGTCACTTCCAATAGATCGTACTTTAATATTGTTAAGTACTTTTATCTTCTATATGAACGATATGATGTCTTTAGGTGCTTCACTTTTGGATCTGAGAAAAAAGACCCAAGTTTACCTGGAGTACTCATCCACAATGACGAGTGCATACTTCTTTCCACTGATAGATTACATGTTCACTGGACCAATGAGATCCATGTGTAGTAGTTGAAGAGGCGATGTCACTGAAGAGATTTGTTTTGACTTGAAGCTAGCTCTTGTATGTTTTTCTTTCTCACACGCTGAGCAAAGAGATTCCTTTGCAAAGGAGTGTTGAGGAAGACCAGTGACAAGATCATTTCTAGGCAACTCGCTGAGTGTCTTGAAGTTAAGGTGATAAACCCATTTGTGCCACAGCTAGTTGATATCTAACGAAGCTTTAGAGAGGATACAACTATTCTCAGTGAGAGAAAAATCCATGTTGATGATGTAGGCATTCTCTAGACGAGAACCAGTTAAGGCAACCTTATCATCCTTGTCATATAGCATGAATTCTTGGAGAACTTCACTGTGTAGTCTTTGTCACACAACTGACTAATGCTGACGAGGTTGTACTTTAGTCCTTCAACATTTGCAACACGCCTGAATGTGGTTACACCATTGGTTAATATACCAAAACCTCTGGTATATCCTTTTCCGTTACCTCCAAAGGTCACGGAAGGGCCTCTTTCTTTCTTATAGTCGATGAGCAGAGATTTGTCTTCGGTCATGTGCCTTGAGCATTCACTATCGAGATACCATATGCCTTTGACTTCCTGCACAAGGGAACAGTTTAAAAATGCTTTTGGTACCCATTCTATTTGGGTTCAGCAATGTTAGAGGCTTCATATACTGAAACTGAAGAACCAGCGTCAGCAGACGGCTTCACTGAACTTGCAGAGCTTTAGTGGAAATAGGAACAACCTTTGACGCTAGAGAGATAGAGTCAGTGGGTGTCTTCACTAAGCCTGACGAAGAGGCTTTAGTGGTAGAAAGAATCACAACAACTGACGCTGACGACTTAGTGTCAGTTATTGTATTCACTGAGCCTGCAGAGGAGGCTCCAGTGGTTTTCTTCACCTTGGTTGCTTTAACAGACTTAGTGGTAGATTTTGCTTTGTTTGATTTCTTAGCCTTAGCTACTTTCTTGCCCTTGGCTGGTGGACCAGTCTTGGCAGTAGAAGGACACTTACTGATAATGTGTGTAGTTTCACCACAGTGTTTACACTTCCTATAGCTGAAGGTAGCTTTAGGGCTAGAAAGTACCAGATTTGAAGACGGACAAGCTCCAAAGATTCTCTTCTCATTAGTTCTAGGAGGAACTTTTGAGGATTTGGAGTCCTTAGGTAAAGCATTCACCTTGAGCCGAGACTTAGATTTTTTAGAACATTCAGATTTCTTGTTCCCTGAAGAAGAAGAAGAAGAAGAAGAAGAAGAAGGCTTACAAGCTGAAGGAATAGATTTATATCTATTTGACTTGGTAGCCTTCTTAGGAAGATGTGCTGTGACAATGGATTTACCTTTGTCTTTGCAACCTGAACTCGAAAGTGTTCCATCAAGATGACTCACAGCGAAAGAAGACTAAGAGCAAGAAGTGTCAGGAATAGAAGAGACAAAGGTGCCAAGCTTGAGCATGGACCTGTCAGCGACACTGTCTTCCTTATCATAGAAGAAGAAGAAGAAGAAGAAGAAGAAGAAGAAGAAGAAGAAGAAGAAGAAGAAGAAGAAGAAGAAGAAGAAGAAGAAGAAGAAGAAGAAGAAGA
>NC_037530.1:23001108-23014911 GCF_001531365.2 Cynara cardunculus var. scolymus
AGAAGGAGAAGGAGAAGGAGAAGGAGAAGTAGAAGAAGGAGAAGGAGAAGAAGGAGAAGGAGGAGAAGAAGGAGAAGGAGGAGAAGGAGAAGAAGGAGGAGAAGAAGAAGGAGGAGAAGGAGAAGAAGGAGAAGGAGAAGGAGGAGAAGAAGGAGAAGGAGAAGGAGAAGAAGGAGAAGAAGAAGAAGGAGAAGAAGAAGAAGAAGGAGAAGAAGAAGGAGGAGAAGAAGAAGGAGGAGAAGAACACCATATCCTTTAGTAATACCTTTGACATTATCTCCAAAGGTTACAGAAGAAGCAGGTTCAGACACATAGTTGATCAGCAGGGACTTATTCCAGTCATGTGTCTTGAACATTCGTTGTCCAATTACCATACATGTTGGTGTCCTAAGCCCTACAAACAAAGATAAATCAGTTTTTAGGTATCCATTTTACATTGGGTCCACTAGGGTTAGGAGACTTTTCTTCTTTCACTTTTCTTATAGGCTTGGTGATCCTTTCCTTAGGACCATTCTTAGCCAGATGAAAAGTGTCACCACATTTATAACATTTACGATAAATGAACACAGGTTTAATCAATGTCAGCGGTGTGTCCTTAACTGTGTTAACATGTTTCTTAATCTTTTGAAAGAGGAAGAAGCTTTTGAAGAAGAGATTAAGGATGAAGAGGGTTTTGGACCAAGAATCCCTTTTTCAAACTCAAGGATTGGTTTCTAAGAAGAAATAGAAACTTTGGGAATCCTTTTCAAGGATAATGGTTGGGGAATGAACTCAGTAACAAATGGCACTGAGTTAGCCGACTGAGAAGCAACAACTAATTGAGATGAGGTAGCCGAAGGCTTATGTTTCATCTCTAGTTTGGAATCCAGGTTAGTATCTGCATAGGGTTTCCAAAATTAGAAATATAACTTATTAGAGTTTAGTTAAGTTGATTAGAACTCAGCTGGTTTAGATTGCTGGCGTTTAGGTCAGAAAGTCCTGTTTCGGCAAGTAACTGATAAAGCTAATTTATGTAATGCCGAAAACTCTAAAAATTCTCCAAAATATGGTAAAAGTTAATAATATAAAGTCCAAATTTAAAATATAAAAAGTTTAATTTAAAAGTCCAGACAATTTCACAAAAATCTGAAATTTTGACCAAATACTGATTTTTATCACCGGTAGCCATTTTAATTTGGTAAAATACAAGATAATTAGGTTTTTTAAAAAAATGAAATTGTTGGGCTTGGGTTAGGCCCATGGCTGGCCCCTCTTCTCCCCCACAACCACCATTCCCTCTAAACATTTAAATGTATGTGACCTTTAGTCTACCTTCATTTCCCTCTCACTTCTCCATTTCTCTCTTCATAAAATTCTCCTCCTTCTCTCTAACCCAGCCGATTTTCTCCATAAACCCTCATCATTTTACAAGTTCTTTGAAGAAAATCAAAGAACAATCTTCATACAAGAAGGTAAGAACATTGTCTATGCATTTTTCTTTCATTTTTGTTGTAAAAATCCGTTTTTCTTCTACTTTATCTTACACTTCCCCTAAACCCACGACTTCTCTGAGTTCTAAGGCTATATTACACACCAAAAATATGATATATATATCGTTGAAATGGTGGTAATCTATGATCCCAAACATTAGAACTCAAGAAAAGTTGGTAAAAGTGCTTGCATGTGGGTTTTTGACCATAAAAGGGGCTGTTTGGAGCTGACAGATTACTACCTAGTAGTTATGTCGCCCATTTCTCCCAAAATAATAGTCCAAATGCTACGTTTCTTTTTTTTGAAATTAATTTCAGTGAGTTAGGGTTCTATCCCCACTGGAATCACATAAAAATAGTAAGTTTTGAACCTTCAAATGTTTAGAACAAAATAAGTGTGCAACAGCACACTTGATAGTAGGTAAAACCTACTTTGGACGACCATATCTCTCTGGTTATTCCTCCAAAATGGTTTATTTTTTTTTCTAGAACTTATTTTAATGAGTTATGTTTCTAATTCATCTGGTCTCACTCAAAAATATTTAGTTTTGAGCCTTCAAGTTCTTGATACAAGATTATAGTGTAAAAGAGCAATGCTGACAGATCTTGCATGCATTTTAAAATGGTCATATCTCCTTCCAAACTCAATGAAAATGGGTGATTATTTTTCTGGAAGTTAGCCTTATCTGTTAGCTTTAAAATAAAGCTATAATGACTGAAAAATGATGAGTTTAGACCCTCCAAATGACCGTCACTTGAAGAGTGTGCAATCTGTCATGGGGACTGTGACACTCTAAGTTGTAGGGTAATGATGAGTGCCTTAAACCCATCCAAAATTCTTGATATTTGGAAAATATCTGTTTAACTCATTATTATTGATGATATAAAAATTTGGACTCAAAAAGAGTTGTGGAAGGTACCTTTTGATGACGTTTTATAAGACCAAAAATTCCAGAAATAAAATTTACCTTCTACCTAATTTATGATTTTATGTGAAAAGGATTTCAAGTTTAATTTACATTAAAATGGACAAATTAAAGGACATTATATTATAAATATCAACTTTAAATAATGACAACTTATCGGCATTACATAAAAATAAATACTTTATCTATACCGAAATTAGATAGGTGGACTAACTTTAGACTTTGGACATCGTAGGAGAGGAGAGACCGGGATCTTAGAGCTTCTCATCGCCAAAGTCATCAAGTTTCACGCTAAGTAATTCGGTGAGTAATCACGGCCCCGTTTTTATCGCGTTATTATTTATTGAATATTTGGGGGAAAAGCATGAATAAATTGCAAACTGAATTTTTAAATGTAAATTGTTATAATCATGATATCTGATTATTAATGCACAATGGTCTAAATGATAAATTGATGTACTTGAGTGATTTTATTTATCGTCCCCAACCGCGTACGCTACTAGTTAACTCGGAATTGTGCCGGGCCGATAGTATTGTGGATAGCGCTATTTGGTTGACATTCCCACCCAAAAACGGGTGCACTCTGCTATTTATTATTATTGTAGGCTACATATGTGCGAATGCGCCATCGTTGAGGTAGTCCTACCCATTTAGTTCTACACATGTGGGTTAAACACCACCGCTGAGGTAGTTCTGTAGACGAACCGTGGTACCTAAGTTGGCGCGCGGGCCACTTCATGGTAGTTCGTAAAAATGTTTTTGGGACTAATTATTKTCGGAAAAGGATCTGTAGCGGCTCGAGTTTAAACATCATATTAAAATTTTCATTTAACCATGTGCAAGTGTTATAAATAAGTTTGCAAGAATGAGATTTTATGCATTGAAAAGTTTATGTGCATATAAAACCTGTGAACTCACCAACTCTTTGTAGTTGACCTTTTTTTTCTTTCATGCTTTTCAGGAAATAAGTAAGTGACGTTTTAAGCAAGTGTGTGCAACGACATCAACATTTCAACCTTTCGAACTAGATTGTGTTAGCATTTTGTACATCACTGACTCCTTATGAGAGAAGTTTATTATGTTTATGTAAATCTTGAACTTCTAATTTATATATTTTAATTATGGTGTTATTTATTACTTGTGCAATGAAACCGTGAGCTTGTGTTTCCGCTTTAGCAGGGTGTGACACTTCGATTTTGCCAATGGCTTTAAATATGTACCAAGACATCGATATACAAATAAACCAATAACTACTAAGTGTTGATAGGATAGAGGAACAGATCAGTGGATCATCACAAAATCAATAGGTGACCCAACAAAAATAAATTCAAATTCAATACAAATTTGCAATTGCGACGGCCAGGTCCGCAATTACGACAACCAGTTCTGCAAAAGTGACAGCCAGTCGTAATTGCGTCGGTGAACTGGTTAAACTTGAATTTTTTTTTTTTGTCTTTTAACTCATATTGCAGACCTAGATTATACTGCGGACCTAGATATTGCAGAAGTAGTGACATTTAGGTAAACTCGAAATATGAATGGTTAAGAGACTAATTTGAGTGTGGAAAATGGTCATTCAAGTCAATTTCCTTTTTTTTTTTATCATTTTTCTAATTATATACTTAATAAAAAGAGTAAACTATGATTTTTGTTCCTGTGATTTGTTGTTTATACTGAATTCCATCCTTAGTTTTAAAATTTTCTTTTTTTCATCTTTGTAGTTTGTAATTTTTTATTCTTTTGCCCCATTAACTAACTTCATCAAAAATGTTCGTCAAACTAAGGGCAATTCTGTCTTTTTACTCTTTCTTTACTTTTTTCAATTAATTAATTTTTTTACACGCACATTTACAATACACCTTGTTTAGAGAAGCCCACTCCCTTACCCTGGGCGACCATTGTTTCCTTGCCCTCCGTCGACCATCGACCATCTTTTTCCTTTTCATGTGATCGGCGACCACGACACTGAAACACATCATCACCGACCACCACTTACATCTTAAATTTATCTTCCTCAAAACACCATTAATATCGACCATCAGGTGTATCTTTTTTCCCCTCGCCTTACTATAAATCCTCTGAAACTGCACCATCGATTGATGTCGCCTCCATCTCCACCGCTTATGTCGCATTTCATATTATATCCTTGGTGCAGAGCTAGCTTCAATCCCTCTCCATACTGGATCCATCACTGAATTGACTACCATATGCTTAAACTTTTGATATTTCGTGGAGGAAAATTTATGGTAATTGCCAACTAAAATATCACACATTATCTACCCTAAATTTTCTTTCATAATCTTAACTCAAGAATCATTAATGTTATCTGTCAATGATGGTATGTTGTTAGTTGATATAATTTTTGGGTTTTTTTATTTGTGGAATAGAGAAATGAGAAGACCATCCATAATGTTTATTAAGTGACAAATGGAAGAATATGAGTTGGTCAGGGTGAAGGAGGTCCTAAGGGTGGAGTAGTTTTGGTTAAATTTGTTTTTATTTCTTTTAAAAATGCTTTAATGATTAAACCAGAATTATATAAATAATATTTTATAATTTTAACAAAAAAAAGAGAATAGAAAAAGATAAAAAGACTAGATAACCCGTAGCTTAACATGTGTTTTCTAATATTGTTAGCATTAAGGACAAAAAACAAAAACAAAAAACCATAGTGATGAAAAAAGCATTTTTTAAAGATCTGGAACAAAAATCTTTATAAACCACAAATCACATAGACGAAAATCATAGTTTATTCTAATCAAAAACTTGGTTTTGCGATCGTTTTTGGATAAAAAAAAACTTCACGTTTGATGTTTTTTTGTGTGTGTGAGTTACATATGTATATAGAATCATGAAATAATAACTGAATATCCGAAAAATGTTCAATCTTTATCTTTTTGATAACCGTGGGTTTTCGAGACAGTTTACACGTACCGACTAATCCCCTAGGCGACTACGTATAGCCTGGAGTTATTGCAGGTGAACCTCCATGGACACAAGGGTCTGGATTCAAACCCAAGATAGATGAGATATTCACTGCATATCCTGAGACTTAATCAGTATGTCACATCCCAAGTGGTTCTTTTCCTTGCACTATATAAATATGACATATATCTAACCAGAGAATGCGATAAAAATAGTTTGATAGAAACATATTCCAAAGCCACACAATTTTTCTGGCTATTCTCTAGGGTTCTTAGATTAGTAAAGATAAGTACAAGCTGATCTAGACATCCATGATTGATAATTAAATTTGCAACAAGAAATTCATTGGTCCAGGTAATCGATTCTCATCGGACCAATCTTTAACCAGTCCTCCTGCAAAAATTGTCCAAGTGGACTGACTAGTCAGGCCTTAATCGATCCCAAATCGGTCCTAACTGGTCTGATTCTCCTTAATTGGTCCCAAATAGCCATCTCTAAGTCGTACCTACTATCATGTGATACGCATTGAGGAACTAAGTTCGAGGTCGGCTCAAAATAACTTGACGATTATAACTAATTGTGGAATTTTTGGTCTATGACAAGTTGTGAAAAAACCTAGTGAAAACCTAGAAGTGGGAACGACTAAGGTCTGGCTAGAGGATCCTTTAGGACCATTTTTTTCCAAAAACTTCATTAATTACATACATGTGTATACATACATACATACATACATACATACATACATGACAAACACATACATACATGACAAACACATACATCTGGGTGACTTTGAAGCACAAAAAAATTATAATAAAACACATGACATTCATCCATCTTATTCAATCCAATGATTCTTATTTAATTACTCTTTTTACTATAAAAGATATATAGGTGATTTCAACCACCTTTCCTAAATTACAATTAAGCACAACTTTATTTTCTAAAACTAAAATTAAAATACATCTTGTGTAACACCCCATTTTTATGAGACTCGAATGGTGTGGTATGCTCGTTTCTTTGTTGATAATTTTAAAACAAAATATAGAGTAACTTCGATAAAAATTTGCGGAGGTGATAAAACATAACTTTATTATGTTGGTTATAAAGGACGTAACCAGCAGTTGCAACATCATGAATGCGAACTAAAACATAAGAGCTAATACTTATGTTACAACGATTCTTAGCATTGTCAAAACTATAAAAATCGTGTGACACTCTTTAGAGCTCTATTCTTGTTACATGTCTGTTGGTGATTTATTGAAATCAACGGTTTATTTTAGGTAATTGAATCCACAAGAAAATAATGGGGTTGGTAGCTAAGCTAAAACACGAGGTAGGAGGTGTAGAATGCACAATCGTGTAAGCTAACTAGAATTCGAGCTCTTTGTATTGCGAGTTTGTAAGTGACAAATGAGGGTACGTGTGCTGTATATTTTTGGTCATCAAAAATATCATGGGTCATGCTTGGAAACAAAAGGTTATGCACGGGCCATACGTTTTTTCACTTGAAAAGAGCAAGGGTTGTGCGTTTAGTCAGTGTCTTATCAGCTGATCGGTATGACAACAGCCAATGGTTTACGACTTATGGGGTCATCAGTTGATGGTTTTGCTTATGATATATTATCAGTTGATGGGTTTTGCCACTGAAGGGACTATCAGCTAATGGTTTTCCCACTGATTAGTTATCAGCTGATGGGTTTTCATAAGTTTTTTACTGATCTGTTTTGGTAACTAACAATTATTTAGTTCCAACAATCATTTTCATTTAATTGGGAGTTATTCTTGGCATTAATATAAGAGCGATTATGGTTCTCTATGTTTAAAGGGGAATGATTTACATATGCCAAAATTGTGACTAAAAAAATTTGATACTACCCTCGAGTAGAATTCGTGATACTTAGGCATATTATGGTCAAAATATCACTTAAGGAAAGCAATCTCTCACGCAATCTCAAGTTTTATATAAGTTTTCTACTTAGTATTTTCTCACAGTTTTCTGAAGTTCCTCCACCAATCTCTCAGTTCTTACTTGTGGTACACATACATTTTATGCAACAATACTTATAGGTGATTATAAATTTGATGCAATGCATTGATAAAATCTTTCTATGTCATGCTAATGCTAGATTTTACGTTTTTAGTAAAAAACATCATGTTGTAATGAATGCACCAAACCAGCAGTCGTGTATATGGCAATCGATAGGTATTCTCAAGCCTCTTATAAAGAGGTTCGGGACAGATTCAACAGCCCCCCTACCATGGGTTCAAGACCCACGTAATCATGGAATGATTTTAACCGTTTATTCTCGTTTGTTTCGTCCTTCCACTAATAAAATTAACATGATTCTATACCCAGTTAACCATTCTGTAACAAACGTTTTTACAACCACAAAGTAACTCACATATCTCCATGTTTATGCACATGCTGAAAACATGTGTTGAAAGTTATGTTTCCCATAAAAAAAATTGAAGATATAGCTAATAACCATGAATTTCTTTACATGTGACAAGTTTTATATGATAACCCTCAATATATTCATGTATATTAGAGATCATAATGCAACAAAAACCATTTAACTATGTAAAAATCATAGCATATGACATGTTCGAACTTAAGTAATCATTTCAGTTGTAGTAAAAATGGGAGGTTGTAAATAAAACTAAAAATCCGCAGAAATTTTCCTCTTAACTCATTTCCATAAAGAGTTAGTTTATAATATCTCTTTCTTTATGTTTCTAAATATATGAGTGCCGTTTTTCTTAGGTTCTCTTTGGTTTGCAAGATTGAATTGGATTTGGAATTGAATTCCATTTTAATTAATCCTATTTGGGTTTTGAAGAAATTTCTAGATTTGAGATCAAAAATAGGATTATGAAATGCCATGGAAGTGGTTGGTAATTTACGGAATTTCGTAGGATTTGTAAGTAATAATATTTAAAATATGTTAAAAACATTTGTTTTGTAGTAATTAATTAGAGTAAATTACACAGTAGGTCCTATGGTTTGCTTATAATCTCGATATGATCCCTCTTTCAAATTAATTACGCTGAGCGTCCTTGTGGTTGGCATTTTGTTGCATTTTAGGTCCCTATCCCTGACGGAGTTAACTCTAATCAGTTAAGTTAGAGACCTTTTTTTTGTCAATCTATCCCTTTTTTGTTGTTGTTTTCTTATTAACAAATAATAATAAAAATAACAATAATAATAATAATAATAATAATATTTATATTTTATTATAAAATATATATACACCTGTGTGTGAACAAATAGAGACCCTGTCATATTTCCTTCCTCCCCAACAACGACAACCACTGTTGACATCTCCAAGAGCCATTTCAGTATCCCCCAACAATGCCGACAACAGTCCTTCCTTTCACCCTTGTCTTCCATCTCCCTTGAGTTACCGTCGACAGTCGGCCTCCTTCTTTTGTTCACCTCCAGCCCGTCGACCTTCTTCTCCGTTCCTCTTCGACGACCTTCTTCTTTGTTCCCCTTTCCACCTCCGGCCTTCTTCTTTCGTTCATCTCTCCCTTTCTCTCTCTCTTGAACAAAAGTATAAATCGACTTTATTCATGTATACCAACACTCTTACAAACAGAAAAGTAATACAAACAATCTTTAGATCTAAAACTTTTGTTAACCAAAGTGATTAACAAATACACAGTAAACTTATTCTAGAGAGAAATATAGAGAGCTAAGACTAAAAGATTTAAAGTGGAGAAGAAATATGAATTCTATGTGTTGAAATATGAAGGAAGAAAAGGGTTTATATAATTCTTGAAATTGCAAAGAAGTCCCTCCAAGTTTAATGATATTGCTCCGCTACCCTCAATCAACTCCAAAAAGTGAGGCGCGACCCATCAAGTTGTAGTCCAGATTTTTGAGATAATTGCAATATTAGCCCTTGCACTTTAACACTGTTTACATAATACAAAAAAGTAAAGATTGTCAGAATTAGATATATCTTTCAACATCCCCCCTCAATCTTGACTTTTGAATAAATCAATCATCTTTAATTTGGTACACAAATATTTATGATGATTGATTCCTAGAGCCTTTTGTGAATATATCTGCAGATTGTTCAGAGGAAAGGATTTTTTCAATTTTTAACACCCCTTTACTAATTGTATCACGAATGAAATGAATATCAATCTCTATGTGTTTGGTTCGCTCATGGAACACAGGATTATTTGCAATCTGAATGGCGGATATAGTATCACAGTACAGACTAAGAGGTAACAAACTAGGAATATTAAGGTATGAAAGTAATTTTAACACCCAGTGTGAAGTAGAGGCCATCGCCCTATATTCAGACTCAGCCGAAGAGCGAGAAACAGTACTTTGTTTCATACTCTTCCAAGAGACCTTGGAATTACCCAAAAACAAACAAAAACCTGTTACCGAACGCCTGGAGGATAGACATTTTCCCCAGTCTGCATCAACATAAGCTGTTAGACAGAAGTTACTAGATTTTGAAAAGCTAACACCCTTACCTGGAGAAAGCTTTAAATACCTAAGAACTCTGAGAGCAAGCTTTAAGTGAGACTGTCTAGGTGAGTGCATGAACTGACTAAAGCAATGCACAGCAAAAAAAATATCAGGTCGCGTGGCAAGCAAATATATCAGCCTACCTATTAATCTTTGAAACCCAGTATGATCGATTAATAGAGGATCTTTATCATTTGAAGAATCTGTGACAATAAGATTCATATCCATGGGAGTATTGCATGGTTTAGATCCTAAATATCCAAAATCATTAAGTAATTCTAGGCAGTATTTTCTTTGCGACATGCAAATCCCTTTATCATATTCAAGAATTTCAATTCCCAAAAAAAAATTTAGTTTTCCTAAGTCCTTTATAATGAATTTACTTTTCAAAAAATTCTTAACCTTTTCAACTTCAGAAACACAATTTCCAGTAACAACAATGTCATCCACATAAACTAATAAAACAACAAACACAGAGTCAACATTTTTGGTGTACAAAGAATAATCATTAATGCTTTGTATAAAACCATTTTCAAGCAAACATGAAGACAACTTTGCATACCATTGGCGTGGAGCCTGTTTTAAACCATATAGAGATTTAACTAACTTGCATACATGTTTATCATTATTATCATAATAGCCTTCTGGAAAAGTCATGTAAACTTCTTCTTTTAGATCTCCATATAAAAAGGCATTATTAACATCAAGTTGAAACAGACTCCATCTATTTTGTACTGCTAAAGAAAATAATACACCTGACAGTAACCAATTTTACAACTGGCGAAAAAGTTTCTTCGTAATCAAGGCCCTCTCTTTGACTGTAGCCTTTAGCTACAAGTCTGGTCTTGTATCTTTCAATTTCACCAGTGGATTTATATTTAATTTTATAAATCCACTTGCAACCGATAGGTTTTCTACCAGAAGGCAAAGATGTGACTACCCAAGTACCATTCCTATGCAAGGCCTCCATTTCATTATTCATGTCTTCAATCCAATTTTTATCATTACAAGCGTCATGAAAATTTTTCGGTTCAACAGATTTATTCAAACAAGACACAAAACACAAATTCTCAGAAGATAAGAAAGAATAATTAACCACTTTTTCTAACTCGTATTTGACTTTACCTTCAACGATAAAGTCATCAAATTTATGAGGAAAAACAAAAACTCTAGAAGATCTTCTAGTTTGTGAACTAGAAGAAGGTAAACTAGAGTTACCCTCAGACCTGAGACTATGATTGTAATCATGTGATTGGACACCGGCAGCCTCATCAGAGCTACTCACGAGATGCCATCTGGTAGCTCTTTCAGTATTATTACTTTGGTCTAAGGATTCCAAATTTAAGGACTCAGTTGAGCTGCCTAGAGGTTCCTCAATGGCAGCTCTAGTTGGGCTACCAGGTATATTTTGAAGATTAGGCTCAGTAGTACTATCTCGAGGCTCATCATTGGGTATAGAGTCATATTCATTAGAAGAACAGTTTTGAAAATTTTTTAATCTAGTAATGTCATCATGATTGGGAACATCAACTCTATTCGTCCTCATCTTAAACGGGAATATGTTCTCATAGAACTTAACGTCACGAGAAACAATTATTTTCTTTGACTCCAAACCAAACAGTCTGTAACCTTTTTACAAGTTAGCATATCCTAAAGAACGCACTTTTCTGACTTTAGAGAAAATATATCAGACACATTAGGAATGATAGCAAAACATAAGCACCCAAAGTTTTTAAGATGAGAAAGGACCGGTTGAAACCCATAGACAAGGTCGTAGGGGCACTTACCATTAAGCACAGACGAGGGAGTTCCATTGATTAAGTAAGTGGCAGTGAGAATACATTCACTCCACATGTTGAGAGGAACTCCTCCCTGAAATAAGAGAGCCCAAGCAACATTAAGAAGATGGCGATGTTTTCTCTCAACAACACCATTCTGTTGTGGAGTGTAAGCATAGGAAGTTTGGTGCAAAATGCCTTTAATTTTGAAAAAATCATTCAGTCTTTTACTCATAAACTCAGAACCATTATCAGTTCTAAAGACTTTAACATTTTTTTCAAATTGGGTACTAAGAATATTATAGAAAACAATGATATTATCTTCTACATCATATTTCCCTTTTAATAAAAAAACCCAGACAACCCTTGTAAAATCATCCACAACAGTTAAAAATATTTGAAGCCTTCTCTACTCTGTATATGGTAAGGACCCCAAATATCTAGGTGGACTAAATCACCCAGATTCTTAGTTTTATGAGTACTAGACTTAAACCTTTCCCTAATTTGTTTTGTCTTATGGCAAATCTCACACACACCACAATTATCATTACCAATTTTTAGTTTTTCTTTTAGAAAATTCAAGACTTGATTAGCTAGATGCCCTAAACGAGAGTGCCACAACTGGGTAGAGGGTAAGGAAGAAATATTAGCAACAGTGTTAGCATAAGGAGACTCACTCATAAAACTTTGGTCAAAATAATAGAGACCCCCCTCCTGATTACTAGTCCCCACTAAACTCTTTCCTAGTGAATCCTGGATATAACATTTTGTTTTGTCAAAACCAACAAAAACGTTATTGTCCTTAGTAAGTTTATGAACAGAAAGCAAATTAACATTGAAATCAGGAACTACCAACACATCAAATAAAGTGACGTTATTTGTCAATTTAAAATCACCAATTTTATTTATTTTGGCTTTAGTGCCATTTGGATGACTAACTATGAGATCAAGCTCAGAGATGTCAACAACGTTTTTAAGAAAACTGGGATTATTAGTCATGTGTTGATTCGCTCCAGAATCAATGATCCAACCAGATTGAAGGTCTGTACATGCCATATTAGCAGACGCTCCTTCATGTGGTTGTTTTTGCTCAATAAGACCAAGGAGTTCTGAAATCTACTCATCAGAAAAGGGAAAAGAAGTGACAGTTTGGGAAGTTTTGGAGTGAAAGGGATCAGAAACACTAGCATTGTTGTTATTGATGGTATTTTTAAAAGAAGTGTTGTAACACCCCCAATCCTTACATTGCATATAACACATATTTTATATAGAGAATACATGTTTTCCCCCACATAGGTCCTTGATACAAGAGTCTTTAACGTAAAATACGCAACCCAAAAATTCCAAAAGTACACGTTCTTGCATCCTAGCATCTATGCTTCCAAAACAGCTAAGCACATAGGGAAGTAATTCACATAATGCTCTTTCCCTTATTATCATTACCTGCACACATATTTTGAAAACATGTAATGAGGGTTAGACATGAATGTCTAGTGAGGTTCCATTTTATGTGATACAGGGTGAAGATCACCAAAACATTTATCAAATAATCATTTCACAACATGTGGAATAAAATCAGATTTTGTTTTGGTCCATCGAGCCTCTAGTTCCAAACCACACTTAGAATATATTTCAATAATTAGGACCAGAACCCCTCTGGTCTCTCTTCCAGAGCTTTTGGTTCCTCGACCAAAGCCTCTGGTTGTACTAGCCAGAGCTTCTGGTTCAAAAGACATAATCAACCAGAGCCTCTCTGGTTCAACGTGTAAGCCAACCAGAGCCTCTCAGGTCTGTTTTTCATAAAAAGATTCTAAGTATAAAATCCTTTTCTTAAAAACTTCTAAAAATAAGATTGACATAGAAGCTAGTATCAATAGATACAGAGTCTCTGATCCAATTAGTACATTTAGTAAAAACTTGCTCATTCTTYAAATCAATAACCAGAATCCTCWKATCCAATAATGAGGACCAACCAGAGCCCCTCTGGTTCCTTACAAGGAACAACCAGAGCCCCTCTGATTCCTCATAAAAATGACCATATGGTTCCAAAACACTCTTAACCAATATCAATGGCCATAGGCCAAGTTTTCCCCTTCTCAATAACATCAATACTATTATTTCTAATAAGAACAATATTTTTGAGTTCTCAAATCACAAAGAAGTAAGGACTCAAATCTATTGTAGTCTTAAAAGACATAATAGTAAGAGCTATAATA
>NC_037530.1:23015236-23017149 GCF_001531365.2 Cynara cardunculus var. scolymus
CTTCAAAACCAATATCAAAACCCACCAGTTTATATAATAAAATATATAAAGATTCTAGTCATCAAAAACTCACAGTGTAAAATCAACAGTATTTATAAAACTCACAGTTTATAATCAACGGTAGTTTAAAAACTCACCTTAACAATCACAGATTCTGTAGTTTTTAAATCACACAGTAAATCACAAGCTCTTCAAACAACTTTGAACAAAAGATTTGTTCAAGAACACTTCTCACCGCCACAACACTCTTTTTCTCTTTCAACAGATTTTTCTTCAAAATGAAATGATAAGATAGAATCTTATCTTTTTATTTCTTTAAATACTCCCACCATGGCGGTGAAGATTATTAAAAACTCATAGGCGGTGAAAACTTTAACCAATAGAAATAATCTTGGGTGGTGGGTTTTTCATTATAAAATTCAAGCTTTAACCAATAGAAATAATCTTGGGTGGTGGGTTTTTCATTATAAAATTCATGGTTTCTTAACTATGAAGGTATAAGTTTTTGAATATAATAATGTTTCCACCAGAATAACTTATCATAAATATGCACCACCTTATGTATGCTTCACACCACATGCATACATGTATAAATCATATATGTCATGCCATCTTTTCACATATATGCATGCACAATATCATGTTCACATATATAGTTCATGCATTTCTACTTAGATATGCATATTTCACGTAATCCACATAATAAACATGTAAAAATTACCTCAACCTAGGTTGTCTCAAACCTGGTTATAACATTCTTCCCCCCCCCCCTCCTAAAAGAATTATGTCCCGGAATTCACTTATTCAAATAACCACAGATATTGGGTTTTCATATCAGATTCTAATTCCCAAGTTGCTTCTGAACACTTATGAAAACGCCACTGAACTTTTACTAAACTTATCTCCTTATTTCTCAATACTCTGGTCTTTCTGTCAGTTACTGCCTCTGGTGTCTCGATAAAACTCAGCTTATTGTCAAGTTTAATCTCAGGAAGTGGTATTGCTAAACTTGAGTCTGCCAAACATTTACGTAGATTTGATACATGAAAGATGCTGTGAATTAAGCGGAGTTCTTCTGATAATTCCAACTGATAAGCTACCGGTCTAATTCTTTTGCAGATTCTGAATGGTCCAATATACCTTGGACTAAGCTTACCTTTCTTCCCAAATCTCATAACACCTTCCATGGAGATACTTTTAACATTACAAAGTCACCTACATTAAATTCAATTGGTTTTCTTCGTTTATCGGCATAACTTTTCTGTCGATCCTGGGCAGTTTTGATTTTTGTTCGAATCTGGTCAATATTTTCAGCCGTTACTTGCACAATTTCGGGACCTGTCAATTGTTTTTCACCTACCTCATTCCAACGCAACGACATTCGACATTTTCTTCCATATAGGACTTCATAAGGTGTCGCTTGGATGCTAGAGTGATAACTATTATTGTAGGAAAATTATATCAACGGTAAATGTTCTTCCCATGATCCCCCGAAGTCGTTGACACAAGATCTCAACATGTCTTCGAAAGTTTGGATGGTTCTTTCACTTTGTCCATCTGTTTGTGGGTGATAAGCCGTACTTAATCTGATTTGTGATCCCAAAGCTCTTTGCACTTTCCCAGAACTTTGAAGTAAAGCGATTGTCTCTATCAGATATGATGGACAATGGAACTCCATGTCTAGTCATAATTTTTTTAATATAGATTTGAGCCAATCTTTCCATTGAATAAGTCTCTTTCATTGGTAGGAAATGTGCAGACTTTGATAGACGGTCCACTATTACCCATATTGCATCATAAGCTTTTGGAGTTCGGGGTAATTTCATGATAAAGTCCATCGTAATGTGATCCCATTTCCACATCGGTATTTCCAATGATTGTAGATTCTCATAGGGTCTCTGATGCTCTATTTT
>NC_037530.1:23017319-23029074 GCF_001531365.2 Cynara cardunculus var. scolymus
CATCGCCACTGCCTTGATAGTTCCACTTCTCTCTTTACGGCTCAGAGCATCGGCTACAACATTAGCCTTTCCTGGGTGATACAAAATTTCACAGTCATAGTCATTAACTAATTCAATCCATCGTCACTGCCTCATATTCAGATCCTTCTGGTTGAACAAGTGTTGTAGGATTTTGTGATCTGTATAAATTTTACACTTCGTTCCCAATAGRTAATGCCTCCAAATCTTTAAAGCAAAAACTACAGCCGCCAATTTCATGTCGTGAGTTGGATAGCACTTTTCATGATCTTTTAATTGTCGAGATGCATATGATATGACTTTCCCTCTTTGCATCATGACACAGCCTAAACCCAACTTTGATGCATCACTATATACCATAAAGTCTTCAGTTCCATCGGGTAAAGATAGTATCGGGGCGCTGCAAAGATGATCTTTTAATAACTAAAAGGCTTTTTGCTGTTCTTCTTCCCACTGAAATTTAACATTCTTTCGAGTTAATTTCGTCAAAGGCGTGGCTATTTTAGAGAAATCTTGAATAAACTTGCGATAATAGCCTGCCAATCCCAAGAAACTTCGAATTTCAGATAGTGTTTTCGGTGCCTCCCATTTTGCAACGGCTTCAATCTTTGCTGGATCTACCTTTACTCCATCCTCAGATATAACATGCCCCAAAAACTGGACTTCTCTTAGCCAAAATTCACCCTTTGATAGTTTAGCATACAACTTTTCTCTTTTCAAAAGCTCAAGAATCAATCGAAGATGTTTTGCATGCTCTTCTTGGATTTTGGAGTATATAAGAATATCATCGATAAATATAATGACAAATTTATCGAGGTATTCTCTACATATTCGATTCATCAGATCCATGAAAGCTGCAGGTGCGTTAGTCAAACCAAATGGCATAACCAAGAATTCATGGTGCCCGTACCTGGTTCGAAATGTTGTTTTTGCTATATCGCCTTCTATGACTTTCAACTGGTGGTATCCTGATCGCAAATCAATCTTTGAGAAGTAACTGGCTCCTAATAGTTGATCAAACAAATCATCGATCCTGGGCAATGGATATTTATTCTTTATGGTCAATTTGTTTAACTCTCGATAATCAATACACATACGCATGGTGCCATCTTTCTTTTTCACAAACAGAACTGGAGCTCCCCATGGTGAAGTACTTGGCCTGATAAATCATTTGTCTGACAAATCCTTTAATTGTATAACCAGTTCTTTTAATTCTGATGAAGCTAATCTGTACGGTGCTTTTGCTACAGGTGCTGCTCCAGGTATTAAATCAATCCTAAATTCAATAACTCTATCTGGAGGTAGCCCTGACAAGTCTTCTGGAAAGACTTCAGAATATTTACTGACAACCGGAATTAATTCTTACTTACTCTGTTCTTTCTTAGCATCAATTATGTAAGCTAAAAATCCTTGGCATTTCTTTTGGATATATTTTCTGGCTTTCATCACAGATAGCAAACTGGTACGATGATCCTGATAATCACCATAAATTACGACTGTCCCTCTGTCAGGTAACATAATTCTAATCATCTTTTCATTACAAACGATGCTGGCCTTATTTTCTGCCAACCAATCCATCCCTATTATCACATCAAATTCTTTCATAGGCATGGAAAACAATCGGATGGGTAGTTCACAATCCTCAATCATGATAGTGCAGTTTTTAAACATATAACTCACAGATACTTGACCGTTAGCAGTATCAACTACTAACTTATCRTCAAGTGGCACGGAATTCATACGAGCACAAAAGGCAAATGATGGGGATACAAATGAGAAGTTTGCACCCGAGTCAAATAAYACTTTAGCATGTAAGGAGTTCACGAAAAATGTACCTGTTACTACATCGGGTGTAGTTTCTGCTTCATGTTTAGTCATTTGAAAAGATCAACCCCGTGCCCCACCCGTTGCTCCTTTGTCCATAATTGGTCTTCCTCGGCCTGTTGATGTATTGCTCCCCATGGTTAACTGTGGGGCTTTCAATTATGGACAATTTGGTTTGAGGTGATCCGGAGAATTACAATTAAAACACCTTTTAACTGTTGGGCAAACATTCGACAAATGACCTGTTTCACCACATTTATAACATTTCTTTAGCTCAATCCTGCATTCTCCCTGATGAACTTGATGACATCGGGGAYAAGTCCTTTCATTGAATCTTTGTATGGGCCTGTTTCCAAGCTTTACAACTTTTGGTCCTTTGTATCCGGTTGATGGACCTTCCCATTTCCTCTTTTCTATTGCTTTCTCTTCTTCTTGTCTGTTCTTGTTTCTTTCTGTTACCTCCGCTGCATCAACGGTCAATGAAAATGTAGACGAATTCATGGCTATGACAAATTCTTGGATTGATGGTTTCAATCCCCAAATATACCTTTCCACTTTTCTAGATTTTGAGGAAATATAATGTTCTACAAATCTTGAATATTCAATGAATTTCTCTGTATATTCCGTTACAGTTCTGTTTCCATGTTCCAATTTTAGAAAGTCTTCTTCCATTTGTCTAACGGCAGCTTTTGGGCAAAACTGCTCCTTGAATCTGTTGACAAACTCTAGCCATGTCATAGTTTGTAAAATATCTGTTCTGGCTAAGGATTCTACTTCCCACCAAAATAACGCATTTGATTTCARCACAKAGACTGYAAATCTGACTTTATCTGTTTCTGCACATCGAATGGTATTGAATACAGACTCCATCTCTTTGACCCAACACATAGCTTTAATTGGATCTCTTTTTCCCGAGAAGGTTGGTGGTTTATAAGTTAGAAACATCTTTATGTCTCCTTCCCTGTTATTGAGAATTGGAATCATTGGACTAACTTCAAATCTGCCTATCTCTATTCTGGCAGGATTCCTCAAAATAGAAGTCAAGGTTTCCCTTAGCTTTCCCATTTCTTCAGCTAATATGTCTCTTGTTACATATTCTGGGTGAGACATCCGTTCTTGATTCATATTTTCAAAGTTTGATTCTGCTTGATTCTTCAGAAGCTCTGGAAAAGAGACCAGAGGGGCTCTGGTCCTGGTTATTGAAATATATTCCAAGTGTGGTTTGGAACCAGAGGCTCGATGGACCAAAACAGAATCTGATTTTATTCCGCATGTTGTGAAATGATTATTTGATAAATGTTTTGATGATCTTCACCCTGCATTACATAAAAGGGAACCTCACTAGACATTCATGTCTAACCCTTATTGCGTGTTTTCAAAAATATATGTCCAGGTAACGATAATAAGGGAAAGAGCATTATGTGAATTACTTCCCTATGTGCTTAGCTGTTTTTGGAAGCATAGATGCTAGGATGCAAGAACATGTACTTTTGGAATTTTTCTCTTGCGTATTTTACATTATAGACTCTTGTATCAAGGACCTATGTGGGG
This sequence comes from Cynara cardunculus var. scolymus, assembly GCF_001531365.2. Taxonomy (NCBI): domain Eukaryota; kingdom Viridiplantae; phylum Streptophyta; class Magnoliopsida; order Asterales; family Asteraceae; genus Cynara; species Cynara cardunculus. The sequence goes on from NC_037530.1 coordinate 23,020,713, forward strand.
GAAAACATGTATTCACTATATAAAATATGTGTTATATGCAATGTAAGGATTGGGGTGTTACAAATGTTTTGAAGTCTGGCACGATTTTGAGAATTGTTAGGAAAACCAATTAACTTAAAGCATCTTTCAATAGTGTGACCAGACATACCACAATGTTTACAGTTAAGCATAGTATTCCTTCCAAACTGGCGTTTATTATCAGTTGACTTACTGAGAAAAGCTGAATTTTGAGATTTATTTCGAGTTTGAGAAACATTACCCCCACGATGAGATTATTCACGAGAAACAAGGGAAAAGGCGGTTTTCACCGATGGCAATGGGTCTCTAGTAAGAATATTGCTTCTTATGGGTTGGTACAAGTCATCAAGACCCATGAGAAACTGCATGAGCTTGACTAATTGAGTGTGTTCAAAAACTCTTGTGAAGCATTGCAAGTACAAGTAGGGAGTTTTACAAGGGCATCAAATTGCTTCCACAAAGAATTTAATTTGTGATAGTACTCGGAAACCGAGGATCCATTTTGGCACAAGGAATTAATTTTGTGATGCAAATTAAACATGACCGATCCGTCTACTTTATCGTATGTCTCTTTCAATTCCTCCCAGACTTTGGAGGATTCTTTAGAGAAGACCTGTCCTAGGAAAAGGTCTTCTGTCATAGACCCAAGGATCAATGACAAAACCACATAATTGCATCTATCCCATTGTTTTTCGAGTATGGGATCATTAATAGGTCTAGGACAGGATCCGTCAATAAAACCGACCTTGTTTTTTGTTTCAAGAGCCAAAATCATAGCACACTCCCAGACCTTATAGTTATTCGTGCCACAGAGTTTAACAGTCAATAACGGTGTTCCACTTGTATCACTGGGGTGAAGATACAATGGGTTTCCAAAATCAAGATTATTAATCTTGGATTCCATTGATCTGACAGCAACAACTTCGGAACCAGACATAGCAACAAAACACACACAAAGGAGACAGAACAGATAAAAGCAGGATTCCTAAAACACTTAAAGTGCTAGGTCAAGCTAACTGTCCAGTTCCTTAACAAGAAGGAAAAAAAAAGAAAAAAAACAACCAGTCACAAAGAAATAGAAAGCACAACCACCAACCACTCAGAGAGAAAAGGAAGAAGATAGACCTGAAGCCAGCAACAAGAATTTTAACCAAAGGTTAAAATATAAAAAGCTCACCAGGATAACTTGAACAAAAGCAATCTGGAACTTCAAGGAACAAGAACAGCAATCATGAAGTAAGCAGAAGAAAATAATGAAGTATCATGGTTTTAAATGGAGAATCAAGATCTGAAAAAAATCGATCCATCCATAAATGTCCATTCACTTACTCCAACAGATCTACACAAATATTTGTCTTATCGAAGAAAACCAGACTAATAGATCTGAACAGTTTTAAGCAGGTATAAACCAGATCTATGAATATGAGAACAAAGTTGACGAACATAAAAGATATGAACTAGATCTAAATAGGTATGAAACAGATCTAAGTAGATAAGAATATATCTATGTACAGGTTGCGTGGAGCATCACGGATGAGTGAAGATTGAGATCTCATAGACCTTCGAAAGGACACTTAGAGCCGGTTCATTTGCTCAAGAGCAACAAGAATCTAAGCCAAACGATCAATCAAGAACACACAGAGTGCGGTATATAACAACAGATACAGATCTATTAACAAGAAGAATGCTAATCAACAGGTAAGATACTGATCTCATGGATCTGTATGAACAGATCTATTATCAACAGAAAATATAAGCCGAATTTGTTCAAGAACTTCACAATATATAGATCTTAATATTGAACAAATATGTAAGACAACAACGAAAATCTCGTCATTCAAGAGGATAAACACATATCTCATGGATCTATAGAACCAGTCAAAGAAGACAAAGGATTACACAAAACCAAAACAAAAATATTAACGAGTATTTCGTCATTTAGTCGGTACAGCCAAGATCTCAAGGATCTGCGTACAGCCGACCATGAACGAGCATTTACTCAAAACACCGATCAAATGAAAACAGGAAGAGAGAACAGAAATACTTACCTGAGAAGCTCCACTATGAACAGGAAGTCGAACAGATCGATGAAGGATGAAGAACAGCGGATTTTAGGAGCTCTGATACCATGAACAAAAGTATAAATAGACTTTATTCATGTATACCAACACTCTTACAAACAGAAAAGTAATACAAACAATCTCTAGACCTAAAACTTTTGTTAACCAAAGTGATTAACAAATACACAGTAAACTTATTCTAGAGAGAAATATAAAGAGCTAAGACTAAAAGATTTAAAGTGGAGAAGAAATATGAATTCTGTGTGTTGAAATCTGAAGGAAGAAAAGGGTTTATATAATTCTTGAAATTGCAAAGAAGTCCCTCCAAGTTTAATGATATTGCTCCGCTACCCTCAATCAACTCCAAAAAGTGAGGCGCAACCCATCAAGTTGTAGTCCAGACTTTTGAGATAATTGCAATATTAGCCCTTGCACTTTAACACTGTTTACACAATACACAAAAGTAAATATTGTCATAATTAGATATATCTTTCAACATCTCTCTCCATATCTCTCATCTGATCTTTGGGAAAAAAATGAGCAAACCGCAGGGCGTGCTTAGTTTCTGAGTTTTGTGGGTAAAAATAGGGGGGATGGATGACATATATAAAAACACATACCTCAAATCCGTCTTTTTCCATCATCACCACCTCCATCATCATTTGGGTTTGATAAAACCAATCCTTATCCATTTGAATGTTTACATAAAAGAATGAATCTACTTCTTTATACACACAGACTTTATATATATACACACACACACAATATATATACTCATTATGTGTATATTTAATACGATATATATACTGTATATACACACACCCTCTGTATATACATATACACCATATATGCACACTGTGTATACACACACGCACACTCTCTACACACACACACACACACACATATATATATATATATATTCACACTTTGTACCTATTAATAAAAATAACGGTATTGTACTTGACAAAAGCAATAAAGTTTTAAGCTTTATAATAAAGTTTAAAACTTAAATCAAATCTTTATTAATCAAGGTAGTACCTTTATTAATCCGAAATTTAAACTCCAAACTAACATAAACCACACAGATCGGATCTATCCATCGCGATAAATACAATCAGAAGAAGAAGGGGGTAGAAGTAGACTTGTTCACTTAGGCTGCGTTTGGTACATGGGACGAGACAAGACAGGACGGGACAAAACCCACTGTCCCATGTTTGGCGCAACATGGGAAAAAACAGAAGCTCATTGTCTCACGTTTGGCGCGACATAAGCCAGGGACAAGAACTGAGACAACATGGGATAAAAGAGGTTTTTTCTTGTTCCACCAAAATAGGTGGCACAAGATGGGACAAGAATGGGATAGAAAATAAAATATTACTAATCTACCCTAGTTAGATATATAACCTTAATATGGTATTTGTTTTAATGGTCATCACCGTTAGTTTCGGCCGCCGCCACCACTACCGATGGTCACTGACGGCCACCTCCACCTCCACTTCCTTTTCCACTACAACAACATCCTCCACCGCCTCCACAATCACCGTCCACCAAATCCATTGCCACCTCTACCATAGTCGAGCACCGCCACTACCGTCCATTGCCACCACCACTACCATCGTTCGCGACCTTCAACTCCTATTCTACTACAATAACCACCTCTACGACCTCCACGACCACCATCTGCCACCATCATTCATTGCCACCTCACCTCCACCATAACCACCACCACCACTATCTTTACTACATCAACCACTATTACCTCCTCCACCGTTGTCAACTGCCACCACCACCGCAATCTACTATCTTCATGTCTTCTATAACCACTTTCATCCACAAAGCACCACTGCCTCTACCTCCACAACCACTGTCAACCACCGAACACCACTGCCCATTGCCACTACTACCATCTGCCACCACCACCTCCACCATAACCAAAACCACCTCCACCACCACCACTACTGTCATCAGTTATATCAAAATTTTCATTCAAATTTGGTACAAATGTGAAAATTATGTACAAATATATATTATTTAATTATTTACTTTATTTGTGTTAATTATAACTATTATATAATATTTAAAATCATCAAATAAATTTTGGGGGTAGCTTGTCTAGTTCTGTCCCATCCAATCCTAGTCGTACCAAACACTAGACATACTTCAGTTAGGTCCAGTCATGTTCCGTCCAGTCTAGTCCTGTCCTGTCCTACCCTCTTGTCCTGTCCTGTCCAGTTCAGTCCTTTCCAATTATGTATGTGTACCAAACGCTACCTTAGTGAACAGAAATTAAATGGCAATATTGAGAAAACTAAAACCAACCTGTTAGAGATGACGACGAAATGAGATATGCGCGGTATAAACCTGTCCTTAAAATTTTATACGACCACTCTATAAGATGTGAGTCTACCAGTCGCAAAGCCCAGAATTTGATGCAATCACGATTTTGTTTACCAATAGCAATGATAATGAAAATAGAAGCATGGTGGACGCATAAATTTTTTTGGTAAAAAGACCACAGAATGCAGCCGAAATTCGAGAGAGATGGGGGAATTTGTGTGTTTAGAGGTAGTTTAACGCAATATTTATTCTGGTTAAACCTCCCCTAAAATTGTGACTTATTCCCCGAGTTTCGGGATCATGATAGAGACTAAGTCTCTAACCGAAATTAACACGTTCTTTTTATTTGATTAAGATTAAAGTTTAAACTTTGTAAAAATCAGATAAATAGTTAATAGTTTGTTAAAACACAAACTATTAATTACTGACAATTAACAATTTATAAATAAATAGTAAATATCTATCTCTCTGTACCAAAAATATACTCGAGAGCTCGGGGCGAGCCTCCTTCTGCTCCGATGCGGCGTGCGAAGTGCAAAGTGTACCTCCTCTCACCACTCCGCGAATCTCGCGCCCGTGCCCTCTGCCTCGGCCACCACCAAGCACGCTTGTATACTAGACCTTCCACTTATGACCTCTACCATGAGTCCATCAACTTGTTCAAAGCCCAATTGAGAGAAAATCCTTATAAGACTCTTTACATTTATTCTACCTTCCAATGTGGGATGGAGGAAAACCTCCAACCTCACTAATATTTCCAACAATTCCCCATTAGGTTGAAAGTTTTCTGACATTCATAGTAGATAATGTTACAATGGTGTCACTGAGATTAAACCCTCTTTGAAGTAAGTGTGCAAGAAAGGATCAATTCAATGGTATCCTTAGGATTTAAATCTTGAATCTTGTGACTACTCCGACTTACTTACACACATCATCTATTATCCTCACTTTTTCACTGGGTGTGAATATGGCCATGCGCTAAACCCTATTTCATGACTTACTAGAAGAGGAACCATTACTCTTCGTTTAAGGTGGCACCACCTCTTAGTCATATAGACAAATTTCTATAACATCTTTGTTGCTAAGATGTCTCTAAACTTTGTTAAGAGATTGACTCAACCTTATTCTCGACAACATCGTACTATCTTTTACCTTACATGGATCTATCAGATGATAGTACCTTCTATCAGTTAAGTGACTTGTTACCCTTTAAACTTGTAGATAGGAGCACTACATCCAAGTTGGGTTTCCATCACTAACTGATTCTACGAGGTTTCAGACCCAAGTCTCTAGTAGTTTACCCTACCAAGTCTTTCATCAAAGGCTTGGTCAGTGGATCTACTAAGTTCCCATAAGAATTGACAAACACAATACTAATGGTACCATCATCATTTAGTTGTCTCACCTAATCGTGTCAGAGACCTATATGTCGTGACTTCCCATTATACATGCCACTGTATACTTTTGACAGTGTGGCCTTACTGTCACAATACATAGGAATCGAAGGAGTCGGTCGAGGCCATAAATGGATATCAGTCAATAAATCTCTAATCCATTTGGCCTCTTGGCCTGCAGCTACTAGGATAATGAATTCGGTTTCCATAGTCGAATGGGTGATACATGTTTGTTTCTTTCTCGCCAAGAAATCACCCCTCCAACAAGATTATAAATCCACCCACTTGTGGATTTAGAATCACTTGAGTGATCTATGCAACTAGCATCAAAATATCCCTTCAAGATTTCTAGATGTGTAGTAGTATATATCAACTTTAGATCCTTGGTTCTTTTTAATTAACCAAGTACTCTACTGATTGCTTTCTAGTGATATGGACCCGGATTGCTAGTATATTGACTCAGTTTAGTCATATTGTAAGCAACGTCCCATCTAGTGCAATGTATTGCATACATCATGCATCATATTGCACTAGCATACTCTAGTTGAGCCACTGCTCTACTAGAGTTTTTATCAAGTTTCACACTTGAATCAAACAGTGTTAAACTATTCAGATGTTAAAACTTGGTCAGTATCTTCTCTATGTAGTGGGATTGACTTAGAGAGATTTGAGATGCTGACCTCTTTATCTTTATCCCAAGGATGGCATCTACTTCTCCAAGATCTTTCATCTTAAAGTTCGAGGATAAGTAGCCTTTTGTTTCAAGGATACCTTCTAGATTGGTGCCAATGATCAACATATCATCAACATGAAGACATATTACCACAGTGTATCCTCTCGTGCATTTTGAATAAATGCACCTGTCGGCCCTATTATGTCGGAACCCGAAAGATGTGACAATTGTATCAAATCTTTCATGCCACTATTTGGGAGCTTGTTTTAATCCATATAGAGATTTAACAAGTTTATACGTTTTGTTCTCTTGTCCGGGTGCTACAAACCCTTCAGGTTGCTCTATATAAACCTCCTCGTTTAAATAATCATTCAAGGGGTCACAGACCGATCATAGAACCCTGTTCAATAAAGGGAACGCATGTTTTCACATTCATTTGATTAGGGGTGTTCAAAAAAACCGTTGGACCGCTTAAACATGCCGAACCAAGTCAAACCGGTCCGTTTTTGGCGGTTTGAGCGGTCTGGCAGTCCGGTCTGGTTTGGAAAATAGTAAAACCACACGGTTCGCTCCGGTCTGCGGTTTGGAACATTTTTTGGGACCGCCAAGTACATACACACACACACACACACACACATATATATATATATATATATATATTTTTTTTAATATTAGCAAACCCAACTTTTTTAACTTATTGGCTATGACCCAAATATATCCCTAAGCCTAACATCTAACATAATCAAAATCGACGACTAAAATCATTAAACTATTGAATATATCGACACATTTGATATTGACGGTCTCCAAATTTTGAAATCCCTCAAAAACTCCATCAATCTATTGATCTTTCTAATCTATGGTTTGACTTCGGCATATATCATCATGACATCAACTAAGTGATTCAACCAACTAAGATTTGGCTTCTATTTTGTTTGGTCAAGAATTCAAGACTCAAGAATTGAACCATTGAATGTTGTGAAGTCGTGGATTTTGTTATTTAATACTCACAATAGAGTTGTAACTTTGTTAATTTGTTTGTTTTCTAATATGTTATATATTTATTTGTTTGTACTTTGGATTGTTTCGACTTTGTACTCAATAGCTGCTTAATTATTACATTTATTTGTTTAGATATTTTGTTTTGTTAAAATGAATATTTAATCTAAAATTCTAAATTATATATGTTTTTTAAGTTTGATATTTAAAGTCCATTAAAGGCCCAAACTGCCTAAACCGGTCAGACCAGACCGCCTTTTTTTGGTCTGGTTTGACTGGTCTGGACACTTGATTTCAAACCGCTCGGTTTGAAAATTTTATAAACCGTCATTACAGTTTGGTTTGTGGTTTGAGGGGTTAAACCGCCTAAACCGGACTGTGAACACCCCTATATTTGATGAATGTACAATCCTTTTATGCCTGAAATTGCTATAAGATTTGAATATAATTGATTCTAGCAATTGAAGCATAGATGTCTAAAGGCTGCAGCAGCAGCAGCAACAGACGTTTCGAATAAAAGACGATATATTTTCGTTATTTTAGTTACTTTTCTTTATTTTTGACTACCTTTTTCTATCTTTACCCTTTAGCCACCAATCTGGCCTTAAAGGATGATGTGAATCATCCGAATGAATCTTCCTTTTGTATATCCATTTGGAACCTATGAGTTTCACCCCCCATGGGCAAATCAGTCAATTCCCAAGTTATGTTTCCCATGATAGAGTCCATTTCATCATTTATTGCTTCCTTCCACAGTGGAGCATCCCTTGAAATCATAGCCTCTTTATATGTCTTAGGATCATCTTCAATATTGATAGAGAAAATGACATCTGTAACGCCCCCAGAACCCCGTAGCATGATATTGTCCGCTTTGACTAACC
>NC_037530.1:23029867-23038891 GCF_001531365.2 Cynara cardunculus var. scolymus
GCCTCACGGTTTTGTTTTCCCCGCTATACCACAAGGGAAACCGGTCACACTAGGCTGAGGTATCCACACCCTTATAAGGAGTGCTTAGTTCTCCTTACCAACCGATGTGGGACGGGTTGTTACACCATCCCTTGTCACTTTCTTTTGTTTCCCTTCTACCAAGTATGAGAATAAATCATTTCCTAGATTTTTCTCTTTTCTTGCTTTTGTACTTCTTCGTGGTTTGTCAACCTTATTTGAGGTTTTTGAACTATCATGATATGAACAAGGAGGATTAGAGGACAATGTTGGTTCCGATCTTTCAGCATCTTCTGAAAACTTATCTACAAAGAATTCTACATCCCTGGATTCTACTATAACTCCTAATTCTTTGTCCAATAATCTATAAGCCTTGATATTTCTCGTATATCCAATGAATACGCTTTTAATAGCATGGGATCCCAATTTAGATCTTTTTGGATCAGGGGTTCGATATTAGGCAATACAGCCCCAGACTCTAAAATAGTTCAATTTTGGTTTCCTTCCTTTCCAGAGCTCATATGAGCTGGTTGGAATCTGTAAAACCCATTTTTTTAAATGTATAAATAATATTATATGAGCCTTTAAATATTTTTTTTAAATTCATTTGAAGTGTTAAAATATTTATGTAATAAATTAAAGAAAATAATTGTTGAAATCTTAAATAAATAAATAATGAAAAGAGAGACAAAAAAGAATATAAAATAAAATTATTTTCTTTTATTATTGGACCAAAAATGTAATACATCACGTAAGGAGGTGTCTGGTGGTAGATGTCAGAAACTTGAGGGGGGCAGAATGTCATCTTTTTCAAAGTTGAGGGACCTGTTTTGCCAAAAGTTCATGACTGTTTGGAGAAAACGATCTCTCAGCCAAAAACTCGCGATTTCTCCCGATTTCGTCAACTAATAAGCCAAAACTTTTGCATATAAACATAGAGCACCAGCTTAGGATTATTTTGGTTCAAATAGCTAGAAAAATCTTTGAGTTTTGAGAGAGAAATCTGAATTTGAAGTTCGGAATCAAAAATCTCGGTTTTTCACCGATTATGCGTGAGATTCTTAACCAAATCTCTTGATTTTTATGTCTATAGCTTCGTTTTTAAGTACTCTATCAAACCCAGTAGCMTCATGTCTCATATTTGTGTTTTCGTGGTTCGATTTTTATGTTTTTAAGTTGTTGAGTTTTAGTTTTTAAAAAAATAACTTTAAATGAGTAAATGGAACTCATTTCTTGATGAAAATTTGTGTTCTTTATGTCAAAGTGTTGGTAAAAATATTACCAAGAGTTTGGTGCAAAAAAAATGAAGAAAAAAGGTCAAGAAACGAGCGATTTTCGAGGTTGAAAAGGTCTAAAATATGCAGCCATGGCTGCTGCCTATTTGGGTTGCAACCCAGTTCAGATTGGGTTGGCGAGTCAGGCCCGCGTCCATTTGGCATTTTAAGAAAAAAGGGATGAGGGTGCTGCTAACTTGAATCGAACCCCCGACCTCAAACTCACAACACTAATGCTTTAACCAACTAAGCTAAGCTATTATTTACATATTATTAACTCACCATAATCCTTTTATTCCTTTATAATACAGTTACAAGTTTCAATAAATATTATTATAACCCAAGGAGTTTCAAAAATATAATTTTCTTCATATGATTTTCTGAAACTTTCATCAAATTTATTTGGAATTTGTAAAACACAAACTTTGACTCAGTTTTGATTATTTATCTCATTTAGTTACCAAAATGACCCTATAAATGGAAAATCGGTATTTTAGCAATACTTTGTGTATTTGCTTCCAATATTTACCGAAATAACCATATATCTTGGGGATTGGTCTATGAGCTTCATTTATATTATTATTTTCATAAAATTTCCAAAACGACCCTATATTTGGAAATCGGTATTAATACTTTACGTATTTGCTTTATACAATTACCGAAATGACCCAATGTCTTGGAATTGGTATCTAAGTGTTATTTTAAATTTAATCCCTATTGTTGGGTTCAAGTATGTGCGTTATTGTGTATTCAAGTTCTCCATATTTTACGTGCTTTGTAATAGTTTAGCTTTATGCTTTCCTTAGTATAAATAGTATTTTACTTTGTAATTGGCATTAACAAGTCATTAACATTTCTGTAATCTGAGATTAGTTGTAATTCTCTCTCAAGCAATCAAAGAGATTTTGGTGATCTATTCTCTCTCTTCATCTTGTTCTTAATGTTCTTGAAGATCTTGATCAGTTGTGTATGAATTTGGACCTTTCAATTGGTATCAGAGCAAGCTGCAGCAGTTTGATTAGAGGATTAAACCATTTTATCAAGAATTTGCACGAATTTTAGTAGATAAATCGATCTGTGTTCATAGTGTTCTTCATCTGTTCTTCGTTTCAGAATCTGATTTTAGGCTTAAATTGTTTGAATTTTGGTTGTTAATTGATAAATCTTACATCGCTAGATTCACATTTTGATTTAGAACAAATTTGATTCACATTAATTTTGATTTTAAACAAGTTTTGAACCTGTTTTGATCGAATTTTGAGTTTTCGAAAATCTGCTGGTGTTCTTCAAAATTTATATTTTTTCATGTTTTGATCCAAAATTTTGTTGAAAAAGTGTGAAATTTGTGTTTTTGCTTGAATATTAGTCCGATTAACTCTTGATCGATTTAGTTGTATATCGATTAAAGCTTGTACGATTTAATACTTGTAATATTTGTGTGAATTGAGTTTGATCGGATTAGGCTAAACCGGGTAATTCTTGGTCGGATTAAAAGGTAAATTGTTCGTCTCCTATGCGATTTAGTGAGCGATTTAGATAATCCGCTTGGTAAGTCGGTTGTGCTTTGTGCAATTTATATTGGAAAGTGTGCGATTTATTTGAAGTCCGGTTATAGCCTGAGCAAATTGGTGAGCGATTTAAGTGTAAGGTTGAGCGGTTTATTATGCGATTTATGTTGTATTGTTGAATGTATTGATTGATCGTACTTTGACTTTGATTCTTTGAACGGACTCGTGAACGGATTTTGACTTTGTGTTGTGATCGATTTAAATCTTTGACTTTTTGATCGAATTGATTTTAAGCGGACTTATTCATTATTTGACTAGTTGACTTAGTTGACCTTGATTAGCTGACTTGTTGACTTTTTTCATCCGTATTTCATTTTGGAAATTTAACTAAGTGTTGAAAATGTCCGATTTGTGATTTTTCATCTAAATTGACTTATCCGTATTGAATTTTGCATTGTCCGTATTAAATTTGCTTATTTGCTTAAATTTTGGCTAAGTGTTGAAGTTCACCGGATTTCACTTCCGGGTTACGTGATAAGTGTGCGATTTGAGATCTGTTGTTGTCCGGACTTCTAATCCGGATAACTTGTGCGTTAGAAAGTCAAGTCTATCTTTTTGTCTGGACTTCTAATCAGGATAAGCTTGACCGGATTTCTAATCCAGATAAGCTTGTGTGCTTAATTTTTCTAAGTGTTGAATGCGTGCATATTCTTGTTTGAGATATATCTGATATATTTTTGAATACTGATTCTTTAATACAAATTTTGAACTGCAGTTGATCCTACATCATACTAACTCATAAAATGAGTTCAAGAGAAGCAATGGCTATTGGTACTGACACCAAGCCACCAGTGCTGTTTCGAGGAGACTACAATCAATGGAGAGATAGATTTCTCAATTTTATAGAGAGAATGAAGGAAGGTGATCTGATAATGGAGTCCTTGATAGAAGGTCCTGCTGTGTTCTACCGAGAGACACCTACTGTTCCAGAAGAACGTAGACCTGCTCAGAGAGTTATCAAGGAAAAATTCAGATATACAGCTCAAGAAAAGGAGAGAGCCCATGTTGATGTCCTTTGCAAGTCATACATGATGCAAGCACTGACCAATGACATCTACACCAGTATTGACAGCCATAAATCATCTGGTCACAACATGTAGGTTCAAATTGAAAAGATGATGATGGGTTCTAGAATGGGAACTCAATTGAAGATTACTAACTGCATATCTTCATATGAAGAATTCATGGCTAAAGATGGTGAGAGCCTTGATGATGTCTATGATAGGATTACCAGACTGCTAAATGATCTGACAAAGAACGAAATCTCTAAAACTGTAATAGAGATAAATGTTAAATTCCTCAACAATCTTCAACCAGAGTGGAAACCATTTGCTAATCATATCAAATTCAATAAATCATTATCTGATATTGATGTACATGAAATATATGAAACTCTAAAGCAGAACGAGGAAGACGTTTTGGAGATCCGAAATTCAAAGAAGAAGAAAGAGAAGGAAGTTGTTGATCCTTTGGCTTTCGTATCTGAGAAGAAAGAGAAGAAAGCAAAGAGCAGATCTGGAAAGCAAGTAAAGGAAGTAAGCCAATCAAGTGAATCTGAAGAAGAAGAAAGTAACAGCTCAGATTCAGACTCTGAAATGTCATAAATTAAACATGCCATGGCGATGCTGACTAAAGCATTCCAAAAGAAATTCCCAAAACGGCCACACCCGAACAACCAAAGATTCTCGTCGGGCTCAAAATATGAATTCAAAGACAAACTCGGTGAGAAGAAGAAATATGAAGAAAAGAGGTTCGAAAAGAACGAGAAGAAGCCGGAAGAGAAGAAGAAGTTTGTCAAAGGTGTAGCTGACGATAACACTAAATGTTATAACTGTAACAAGCTAGGCCACTTTGCTGTAAATTGTAGAAAGCCGGTAACTCAAAATACCGACTACTACAAAAATAAATTTCTTCTCTCTAAACAAAGAGATGTCGGGAAAGCTCTCATGGCATAGGATGATCACTGGTTGAATCTAACAGAAGAAGAGGAAGAAGCTGTTGCACACGTGTGCTTGATGGCTAAAACTGATAATTGTTCTTCAGATGAAGAAGAAGAACAGAGTGCGGAAATGAATGAAGAGGTATTAGAGCAATCATGCATTAAACAGATGCATAAGATGATGCTCAAACTCCAATCTTTCCAGCAATAATTAAAAACAGAAAAAATGCATTCAAACAATTTTGAAAAAGAATTAAAAATGCAAAAAGAAAAATACATCAAATTATTTGATGAAAATGTTGGAAACTTGGACTGAGCTAAATCTTTGTTATCTTAGTCCAAATTATTTGATGAAAAATCCAATATCTTAAAAGCCAAATTATCTGATTTAAATGAATAATATAAATCATTAGAATTGGTTAATGAAGAACAATTAGTTAACATAAGTAAGCTTGAACTTCAAATAATTCAGTTAAATGAAAAACTGAAGTCTAAAGAGGAAGTTTTGTATAAAAAAGGACAAATTGATCAAACCATTTTCCTAAACAAACCATCTGAAACAAGATTTTTTAACCCTCGGGGAAGGGTTGGGCCATGAAAATCCGATTTTTTTAGGAAAAGCTTTATATTATGCCCCGACCTTATACAAATTTGAATATCTTGATTGCGGTCCCGAGTTTTCGGTAAAATTTACAAAATCTTCTGATGAGGTGGAACAACGAGAAGATTACAATCGACAAAGAAAAGACAAAATGCAAGTTCCGTTTAATTATACAAACCTAAATGAAAGTTATAAAAATCAAGACTCGGCATTTTCAACAGATTATTTTCACAGTTATTCAAAAGCAGAGCTTGAATCAAAACCTGCTGAACCAAAGCTTTATACTCCTACTCTAATTTTAGAAAAACAAGTGGTTCAGTTGGAAAAGATTTTAATTGAAGAACGACTTTCATTCAATAAACAAAAACAAGAATTTTTAAATAAATTTGAAGATTTACAAAATTCTAAAGTAAAAACAGAACATGTTGAGTCTGAGTAATTTTCGTGCGATAAATCTTTAAGTGAAGCTTCCGATTCAGAAGAAATTAATAATTTTAATGAAGAATTAATTTTTCAAATATCTTAAATTCAGATGTTTGTTTAGATAATGAAATTGATCAATTTGATTTTTCAAAGAAATTACCCAATCATGAAGATTTTATTGTTAAAAATAATATGACTAAGGATTCCGATTTAGCTTCAAATTTTGAAAATAATTTTAATCAAAAATCTATTTCCGAGGATGTGTATTATAAAGAGAATAAAACCAAAAAGAATTCAAGGAAACAGAAGAAGCTTACAAAGAAAAATAAACAAAAAGTTCATCATTCGCTTAAATCTGATGATTTTATTTTTCCTATTTCAGATAAGGCGTTGAAGTTTAAGACAGTTTGGAGAGTAAAAAAATAAGACAAATCTTCAACTCAACAGAAGAAGAAGAATTTTACTGAATCTGTATTAAATGATTCGATATTGAATAAGTCTGTAAAAAGATATTCAGTTGCTGAATTGTTTGATATTAGAAATAGTAAAAATAATTGTTCTCCATGTGGATTGAATGAGTTACTCAAGTCTTTTACTTCTTTTAAACCTTATCATTTCTTGCATTCTGCGTTTTCTTCTTTATCTAAGAAATTGCATTTTAAAGAACGTTGGTTCGGTACCTATAATATAGCACCAACGAAAACTGGGCTTAAAGATCCAAAACTAAAATGGGTACCAAAACCCAATTGATTCACTTTCGCAGGTTAACCGGCATGTGTGGTTCTTAGACTCTGGATGTTCTAAGCACATGACTGGTAGAAAAGAATTATTAGCTAACTATGTTGAATATTTTGGAGGTACGGTAAGATTTAGAAACAATCAATACGCGCCTATCCTTGGATACGGTGACGTAATCTCTGGGAATTTAATAATTAAGAAAGTGTCGTTTGTCGAAGGACTTGGACATAATTTGTTTAGCATAGGTCAATTCTGTGATAAAAATTTAGAAGTTTGTTTTAAAGCTAACCAATACAGCATCCGAACTACTGATGGTAAGGAGCTCATAGCTGGAATCAAAAGATCAAATCTCTACACGATTGACCTATCAAATACACAAGTGGATACTGACGTCTGCTTGATATCCAAGGCATCCTTGAAGCAAAATTTGCTATGGCATCGGCGACTTTCACATTTAAACTTCAAATATCTCAACAAGTTGGTATGTGACAACTTGGTCAAAGGCATCCCAGACTTGAAGTTTCATAAAAACCACGTATGCGGCGCATGCGAGATGAGCAAACTGAAGAAAGCTTCACACAAGCTGAAGATAGAGTTCAATATCGAACGTCCTCTACACCTACTCTATATGGATCTCTGCGGTCCTATGCGAGTCCAAAGCATAAACGGTAAGAAGTATGTGCTGGTCATAGTCGATGACTATTCCAGATATACCTGGGTTCATTTTCTACGGACAAAGGATGAAGCGGCCGAGACGATTATTTCATTCTTGAAGACAATCCAAAATAATCTGCAACTTTAAGTTCAGAAAATCAGAACTGATAACGGAACTGAATTCAAGAAAAATACACTCGGTTCATTCCTCGAATCCATTGGTATTTCACATACATTTTCGGTAGCCCGGGCACCGCAACGGAATGGTGTCGTTGAGCGAAAGAACAGAACGTTGGTGGAACCGGCGCGGACATTACTTACATGCTCCAAACTTCCATTATTTTTATGGGCTGAAGCAGTGGCGACTGCTTGTTTTACCCAGAATCGCTCACTAATAAACAAAAGGTTTGGTAAAACTCCATATGAAATAATAAATAAAAGAATACCTACTATCAAATTCTTCCAAGTTTTTGGTTGCAGGTGTTTCATTTTAAATGACAAAGAGGACAGAGGGAAGTTCGCTGCTAAAGCTGATGAAGCGGTCTTTGTTGGCTACTCAAAGACATCTGTTGCGTATAGGGTCTACAATAAAAGGACCAAAATCATCAATGAAAGCGTGAACATATCCTTTGATGAAGTCATTGATGTGGCTTCTGAACAGTTCAGTTTTGGACCCGGGCTGATAATTAATACTACGCGGAAAGCTGATCAACCTGAGTCGTCTAATTCTGATAAAGCTGATTTAGATTCTTTATTTGAGAACTTTTTTGAAGAATCTTTTAAAAATAAATCTAATCAGTCTAATGTTTTATCCAGGGATATTCCAAGTGAACAACAGTTATCTGGTCCATCTCCCGATGTGCCAGTAACTGAAACAGAAGAGGAAACGGAAGTGGTGGATGAAGAAATAGAGATGGAAAATCCGAACAATTCCGTTCAGTGTGAAGAGGGTGAAAATTCTGAAGTGTAAGAGGTATCGGTCGAACAAGACAAAAATATCCTACCTCAACCAGATATTCAACCTATTCCAGTTTCTACTATTGAACCTTCACCTGAACCCGTTCCTATAAACTCCCCAAGTACTTACACTAATTAAAACTCAGACCAAAGCTCCTACATTCCCCTACCTCATAGCAAGAAGTGGACTCGAAATCACCCAATACATCAAGTAATTGGTGATCCATCAGCACCAATTCGTACACGGTCTGCGACAGCTAATGAGTGTTTATACTTCACGTTCTTGAGTAATATTGAGCCGACTAAGGTATCTGAAGCCTTAGCTAATCCAGATTGGATACTAGCCATGCAAGAGGAGCTGAACCAGTTCGAAGCACTCAAAGCCTGGAGATTGGTACCTCGTCCCAACAACAAGACAATTATCGGTACAAAATGAGTATTCAAAAATAAAAAGGACGAAGATGGTGTTGTGGTCAGAAATAAGGCCCGACTCCTCGCTAAAGGATATAATCAACAAGAAGGCGTTGACTACGACGAAACTTTTGCCCCGGTTGCAAGGATTGAAGCAATACGGATGTTTCTGGCTTACGCAGCACACAAGAACTTCACAGTGTACCAGATGAACGTCAAGACAGCATTTATGTATGGTCTTCTCAAAGAGGAAGTCTATGTTTCACAATCGGAGGGTTTTGTTGATCAGTCAAAGCCGGACCATGTCTACATCCTTGACCGAGCTCTTTACGGTCTTAAACAAGCTCTGAGAGCCTGGTATGACATTTTATTAGAGTTTCTGGTAAAGTCAGGCTTCTCGAAGGTAATATTGACACAACCCTTTTCATTAAAAAGGAAAAG
>NC_037530.1:23039796-23052036 GCF_001531365.2 Cynara cardunculus var. scolymus
TGACTTATTTACGAAAGCTTTAGATGAAAAACGCTTTAGTTTTCTTGTATCTAAGTTAGGTATGTTAAATTTGAAAATTTGAATTTTTATTAAAAACAGTTCAATTTATTGAATTGTATTTAATTCAAATTCATTTGGTCAAATATCTGTATTTTTTAATACAAATCAATGTTTCAATTTTTCTATCGGATTTTAAATTTCTTGATCATGGGGATCTATATTTGAGGGGGAGTGTGGATTTTTATCTGTTTTTGAATATCTGATCATATTTTGAGGGGAAGTGAATTTTATCTGTATTGAACTAACAGTTTATACTTTTCTTACAGGTATTTTAAACATTATCTAATTTTTGAAAGATGTAGAGTTTAAAAATATAAGTGTTTGGCCGATTTAGTCTAATCCGGACAACACTTGTCTGATTTATTGCAAATCCGGACAACATTTGTCCGATTTAGACTAATCCGGACAAAAGGTTATATGATAAACTCTTATCCGGATAAGATTAGATATGTTTACAAGGGATTGAGCGGATTTGTAAATCGCCTATTTGATTTGACCGAATTCCTAAATCGCCTATTTGATTTGACCGGATTCCTAAATCGCTTATCTCATTTTTTTCCCAAGTCCTTAAATCGTTCATCTCTTGAGCGGTTTAATCCTTATGTTTGAGCGATTTAACTTTCTTTGTTGTGCGATTTATCTCTAAATCGATTGACTCTTGAGAGGTTTATTCTTAAACTAGACAAGTCTTGACCGGTGTTCTTCTAAATCGTCTATGCCTTGAGCGATTTATTGTCCGGATTAACACTTAATTGATTCTTATTCCATAAATCGGACACCTCTTGACCGATTTATTCTAATCCGGATAAGTCTTGAGCGATTTAGAATTTGAACGGGTTTTGACTTTGACTATAAATAATCGACTCATTTTTACTTTTCACTTTTTACTCCTATTACTATTCATCTTCATCTCCGGCCGTTCTACTTGTTAAATCGCTCAAGTATTTCAAGATAATCGATCTACAATCTGCTTCATCTAGATTTCTATCATAAGGTTTACCTTTGTTTGATCTATTGAACATTATTCCTTGTCGTTATTGATCGTATGGACAAATATTGACTGCTTGGAATGTATAAACCATTAAAGTTGAATCGAACAACTTTGAATCTGTGATGGACTATAATCTGCTTAATATCTAAAAAGAGGATAATCACAATAAATAGTTTCTAATAAAACAAGTTTTCATGTTAATCGTTGTTTCGTTTTGATTGTTTTAGGATAGTTTTAGTTTAGGGTTTGATTTTTTTGTGATTTTTTAGAATTCTTAGTTTTGACCGGATTTCTCACCGGAGAAGGTTACCGGAGATAACTCCGATCAACCTTAATCCGGTTGATGTTGTCCGGATTATATTTTTTAGAACTTAAGATTTTTTTTTCTATCTTAGTTGATCGGAATAGAAATCCGGGTAATTTTTTTTTGTTTTGGTCTTTAATTTTTTTTAGTTTTATTTTTTAATTCATTTTTTTTGTAAAAAAAAAAATAAAAAATTTCTTTTCTTAGATTTTTTTATGTGTTAAATTTTTTTTTGTTTGTTTGTTTAGTTTAGTTTAATTTTTTTTAGGAGTTTTTAGTTTTAATTTTTGTTATTGATAGTTTAGATTTCTTCTAATAATAATTTTCTTTTGTTTACAATATTTTTTTTGTCTTAATTTTTTTTACTTTGAGTATTTGAATTATATGCATAATATGGGTTCTAATATGTTCAGATATTTTACAGGTAAATGGAGGATGTACAACATCAGTCTGACGAGGAATCTCATATTCCCTCGGTCAGATCTGACAACATTCAAAACCCTCCTCAACCAATAAACGAACCCATACCTTCCGAAACTCTTTTTCTCCAATGCCAGTATCTAGACATACAACCAAACAACCATTCTTTCAGTTTTGACATGCCAGCCGAATATCAAATAATCCCTGAAATTCTGAGAGGACACCCCATTGCTTACTCCCTTTCAGCCAATACACCTGTTCCTATGGTGTATTTACAACAATTTTGGAGTACCCTTACACTGGCTAAAGACGGTGACACATTTTATTTTGAAGGAGCAATGGATGAATATGTCAGCCGTCTGACATTAAAACGATTAAGAAGGATTCTACGTCTTCCCGGACCAGGCTCAACAGGATATGAGCAATTTGTAACTGATGACCAATTATGCCGCGACATCAAACGGTTAGGATACTCGCAAGAGTTGACTAACCCGTCTCAGTTCAAACGATATTTTCTGCCATCAATCTAGCATCTGTTGTTCTCCATCCTGAATAGATGTCTGACGTCCAAGACTGTGGGAATAGACACATGTAGCAGTTCATTCCTAAAATTCTTTCATGGGATAGTCTTCTCTCGTAACTATGACTATGCCCTGGTTATCTGGAATGAACTGGTGGAGCTCGTGAACGCAAAGAGATTTCCTTCAAAAGCCAGAAAATTTGTGCCTTTTTAGAGATTTCTGCAATTAGTCATAAAGGCGATGATGAATTCGAATGAAGATATCCCGGCCAGATCCAATAGTGAAATGGGGTCGACATTCGTCATGTATAGAATTCGGCAGCATACCGAAGTTGAAGACTTGGATTCTATAATGGAGATTCCACCAGAGCTTTTTGCCTTGGCTGATCAGACTGCTCAATGTGTGATAGACTATAGGAGAGTTATAGATCCTACAGTTAAACCAAAGCCGGTTGAACTTACCCCGGGATCACCCCATGCCTCAGCTGAGAGAGAGGTGTTAGATATAGATGAGAGAGTTCAGGAACACGGGTTATCTGAACAGGGCAGTGTGCTTAGGGAAAATGAAATAGAGAGGGGTGAACAGGAGCGGGGAGCGTCTGATAGTACTTCCACAACTTCATCAAGTTCGGAAGATACTGAAACCGACAATCAGGCAGCTCTTGGTAATAATGATGGTGATGATGATGACGATGCTGACAATCATGCTCAAACGATTCCTTCACAAAATATTCCAGTAGGAGCATTGGTTGACGATATAAATGAGATCTTTCCAGAATTTCCTGCTCAATAGACTTGTCCAAGTCTACATTCCTTATCGTTCGATGTTGATGACTATGGAGCTACATATGACGAATATGATCGTATTTTACAAGGTGTTTCAATCGGAGAAGGAGATGAGGGAGAAGCAGTCGAAAATGATGAGAGGATGAGTGAAAGGGACGAAGAAGAATATGGTGAGGGTGTGAGTGGAGCACAAAATGAAAATCAAGCTCCTTACCTAGTGGATACACATAGCCGGGCACCCACATCCACTATCAACATTCATTCGTTGAATGTTGGTATTGAACAAGACATAGCTAGCCCAGCTATGCATTTGCACACCCAACCTGACTACTCAACTGGTTCTCAACAACCAGTTGTTTCACTTCAACACGGGGATGTAGCACATATGCTAACTACTTCTCACTTGGATAATGTAGTTATTGAAACAAGTAGGCCGCTGCCCCAGCCTACGACTTCGATTTTGTGCACCTCGAGTCTAGAGCCAATACACATAGGTACACATGAGTCGCGAGCATCTGTTGCTCCAAGTGCAGTTCTTAGTGAACTTGCCAGAACGACCAGAGTGGTGTCGATTGACATTTCACAAGGACCGGTCGGAAGTCCTACCAGTGCTATCACTATGCCAACACTGAACGTAGGCACAACAGTTTACTCAACTATTGTTTCAACTGGTAATCTAAGTGATCCAGGTGTTAGTTTACCAGATTTTGTGTCAAGGGAGTATCTGGACGGCGCCCTAAATGTTGTTCAAGACAACATGGATGCACAGATTGCAAGTCTTAAAAGACTATTGAAGGGGAAAGAACAAGTTGAGAAAGAGCAACCATATGCGCCATCACCACCGCCTATACCTAAGCCTCCGAGGGTACAAGAGCAATCGGTGGACGAACTTAAATCGCTGTTGTATGCTAAGTTGATGGCATCACAAAATCCGGATGCAGAAGATGCAGACTTGGTTGGACTCTTGAGACAACAGATTGATGAAAACCCTCTCGTTCGAGCCTCAGAGTTTTTGGCCTTTCAAGATGTGGTTGCTTCTAGCTTCACCAAAGTTAGCAAGTTAATCACATCAAACACCTAAGATCTTAAAAGCTCAATGGATGCCCTCTTTGAACGGGTATTTATTCTAGAAGAGACATGCAGATCTCATGCAACCTCACACAAAAGAAGGCATGATGACCCGGAAGATCCAGATCATCATGAGGGGGAGAGGAAAAGACAAAGGGTGGCTGAGACGTCTGCTCAAGCTCCAAGGGTTGAAAGTGAGCTAGCTGCTCAAGATGTGAATGCTGAAGGTTCTACCCCGGAGTCTACAAGGGAAAGAATCATTGAGGCAATTGTTGTAGAAGATGAGGAAGAAATGGAGACAAGTCCTACGATCGAGCCAATGGTTGAAAAGCTGGCGGACTCCACAGTAGGAACAAGGTTGTTATTGGACTTGTCTGCCAATGTTGGATTCAATGACGTGTTTGCTACTATGTTGGGTGGAGAGCAAGATTTTGGAGAGGATATTGAGAACATTGACGAGTCAACCGGGTTATACTTTGATTTTGAAGCTGATATTAATGAGGAAGACCCAGTATTCCCGTTTCAAGGTGATTGTCAGACAGTGCCAGAATCCTCCACTACAGTTGTAGCTGGTGCATATGATATTCCTGCTCCTAGAGAGCCTTTTGATCCTACAGAGATTTTTACAAAGAATTATGTGCCATTCGTCATTCGAGCAAATGTTCCAGGGTATGATAGGGCAAGGATCCGAGAGTCGTACCTTGAAGACATCTACTTTGGAATCTTCCTCCGACATCGTAAGGCTCTGAATGGTGATAAAATTCTTGGTATCCACCGGGAAACCAAAGATTATCGCTTGGAGTACAAACACTTTCTGAAAGCCAAGCGTCTGCCTGTTAGTGAAGTACGTACCAAACCTCGAGTTGTCTCAATCAAATAGATAGATGCTCAAAGACTTCTCAGAGTCTGGTATCTGGTCTTCATTGTGACTCGACAAGATGGGAAAGTCTAGAGGTTTAGTGAAGCTGATTTCTCGAACTTATATTTGGAAGACTTGGAGCATATGTACTGTGAGATCCGAAATATGACTAACAGGAAAATTGGAGCTCTTGTTGCTCTTGTTGCTCTTGTTGCTCTTGATGCAATTAAAAGATATATGTGGAGTCATGTAAAGTTAGCTATGGTTATTGATGTTCAGATGGGTCTTGAAGATAATCAAAGAATCATCAATCTGAAGAGACCTGATCAAGACTCAGAAGATATTGATGCTTATCCAGTTTACATGATTCTTGAAAAACCAAAGTTCGGAGTCATATACTTTGTTGAGCATCAAGTGAAGAAGTTTATGAGATTCAGCGAGCTAAACAAGTATTCAGATGGTACAATAAGGCTGGTRAGACGGGCACTTGACTTGAAGAGAGTAAACAATGACAGGGCTGCGGAGTCGGAGAGAATGAGCTCTAAAGATAGATATTTGTTGATCAATGCCATAAATCTACTCGAGGAGAAGATTCAATACCGGAACGCTCTAAGGAGGCTGGAGAAACTCCTCGGACTTAGAAAGACAAAGTTTACAAGAGTTCGAAGTTGAATCCAAAGGGGGAGAATGTTGGGTTCAAGTATGTGCGTTCTTGTTGTATTCAAGTTCTCCATATTTTACATGCTTTGTAATAGTTTAGCTTTATGCTTTTCTTAGTATAAATAGTAGTTTACTTTGTAATTGTCATTAACAAGTCATTATCATTTCTGTAATATGAGATTAGTTGTAATTCTCTCTCAAGCAATCAAAGAGATTTTGGTGATCTATTCTCTCTCTTCATCTTGTTCTTAATGTTCTTGAAGATCTTGATCAGTTGTGTATGAATTTGGACATTTCATCTATGAAATTACCAAAATGACCCTACAATTTGGAAATCGGTATTTTAGCGGTACTTTACGTATTTGCTTTATAAATTATCGAAATGACCCAATGTTAGGGGTGTTCGCGGTCCGGTTTGGGCGGTTTAAGCCCTCAGACCACAAACCAAACCGTAATGGCGGTTTGTGAAATTTTCAGACCGAACGGTTTGAAACCAAGTGCCCAGACCGGTCAAACCAGACCACGAAAAGGCGGTCTGGTCTGACCGGTTTAGGCGGTTTGGGCCTTTAATGGGCTTTAAACATTAAAACCAAAAAACCTAGTGTCATATGTACTATCATAAATTTGAATAATAAATATTAATCACCCATCATAATCATCTCCCATGGAGATTTGTTTTCTACAATAAAAGTACTAAAAAATAAGTGTTCTTCACATGTGAGTAATATGTATACCAACCACTAAGCATTGAAGCAGCCAATAAAATTTAAACCCAATTTAAACAATCYAAAGTCCAAAGTCCAAACAAATAAATATGTAAAACATACCAAAAAACAAAGTCAAAATAGAATCCAAATCTTAGTGTTCATTGTTTAAAAAAAGTCAAAACACTAGGGATTTAGATGAATTAGGCGACGTCGCAACGATTAGGAACGAAAAAGAGGTGGATAGTGGATACCGTGGAACCGTGGACGATGGATTACTGGATGTTTGGATTAGCCGATTAGGTTAGGAATTACCAAATTAGGGATTTAGATTTAGGGGATTTAGGAAATCTTTTGGATAAGGCTTTATGTTTGGCTGAATAATTATAGCCCATAAGGTATAAATTAAAGTTGGGTATTTAATTGGGCTGAATAATTATAATACTAAAATAAAATTTTATATATATATATATATATATGGCGGTCAGGTTGGTCCAAACCGCCCAAAAAAAAGTCTAAACCGCAAACCGACCAGACCGCCCGGTTTCGGCTATTTTTCAAACCAGACCGGACCGCCAGACCGCTCAAACCGCCAAAAACGGTCCGGTTTGACTTGGTTCGGCCGGTTTGAGCGGTCCGGCGGTTTTTTTCAACACCCCTACCCAATGTCTTGGAAATTGGTATCTAAGTGTTATTTTGAATATAATCCCTATAAAATTACCAAAATGACCCTACAACTTGGAAATCGGTATTTTAGCGATACTTTACGTATTCGTCCTATAAATTACCGAAATGACCCTATATCTTGGGAATTGGTATCTATGCTTTAGTTTGATTATTATCCTTATGAAAATACCAAAATGACCTCACAATTAGGGAATCGGTATTTTAACAATACTTTGAGTATTGCTTAATAAAATTACCAAAATGCCCCTATGCTTTGGGATTGGACTTTTTAAGCACAGTTTTAAATATTCAACTTATGAAATATACCAAGAATGTTCTAAATTAGGGAATTGGTTAAAGCTATACCTTTGGTATTTGGCTTCTTAAGATTTACCGAAATGCCCCTAGACTTGGAAAATTGGTATGTTCTAAACATTATTTCGAGTATTAATTATGTTGAACTTTAAAGTTATGGAACGACCGTTATTTATATATGTGTGACATGTTGTCACCTTTATTTACTTGTAAATCTTAAACGAGACGTTTTCATCACAAACATTATTTACCTTGCAAGCTATTATTTTAATTATTTTGGTAAAATATTTATTATTCAAGAAAATGTGAAGTGTAGTGCACATTTTTATAAAATGTACGAGCAACAATTAATATATATAACAACATCACATTATTAATAATATTTCAGGAAAATATTTGAGCGAAACATGAGATATGATGGTATCGGGGGTTGATCAATAGAAAAATGTTAAGAAAAGTCATGTTAAGATTGTTGGAGAATATATGATCAATTTAGTTTCAATTATTTAAAATGCTTAGAAATGGTATAAATTATCATGTAGGTTGCGTTTTTTAGAGAACGATCTATCGAACGTTAACGATTCAAGGTGAGTACATTATGCGATTTTTATGGGATATATACATGATTATTACAAAGTATTTTATTTATGACATTTGCATGATGTGGTTATATGCATATGATGATAACTTGATTGTATTGATGTACATCATATTTAAGTATATGCATGATATGAAAGATGATGTTAATGAGAAAGATTATGATGACTTGATATTATCAATATGATATTCAAGTATGTGTATAATGTGAAAAATGACGATGATGCATATGTGATTTATGTTGTCACTTACATGAGATGTATGTTGCATGTCATGATGAGATTTGCATTAATGAGAAAGTATTGCAAATAAATGATATGCAACTAGTATGATTCGGCAAGATTCGTCCACCATATGGGGTGGGTTGGACATTAAAGGAGGGCTTGCAATTCCAAGGTCTCAGAGTCCTCGTCCATAGAATACGCCACATACGCAAAGGAAAGTGACAAGCCAAAGCCTCACTTGCAAGATAATAACTAAAATACACTAAAACACTGTTTATATGTGCATGTGATCATGAAACCATATTGTATTCACTAAGCTTTTTAGCTTATACTATACATGTATATATCTCAGGTATCATTTGTCAGTAAAAGAGTTGAATGAAGAAATACGGGACTATGTTTTGAATCTTGCTTGATTATATTTTTTAATTAGCATTGATTACGTTAAAGAATTTTACGCTTCCGCAATTATGTAACGAATTATGTTAAACACATTATGTATGTTTGAATTTTTAAGTTTGTATTTTGTTCATGACATAAGTTATTAAGAATGACGTCACGACACTCGAACGAAAGAAAAAAAAATCGGGGCGTGACAGAATCACACAACTAGTGATTCAGTTATGAATATGGCAGACAATTAGCAGAGCTTCTCCCCACATATTGTTTGGCAGACCCGATTGATTAAACATATAGTTGACTATTTCAACAAGTGTTCGGTTCTTTTGTTTTGTCAAACCATTTTGTTGAGGAGTAAATGGTGAGGTATGTTCATGTTTGATACCATTCTTTTTGCATAATGTATCAAACTCTATATTGAAGTATTCACCACCTCTTACTGATCGAAGTATTTTGATTCGTTCTCCGAGTTGATTTTCTACTTCAGCTTTATATAATTTAAAAGCTTCAAAAGCTTCAGCTTTTGAGTGTAATAAATAAACATGTAAAAACCAACTGAAGTCATCGCAGAATATAATGAAATAACTTTTACCTCCTTAGGTAAGTATTCCATTCAATTCACAAATCGGGATGAACCAACTCTAGAATTGATGTGTCTCGTTTAACTGATGGAAAATGTTTCTTTGTAAAATTTGATTTTACACAGATTTCACATTTTCCAAAATCTTTGTTGTCAATTTTGTTAATCCTTTATTTTGCATTTTTTTTCAATATTTTTTATATTTGTATGAGCCAGACGTTTGTGCCATAATGAAATAGAACAAGCAAAATACTCAAAAGAATCAATTTTATTAGCATAGGGAATTACATAACGCATTACTACCCACAGATTCACTAGGTTCGGCCTCCACATGATCCTAATCACTTAGATTTAGGTGTATCCATTTCCAGTAAATGTCTTCCGTTTGTAGATCACGAGCTTTATTGCCTCAATGTTTAGTCTAAACCCGTTTTCATCGAGTTTGCTAGCAGAAACAAGACTCTTATTAATAGAAGGCATGTGAAGAATATTTCTCAGAGTGACAGTCTTTCTAGAAGTGAATTTTAGTAG
This sequence comes from Cynara cardunculus var. scolymus, assembly GCF_001531365.2. Classification (NCBI taxonomy): domain Eukaryota; kingdom Viridiplantae; phylum Streptophyta; class Magnoliopsida; order Asterales; family Asteraceae; genus Cynara; species Cynara cardunculus. Next base: position 23,049,481 of record NC_037530.1, read on the forward strand.
CATAGTACCCATTCCAACGACGTTAGCACAACCATTGTTAGCCACAATCACTTGTTTACCGCTCTCAGACTGGTCCATATTCAACAAACTTAGACCTGGAGTACCACACATGAACCATGGCTCCATAATCCAAGTACCAACCTCCTCTTCCAGCCACAATTATAGTCGAGGCCTCTGAAATCATGTCAATTTCTTCCATGTGAAGATTCACCACAAGGTTCTAAATCCCTTCAACAGAGTTTGCAGCAGGTGGTCCGGACTTCCTTTGCTTGCACTCACGAGCATAGTGTCTCGTGTCTTCGCAAACGTGACACTTTCCGACCCTTTTGAAATGTTGCCCTGGATTGGATTGATGACTCGGTCTTTTGAAGCTCTTCTTTTGTGGACCCAAGTTCCACCTTTTGTTTGGACCTCTAGCCCTTCCCTTTCCTTTGCGTCCAGCATGCATGCTGCTAACACTCAACAAAGACTTACCTCTCTTCTCCCGATTACGTGCCTCTTCCTTGATTCGTAAATGTTTTAATAAATCATCCAAAGAATAATATTTAGATTTGTGCATCATTCTTTTTGAAAAATCTTTCCAAGATGGGGGCAATTTATCTATGATTGGCCCTACATTGAAAATTTTAGGAAGAGGTATGGAAAGCGATTTCAATTTGTTTACTAAAACTTGGAGCTCATGCACTTGCTCCAGAATTGGTTTATTATCTACCATTTGGAATCTCAAGTATTGAGACACAAGATACTTATTTGTACCATCTTCTTGTGACTTATACTTGAATTTCAAAGCTTTCCAAAGTTCTTTTGGGCACGCAATCGGAGAGTATAGATCATACAGCCGATCGAACAAGGCAGTTTTTATGTATCTACAAGACAGGGTTTCTTCCTCCTTGCGGATTAGCCTCATCTTCTCAAGGTCGACTATCCTTTTCCTATCTGGTTCTTTTCCCGGTTCAGGAACTGCATTTTTAGGAATGGGAGGGAGGTCTGGGTCCAAAAAATGATACAACTTCACAACCATTAACATGAATTTCACTCTATCGGCCCAACAGGTATAATCCCGTCAAACTTTTCAAGTTTCATCATGTCTTGGTTCATGATACGGTAATTTTTGGAGTCCATCACGTAAAACTTTTAAGATTGTTAATCAAAATAACGATATTGTATTAGACAAAACCAATAAAGTTTAAAGCTAAATTCAAATATTCATTAATCAAGGTAGTAACTTTATAAATCCAAAATTTAAACTCCAAACTAACATAAACCACACAGATCGAATATATCCTTCACAATAAATATAATAAGAAGAAAGGGGTAGAAGCAGACTTGTTCAATTAGTGAACACAAATTAAAAGGCAATACTGAGAAAATTAAAACCAACCTGTTAGAGATGACGACGAAACAAGATCTTCATGGTATAAACTTGTCCTTACAGGTTTTATACGACCACTTTATAAGTTGTGAGTCTATCAGTCGCAAAGCCCATGATTTAATGCAGTCGCAGTTTTCGTTTACCAACAACAATGATAACAAAAATAGAAGCAAGGTAGACGCAAAAAAAGTTGGTAAAAGAACACAGAATGCAGCAGAAATTCGAGAGAGGGGGCAAATTTTTGTGTGTGTTTAGAGATGGTTTAACCCAATATTTATACTAGTTAAACCCTCCCAAAATCGTGACTTATTCCCCAAGTTTTGGGATCACGATAGATACTAAGTCTCTAACCGAAATTAACACGTTTTTTTATTTGATTAAGATTAAAGTTTAAACTTTATAAAAATCAGATAAATAGTGAATAGTCTGTTAAAACCCGTTGAAACTTTGTAAAAAATAGATAAATAGTGAATTGTTTGTTAAAACCCAAACAAATAATTACTGACAATTAACAGTTTATAAATAAACAATAATTATCTATCTCTCTATAATTTGTACCAAAAAGATACTCGGGAGCTAGGGGCGAGGCTCCGATGAGGCGTGCGCCTCCTCGCGCCACTCCGTGAATCTCGAGCCCGCGGCCTCGGCCTCAGCCACACGCGCATATGCGTTAGATCTTCCACTTATGACCCCCACCATGAGTCCATCAACTTGTTCAAAGCCCAATTGAGAGAAAATCCTTAAAAGGCTCTTTACATTTATTCTACCTACCAAGGTGGAATGGAGGAAAACCTCCAACCTCACTAATATTTCCAACAGTACCTATATACACGCACACTATGTATATCTATACTATATTATAAAGCATTTGACAATAACTCTTAAAACCATCTTTTACGAATGAAGTATTGTATATTGATGCATATTACTTAAATTTCAAGATTACAAGTAAATTATGCATAACTACAACTTATTAAAGTTCCATGTTTGAATTCGTGTAACTAACTGCGGATAAACATAATCAAATAAAGAATAAAACATTTCATTTTAAAATCTAAAAAAATCTAAAATATAATTACAATAATTATCGTGTTCTAACAAAATAATTAATTATTATTTTTATAAGAAAATTATATTATTAAACCAAATATAAATTACTTCATTATTGAACCTAAATTAAAATA
>NC_037530.1:23052581-23102346 GCF_001531365.2 Cynara cardunculus var. scolymus
CCATTGTAGTATCACCGGAGGACGGTGGCCGGCGGACGATGGCCTGAGGATGGTGGCCGGAGAGAGAAGAGAGAAGGGAGGAAAGTTTTAAAATACCAAAAATATCCTTCATTAATATTTTAATTCAAAATTGCCAAAATTATAAATTTCTTAATTTATCTATTGATTTGTGGTTAATATTGGTTCTCACAGTTACCACAAACTAATTAGTTCTCATTTGATTAGGCCTCTCTCTCTCTCTCTCTCTCTCTCTATATATATATATATATATATATATAAACTAATACTATATACACTTTCTCTCTATATCTATACTATATTATAAAACATTTGATAAAAACTCTTAAAAACATTTTTTATACATGAAGTGCTGTTTATTGATGCATATTACTTAAAATTCAATATTACAAGTAAATAATGCATAAATACAACTTATTAAAGTTTCATACTTAAATTTGTGTAACTAACTACAGATAAACATAATCAAATACTGGATAAACATTTCATATAAAAAATCTGAAATATAATTAGGATAATCATTATCTTCTAACAGAATATTTATTTATTATCTTTATAAAAATTATATTATTAAACCAAAAATAAATTACTTTTTTCTTAAACCTAAATTAATTTATAATAAAAAAAGTTGAATTAAAGAAATTACACAACAAAACATGAACTTTTAAATAGGTAATTCGATACTAATATTGATATGTTTGTTCAAAATTTTTAAGATATATTTATATTTATATTTTATTCAAAAATAAAAATATTATCGTTTTGCTCAAAACCACATAAAACCGTATTATAACATCGATAGAAAAGAATAAAACGAAACATTAAAATCAAAATGTATCTCACTCCATTTTGCGAGTACCCTTTTAATATATATATATACACAACCACTATATATACGTACTAGAGGGAAGAAGACAATGGGGGGCAAGGAAGGAGAGACAGGACACCTCGAGGGTTTCTATTGGAGGTTGGGAGTTTTTTTCAAGTTTTGAAAAAGTAAATAAGGTAAAGAAGTAAATTGACCAAATTGCCCATGAGTTAACTAATTGGTGTTAACTTAGGGACTTGTATCCAGAATGCAACAAAATGCAAACTAGGGGATACTCATTGTACTTATTTTGAAAGAGAGACCAAATTTAGATTCTGAACAACCATAGGAACATATGATGTAATTTCCTCTGATCAATTAACAAAAAGTTAATTTAATTATTTTATAATTATTTATAATTTGTTTTTATAAAGAATAGAATTCAATTACATCCAAATTCTACAAACTAAACACATTGAAGATTCCAAATCCAAATCCAAATCCAAATCCAGATGTCCAGATCCCTCAAATTTCAAATTCTTTTGCAATTCAGATATCTCAAAACCATTCCATCAAACCAAACATCTCTTAATGCTTTTAAAAAGCTGAAAATGCAGGAAATGAAGGCCCCTCTTATTTATATGGATCCTCATGAGGTACCTAATAAATAATTTCTTTATGTTCCCAAGCACCAAGTCATAAACAAATCCTTGTACTTAGATAAGGTTTGTTCAAGGTATATGCCTGGATTTAAATCCTGTTGAAAAACTATGTTTTGAAATAAGCCCATCTATGATCTTTGATGATAATTCAAAAGCTGCAACAAAAGATCATGGTTTCGACCAAGAAATGAGTTATTTATACCAAACAATTAAAAATAATTCCATTTAAACATCTCATTGTTTTAGTTGAAAGACTCCATTTAATTATAATAATTACAATAAATATAATTATGATTATTATAATATAGTAGCATTTATGTAAGATTTTTTTTTAAAATTATATTAACTTACCCTTATTGATAATAGCTAAGAATATTGGCGTATTTTATTGGGCAATCTCCTAAGGGGTCTGTAACCTTTAGCCGAGCTGCGTATATAAATGTACTTAAACATAACCTTCTAAGAATCAATCAATAGTGTGACAAAGGCTTCAAAGTACATTTATCCGAAGGAAAATGCACCATTCTTTCCGAAAATGACGAAGTTGTTCTTTTTGGTATTTAAAAGGAAAATGTCTATGTGATTTTATGAATACTGCTATCTCAAAATCCGATGTCAATATCTGCTTTTATTCTAAAGCCTTTGCTGAGCAGAACTGGTTATGACACAAAAAACTATTTCACCTTAACTTCAAGACATCAACAATCTGTCTATGAAGGGTTTAGTGAGTTGTCTTTCTCAGTTGTCATTTGCAAAAGAAACTGTGTGCGGCCTGTGAGAAAGGAAAACAGATCAAAGCCTACTTCAAATCTAAGATATGCTCTTCAATTACCACTACTAGGGGTGTGCAGAAAATCAAACGATCCAATTAGAACCAATCGACCATGATTGGCTATCTAATTGTAATTGGATTGGATCGGATTGAAAATTTCAACATCTAATGTGGATTGGTCGATTCTTAGATGGCAATCATAATCGACCAAAACCGATCGAACCGAACCGGCTAACATCCAATTACCATCCAGTTATCAATCTAATTAACCATCAGATTACCATCTAGTTATCCATCCGACTACCATCTAATTAACCATCCGATTACCATCTATTTATCCATCCAACCATTATCCAACTATCATCAAATTAATTTGTTTTCAATTTGCTTACATCGGAACTTGTATTTTGTTGGTTTTTGAGTTCTTAGCCTCACTTGTGTTGGTTTTAACGCATACTAAAAGTGCTAATCAATTTATTTCATTGTCGGAAATTTCATATTGGATGAATCCAATTCGATCATCCAATATCGGCTGTCAAATGTTAATCGAATTAGTTAACAAAATCCAACAACAGATGGATGATTAGATCGGTTTAGTTGCCCTCACATTCAATGAATATCAACCAATGAACATGCCTAACCGCTTTGCATATGCTTCATATAGATATTTGTGGACCGGTCAATATCCAGAGTCTTGAGGGAAAATCCAAAAGTGATGCTATATGAAGAAATCATCAACTTTGAACAAAGAATTAAAGTTCTAAATGGTAATTGACAAAAACTGATGGTAACATTGAATTCAAAAAACAGTTCCTTTTACATTTTTAAGGTATTAATTTGATATAAAAGAGGTTTGGATTATGATGAATATCTGTTCTATTCAACTAATACCATAAAATACTAAAAGTACGTACAACGATACTAACAAGAATTAAACTAATGACTACTAACAACTAAGAGGTTGTTTTTTTACCTCTTAATAGTTCCATTGAGAGACAACATTTGAATCTTAAGAGTTGAATCTTGTTTGACAAAAAAAAATTTGTCTCTTAATGGTTATAAAACCATCTGAATGATTTTGTATCATGAGTCTTCTTTAACCATTCAGTGCCCTAATTTCATTGTAAACAATTACCAAACAATTATATTTCATTTCACACTATATCATGAAAGCCTCTTAATTATTCTGTATCAAATCATTCAGTAATTGTCAAAGAGCTCCTAAACCAAAAATCTTACAAGTTAACTACTTAAAAACTAATATATTCTTTTTTTTTTAATAAACAACATGAGGATTACTTGTAACATATCCCATTTTAATTCCCCTTCTTCCCCTCTCTCAATTCACAACAAAACCTCAAGGCATGGATACGCTTAAAATCTTCAATTCCAATGTCGTGATCCAAAGATTCTTTTACAGTGGCAATTTCGTCAATCAGCTAAAATTGACTGCCCTTTCCTTTTCATCCACTTGCCCAAAAAAGCGTTCCATCTCCGCGTCAACGGCACCAGTAGGAACCGGTGGCCGCCATTTCCACACTGCTGCCTCTAACCATCGAAACACCAGCTGCTTCTCTCACATGGCAGCTCCTACTTCCGATGGTCACAAAGAAGATGTCAAGGATGATCGCATCTCTCGAATTACATCCGCCATTCGCGTCATCCCGGACTTTCCGAAGCCAGGTACGCACGTTAGCACTTAAGAATGTGTTTGTTTTGGGAGATCTATCAAGTATGGATTTAAAGTTTGTTGTTTATACACGACAAGATCGTGATTGTCTGTTGATTGGCTCAGTTAACCTAAACATTATGAGGTTTTTGTTTGTGTAGGGATTTTGTTCCAGGATATAACAACGTTGTTGCTTGATCCGGTTGCGTTTAAGGACACGATCGATCTGTTCGTTGAGAGGTACAAAGACAAAGACATCTCGGTTGTTGCTGGTAAAATCTCTTTTTGGACCTATTATTAGGGTCCTTTGTTCATTTTTTTTGAACTTTTTCACGAGCTATTACTTTGTCGTTTTTGCATCCTTACTAGTTAGAATATGTGTGTATGAAGGGGTGGCTGTGATTTTATCGTGATCCAATTCAGCAGCATTTCATATAGTAAAGACAGGATTTGTGAATATTTATTGCAAAAACTAATGTTTGTTCATAGGTTATTTCATTTTTTCTCATAAGCTTGGGATCGATGAATTAGCATGATTCTCATATCTAAGAGATCTGTTGGAAACATATAACATACACGTAAAAAGGTACTCCATGTGTAAAAAGGGAGATACAATTTTGCTTTAGTTCTCAAGCATACATACTTTTAGTTCTGAAATTTATATGAATTTAGTATATCTGTAAAAATGTGATAATATTAAACTTCATATCACAAAAGCTGCACAAGGAAAAAAATGGTGTTAGATGTTACAAAAATGTATCAGGTTTACCAGGGAACAGCGGGAGTATCTTTTAGTTTTTTCATCACCTTCTTAATTTGTGTTCCATTTGGACATTTTCTTCACAGGTTAAGCTTGACCATGACAATCCTAACCAAGAATAGGTCACATGATGTGCATTATTCTTGTTGTTGAGCTGATTTAATGATAGTGCTTAAATGAAATTATTCTACAATAGAATAGGGAATTGTATAGGATCAAAGTTTTCTGTGCATTTACTAGAGTATTCTGTATCCAAGGGTCTTGATGGGTTAAAAAACGTCACAGCATCTGGTAAATGGAAGGACCTAGAAGTTAATAAATGAGCCGAACGAGCTTGTTAATTGGGAAGGTTATGTATGTCCATGTTTCATTTGCATTCACATCACCTAATTGGGGATGACTCAGGTGTCACAAAGTTTCATTCATAGGGATTTGTCTTAAATGCACAAGTTTTTGCATATTTCGTTATCCTGAATGATAGCTGTAAATTTTATTGTTCCAATGTAGTGTTACATTACAGCTTAGTAAAAGCTGTAAGAGAAATATTGCATTATTGTGTAGTAAAAGCTGTAATAGTATGCATCTTTCGCAACTCAGATAATGTCTGGACTTTGCCTTTAATCTGGAACTCTGAAAGCTTGATATTTCTTCTTTGGAGTCGTAACGAGTTCAACTAATTTCCTTCACTATTGTGAAACAAATTTTGAAGCAATTAAGGCACTCTCTAGCGCTACTCGGCGCTTGGAGAGCAGGTCCCCATCATGTACTAGCATGTATTCCTTTTGCTAAGAAGCAATCATATGAATAGGTTGTTTTCTTCTGCAATATGCAACGATCACTTGCACAGATTGAAGAGGTCCCCAGTCATTCTCCATGTAAGTGAGACATAGGAGACGTGTAGCTTTTCACTTGGAAATTTTTAGTGCCATCTTCTACTATAAGCTTTCTAGACCAAGAATTCATCTTTGCTTACGGATCTATTTACATGGGTGGAATAGAGATTTCTCTTGAGGGCATAAGGCTAAAGGCCTAGGTGGTCTGTTTTATAAACATCATTTTATCATAGTTTATTTAAGGTTTGGTTCTTTTTACTATTGTAAGAAGAGGGTGGCTCTTAAGTTTAATGGTTGTAATCAAGAGTGCCTATAGATGGCTGTTGCAATTCTTGTAAGATAAAAAAATTAGATGCATGATTCATTTCAGCATCTGTATACTATTTCTGATTTGCTCTTCTAGCATCAGTGTTACCCATCCTGAATTAGCTGCTTCCCTGTGTATGTATTTGCAAAAAAATTTACATTTCAGTACCCTACCAGAAATTTCTGGAGTTGATGGGAGGACCTGCTCTTTTTTGTTTTGGAAAATCCAGTACCATATACAGTTGCCTAAATTAGTATGTTCAGTGGTTATTTTATTTTATTTTTCATGCTCCACAGGAAACCATGATAAATCAATAGTATGGGCTTATTTTGGTTTTTTAATGCAGGAGTTGAAGCAAGAGGTTTCATATTTGGTCCTCCTATTGCGTTGGCAATTGGTGCCAAATTTGTCCCCATGAGAAAACCAAACAAGTTGCCTGGTACATCTTTCTCTCATACTTTGCAACTTTACCCATGAACTTCTAGTGTTTGTTTCTTTGTAATTTTGTCGGCTATGTGTATGTATGTGTATATGTATCCTTTGTTTCTGTGGCACACCAGCAAGGCCATAAGTTTTTACATGAAAGACCATAAGTGGTGTCGTTAGCTGTATCTATTAAAGGCCGGTAGGATGTATGCTTCAACATTTGGATCTTTCAGATGCAAAAATTATACATTATATCAAGATCCTATGGCTTCATGTAATGTAAGCAGTTCTTATGTTCCAGTCGCGTTGATGTAAGTACAAAGATGGAGGCTGTTTTTGTTAATTGGTTTTATTACTTCTAACCACTGAAATGATACATCTTTTGTGATTGCTACAATTATATCATGAAAGTGAGACTCCCAGGTGCACATGTTGTTTGAGCATAATATAAAGTGAAACATACTCCATGTAGGAAGTTGTGACATCTATTGTTAAGGATATTGCAAGCGTAGCCAAGAAAAATAAATACTTATCAGCGCAAGCACATAAATTACAGGATATGAATCCAGTGGAAACATTTGTCTTTTTTGTGCAACTAGGTGGTGTCGTAAAGAGCTTCGATGTTGTCATCCATAATATTGGAGTTGGTTTTGTTGTGAATCTTGATAAAGTTGCCTGACATATGGTTTGGATTCAAATGTTGAGAATGGAGAGTTGTGCTTGTGGGTTTCTATTGAACTGAAATAGTAGTCCCAAGGAAAGTGAATTTTGATTTGTTTGAAGCTCAAGAATCTGACCAACTAAAAACAAGCAGCATAAGATCTATGAATGAGTTATTTGAAACTGCAACCATAATATTCAGTTCAGTTTACAATTGGTGCCAACTTGTAGTGTATGTGCAGCATGGGCCCTCACCATTTCTACTAGCAGGATGCATGTTTTATGTAATTTTTGGATCTGTCCATGACATGGTTCAAGATTTTATTGCTTTTGAAAGGGTTTCTCAACTCCAAGTGAGCAAAATTCATGACAAAGTAGAACATCTACTTCTGCTTTAATTTCATATTTAGAATATCACTTGTCATCATTCATGTCCACATCTATATTAGTAGAGTTTGGTAGAGTCTCATTTTTCTGTAACATGCACATATAGACATAGAAAATCAGGTATTCTAAGGTTATATCAAATTGATCGTCTATTGTTCTTTCAGGAGCTGTTATATCTCAAGAGTATTCCTTGGAGTATGGCACAGACAAAATTGAGATGCATGTTGGAGCGGTACAAGAAGGAGAGCGTGCTCTTGTAATAGATGATTTAATTGCAACCGGAGGAACCTTGTGTGCTGCAATCAGTCTACTTGGTAATATTTTTATGTTACCTATCTTAAGTCTATTTCAATACCCTAGAAAGAAATATTATGTTGGATCTTCGTGTTTTACAATTTTAGCAGATCTACTGGACCTCACTTTTGTGGTTAGAAGGTTGGGAGTTTGATTCTCTCTGCATCCATAACCAAAAACTGAAAAAAGAATAGGCACTTCATGAAATCTACACCTTGATCACCATCCATATAGGCAACATTTTACCTCATAGTTTATAGTGGACTAAGAAGATCAGGGTCCTATGAAGGAAGTAGAATTGGGCCTTAGTTCAGGCTGCATATATATTGGCAAAAATTACCTTTTCACGTTTGCAAGCTCTTATCACTTGAATCTACTTACCATTTCAGAGCGAGTTGGAGTCAAAGTAGTCGAGTGCGCTTGTGTTATCGAATTGCCCGATCTGAAGGTACAGCTTTCTATGTCAGTACATTGAATGTGAACTGTATAGTGTATATTACCAACCAATCAATATATCTGCTGTGGGCTTGAGTGAACAGTTGCCATCCACCCATCTCCAGTAATCCCTGCTACTCATGTTCATCTTGGAACAAAAACTTCGTTTTATAGCAATTGCCGTGCACCACAACACCAAAACTTGGCCAATATTCTATTTCTTCTTGTATAGTGATTGAAAGTATGCTTATTAGATCAGACGCATAAATTGATACATTGTGGTCCATGAGCTGCACTGCAATGGAATAACAAGATATTTTGCCAGATAAACTGTGGATTAGATTCTTACATAGTCCAGGCTGCCTTTTTTCTTTTGTTTCAAATGACAACTGATACCTAAAGTACTCAACACCCCAATAAAAGGAAGGAGGTTTTTGAATGCGAAATAAAAAAACACATCTTTCCTTAGCACCGGGAGTATGTGATTTTGATTTGCATGGATAATGTACTTCAGGCTTTTTGTTGTCTTTTTCTCAAAAACCACACAGGAATGTGTGAACTGCCAAATTATGCACCTTGTAGTGTGGGATTCAACTCACACTTCAAACATCTTTTGGGTTTAATGATTCTACGTCTTTTCTTTTCATGTTTAACGTACCCTGATGGTTTGGTAAAAAGACTTGCATTATATTCAACGACATTCATCATGAATTACCATCTCATACTTGTGCCGAGGGTGTTTAACTTGCTATTAATTCATATCCTCTTCCTGATTTTAGGGTCGGGACAGATTAGGGGACAAGCCACTGTTTGTGCTCGTAAGTTGAAATTGATCTTCATTATTTCCTAAAAGCTTTGATTGCTATTGCTGGTTCTAGAGTGGTTTCATGTAACCGGTACTCATGTCTTTACTTTTGTGATTTTAAGACTCGTTTTGGAAATTAAAATAATTTGATCAATGAGAGCATTATTTGAGTTTATGAAACTTGAATCAAATGTCTAGGTTTATGATTTTGAAGCAATTAAATTATACTACTATGAACTCTCTATGCTTTTTCTGACACACTTTATTCAATCATTTTACTGGAATTGACATACTTAGTAGCTACTTCCCCCTCACCAAGAAATTTGTTTTAAACCCACCGATGGCATTTGGTTGCAGACTGGATTGGACGAGACGGTACTGTACAGGACAAGACTAGTTGTCTGTTATCTGTTTGATACGACTAGAATTGGACAAAACTGTTAAAATGACTAAATTGCCTTTAAAATGTTATTTGATATTTTTTTATCATTATTAAACAATACAAATCGATTATAATTTTATTTATAATTACATAAATAATACTTTGTAATTTATTTATGTACAATCATTTAAAAATATATGCAAACCAATTAAGAATAAAATAAACCGTAATTTTATATTTGATTTTTTAGATCTTAAAAAAGGCAATAAATTGGAAGCCTCCATATCAACTTGCAACTTCTTCCCCATGTCTTACTTCCAAAAGGAACTCCTCTCCAACCCATTGCGTCACCGGTCACCACCACCACCGGTCTTCCTTTCTCTTTCTTACTTAGACTTCATCGGTGAAAAAATCATCTTCCTACCCATCTTTCCGGTTCTTTCTTTCTTAGACTAAACCATCTTCCTGTTCTTCTTCCACCACCACCCATTGATCTTCCTTCAAACGTAGATCTAGAAGGAGGGGTTTGATTTGAGAGGGGAAATTTTATAGAATGATCGATTTGGAGGATGGGAGGACTTGATTGATGTGGAGGCGTTCGATCTGAGAATTTGTTTTGGAGGAGTTTGTTTGATTTGGTAGAGTTCAATGTTTGGATCTGATTCAGTTTTTAGGTGTCAGGTTTCAGATTTTGTATTATGTTAAGGGTAAATAAGTCATTTTAAGATAAGTCCAAAGGTTGTTCCATCTTTTTCTGTCTTGTTTCACCATGTCAAGCCACACATGGAACCAATCTTCTTTGTCCCGTTCTGTCCCACCAAAATGCACCCAAAAAGATTTCCCCAAATTAAATTAAATAAGCAATTGGTTGAATGAAACTTTTTGTGTAGAGATACTATAAAGAATTAACAATAAAGAAAGGCCAAAACAAAAGTGAACTTGGAATGAGAATATAATTTAGGTAAGGAGATGTTACGGGACTTAGTAGGGTCTAACTTTCCGGTCCAATTGAAATAGTAGAAAAGGTGGGAGCCATTTGACGTGTGATAACTTCTAACTGAATAATATCTTTTTCATTTATCAATAAGTCCCTAAACTGTAGAGATTGAACAACAAACTTCTTAGGATTGCATATGGTGTCCACTAACAAAATTGATGGATACAAAAAGGTATGCCAGCATTCGAGAGGTTGAGCTTTCCCAAGGCTCAAGCCAATTTAATCACAGGACATAATGCTTTCCCCCTTCTACTCACATCTATTTAACAAACTCTTAAAGCTACTTTTCCCTTTTTACCCCTTGTAACAGAATGCGCCCACTTCCAAAATTACCCTTATTAAAACTACTCCTTGTTCTACGTCTTTCCTCCTAGCCAACATAACTAAAAGCAACTTTACAACTTCTTGTGGAACTCATTCCATTCCACCCAAGTTGCCTCAGTATGTACTGTATTTGAACATGGTGCTTCATTATTTTCTTAAAACCATTCTTCTATGCAAGACAACGATAGGTTTGATCAATAGCTGATCATCTGAACTTAATCTAGTAAATTTGGAGAAGAAGGCTAATAGGACTGATCTTCTTGGTGATAAAATCATGACATACATACAAAATGAATTTTAGCATAATCAGGTCGATTGTGAGAAATTGATCTCACAATCTGGATATTGAATATGGCTAAAAATACTATCACAGAAGTGATAAAGAGCAACAAGGATAAAAATAGGAAAAATAAATAATCTTACTGAAGACACTTGCAGAATCTGAACAAAAAATCTTCAATAAAATAAAGTTTCGTAAAAAGGACTAAACTCAAAGTAAATTGCATAATATTCAAAATGCTAAAAACAAACTTCATAACCTATTATTTATACTAAATACCTAAGGAAAATAAAAAGGAAACTACGAAAGAAATCCTAGTTTGGGTAGGATAAGGAAGCTAAGAGATAAGGGTAATTAAAATTATTGGATAAGAGATAATGGTGAGTAAAAGCTTCTAGCATATCTTTTTTATTCTATTATATCTCTTCTTCCTTTTCTTTCCTCCTATTCCTATAGTATTTATGAAGATTCCTGTTGCTATGACTACTCCCTCTCTGAAAACTCGCCTTGTCCTCATGGTCGAATGTTGGAAAATTCCCTTGTAGCAGGTCGTAAATTTCCCAGAGGTTGCCTCTTCGGTTAGGCGTTGCTGCGATTTCACTAATAATTCCAACTCAGGAGTAGTAGGCTGGGAGACCCATTGGTGAGCTAAAAAAATTTCGAGGGCCGAAATTTGTTCTCAATCGACTGAGACATGTAGTGCAGGGGGAGTAGATGGGGATTTACCATGAGCCAATCGCAACAAGGATACATGAAAAATTTGGGTGTACTTTGGAGTCTTCTGGTAAGTTTAGTTCATATGCAATTGGTCCTACTCGACGAATAACAATGTACGGGCCAAAAAAAGCGGAGAAAGATTCATACCTTCGTTTGGCCAAAGATCTTTGTCGAAATGGCGGAATTCTAAGGAAGACAGTGTCGCCTACCTCGAAGGATAACTCACGTTGCTTGGAGTCTTCTTGAACCTTCATGTGAGACTGAGCTTTGAGAATGTTTTCTCGAAGGAGTTTTAACATGTCATCCCTGGCTATCGGTTGCTCTTCTAATGCAACATTTTGAGTCTCACTCATAACATATGGGTGAAGAGTCGGTGGATCACGACCATACAAGATTTTGAAGGGAGTCATGCGTGTAGATGTGTAAAACCATTTGAAACAAGCCATAGCTCCCTTACCATAGCTCCCTTCAAACCAAATCCCACCTGTTAAATGGTGTCACCAGTTGAACTTGATGAAAGGCGATCTAAAGGACTTTGTTTTTCTATGAGGAAGAGTATAAATACGGGCATAGATGTAAAGGGAAGCGACCTCAGTTGTACCATCTAGAATGGGATGATCTGGATGAAGAGCATGATGAGGAATGTGTAGAGGAAACAATCGAATTCTCGCAAATTTCAGTCAACGCAATGACTGGTATTACAGACTACCAAATTATGAGGGTGATGGGCCATTACGTGAAGAAAGCTCTATAAATGTTGCTAGACATGGGGAGTACTCACAACTTCGTCGACACATCACTAGCTAAAAAAATTGGGGTATAAGCTAGTGCTCAAACCATCTATGATGGTTAGAGTTGCGGATGAGGGAAAGGTCAATTATGACACGATGATCGAAGGATTTCAGTGGAAGATGCAGTCAATTACATTTACTGCAAACCAGTACTTGATACCACTTGGAGGATGTGATATGGTATTGGGTATTCAGTGGTTCACATGTCTTGCTAAGGTTCAATTTGATTTTTTGAACCATACGATTGAGTTTTTAATCAAGGGATCCAAGGTGATGCTACGATGGGCTAAAAGTAAAGGAATTAAAATAATAACTTGAAGATAGGTAAGATGCTACAACAAAGTAGGTGACTATCTATGATGCAGCTTATGGCCATCCACCCTGATCATCCTCTACCCGACTTTCAAATAATCATGAACCAACAAACCAATTCACCACCCCCAAGTTACGACAACCTTTGAAATCCTACAATGATATCTTACAAGGATCAATGGATTTACTCCGTTTAGGCTCGGTTTTGACCACATAATACCACTTAAGGAAGGTTACAACCCTGTGAATTTATGGCCTTACCGTTATCCTTTGTTGCAAAAGGACATTATTAAACAACTCACTCGAGAGTTACTTGACCAAGTGGTAATTAGGACCTGTAATAGTTCCGTCACATCCCCTGTGGTGTTGGTCAAGAAAAAAGATGGAAGCTCGACAATGTGTGTGGACTGTCGAGCTTTGAACAAAATGACGTTTCTAACTAGTTTCCTATTCATTTAATTGAAGAACTTATGGATGAGTTACATGAAATTGGTAATTTTCCAAGATTGACTTGAGGGTTGGGTATCATCAGATTAGAGTTGCCAATCAAGACTTTCAAAGAACTGCCTTCAAAACCCATTGTGGGCATTTTGAATTCTTAGTCATGCCATTCGGATTAACTAACGTCCCTTTACATTTCAAGGCTTAATGAACCAGTTGTTTCAAACCATATCTAAGTAAGTTTGTCCTCGTATTTTTTGATGACATTCTAGGGAAAGGGTTTAGTGCCGACTACCATTAAGTAACTGAGTGGGTTCCTTGGCTTCATAGGTTATTACTGCAAAGTTATTATGGAATATGGTGCCATTGCAAAGCCATTGACTTGATTATTGCAAAAGGATTCGTATAAGTGGATGAAGCAGCAAATGCGACCTTCTTTGCTCTAAAACAAGCAATGACAAACCCACCCGTATTGGCTTTACTGGATTTCAACGAACCTTTCGTGGTACATACAGATGCTTCTAACCAAGGAATTGGGATTGTCCTCATGCAAAAAGCAAACCCGATTTCCTTCATTATCAAAGAACTATCTCCTAAACATGTGACTCTATCCACATATGAAAAAGAATTATTAGGAGTGATTCATGCAGTGCAAAAATGGAGTTCGTATTTGTTGGACATATATTTTGTGATGAAGACTGATCAACAAAGTTTGAAACACCCGTTAGAAAACAAAATCAGCCTCTCATTTCAAAAGCTAGATTATGACTATGATATATGTTGTAAAAAGTTGCTGAAAATAAGGTGGCAGATGCTACATCATTGGCCATTTCCAGCATCCATTCTGATCTTTATGATCTTATCAAAGTAAGTTAGGAATGAAATATTAATATGAAGGTCCTCATTACACAAATCCAACAAAATAGCAGCAAACACCCCAAATTTAGTTGGCATAATCAAGAGTTAAGAAGAAAGGGCAGACTAGTTATTGGGGATTTTAATGATTTGGAAACAAAGATTTTGGCTTGGATGCATGATTCCTCTCATGGGGGCCATTCGGGAATCACTGCCACCCTAAAAAGGGTGATTGCCCTCTGAAACAAATGAGGTAAGACACAACTTCCCATATTAGGAACTGTGTTACTTGTCAGAATGTAAGACAGAAATGACAACCAGTCTGAAATTATTGCAGC
Source organism: Cynara cardunculus var. scolymus (assembly GCF_001531365.2). Taxonomy (NCBI): domain Eukaryota; kingdom Viridiplantae; phylum Streptophyta; class Magnoliopsida; order Asterales; family Asteraceae; genus Cynara; species Cynara cardunculus. The sequence continues at coordinate 23,066,855 of NC_037530.1, forward strand.
GTTTCCAATTCTTGAGGGAGTTTGGGAGGATATATAGATATGGATATCATTGAAGGCCTCCCAAAGTCTTATGGTAAAGATGTTATTTTGATGGTTATTGATCAATTAAACAAAGACGCCCATTTTATTGTCCTCGGTCACCCTTTTTCTTCCATAGATGTATCTAACGTGTTCATGGATAACATCTATAAACTATATGGTTTCCCTAAATCCATTGTCTCATATAGAGATAAGATGTTCATTAGCAATTTTTGGCAAGAGTTATTGGTGTTGCAAGACACGAATCAAAATTTGTCTAGCAACCATCGTCCACAGCCAGTCTGAAGTGTTGAATAAATGTTTAGAAGGCTACCTAAGGTGCATGTGTGATGAAGCACTTAAGGAATGGGAAAAGTGGCTTCTATTAGCTGAATATTGGTACAACACAAACTTCCAATCGACTATCAGTTGTACCGCATTTGAAGTAGTCTATGGGCAAGCACCTCCTTTATATCTACCCTACTTGCATGGGGAGCGCAAGGTTGAATCAAAAATCGCACAAGCATCGGTCTGAGAGAGAATATGAAATAGGAGATTGGGTTTTTCTTAAACTACAACCATATAGGCAAACCTCAGTTGTGGCCAGAATCAACGAGAAGTTAGGAGCCAAGTACTTTGGTCCCTATCAGGTCAATGCTAAAGTTGGAAGGGTAGCCTACACTCTCAAGCTTCCACCCAAATCTAGTATCCAACCAACTTTCCCTGTCTCCATACTCAAGAGATACCATGGTCTATTACCTATTTCCAGTGTTCCCTTTGTTAGTTATTACGTACGATAAAAATTGAATTTTTATACGAAAAACACGGAAGCAAGAAACGTAATAACGAAACCGAGGAACACGTTTATATAATCAAAGCAAAAAATAAAATCTACAAATGTACCTCAATTATAGATCAAGATGATTAAGGATCCAACGTAGAATCCCTCTACCAGTCCGCACACGAAGCTGTAACAGGAACAAGAAAACCTTCTCGCTTGGAGCACCAAAATCGACCTCAAGAACCCGTTGGGATTGAATTCGGCCGTAGATGGGGGGGGGGGGGAGAGAGAGAGAGAGAGAGGAGAGGCGATTTTGATTAGGGTTTCATTCTATGTTTACTCTAAGTTAGTTAGGTTTAAATACCCGCGATTTGGGCTTAAACCCTAATGGGCTTCTAAAGCCTTTTTAAACATATTTAGAACCCATTAATAATTAATAACTTACCAAAATAAATTATCAAATTATTATGTACTAAATAATTGCTATTAACAATTAACAAAATTAGTCCCCAAGGTTTCTTACTTTCCAATTTAGGTTAAGTGAGTAGCCTTGATAGGCTTATGAAATTTATTTACTAAATTTATTTGTGACATTGGACATTATTTCCAACAAACTCCCACTTGTACAATTCACAATTAATACTAGTAAGGTACAATAAATTCACATAAGGTATGTCATCCCTATGACAAGTACTGTATTCTAAAACCATATGGTAAGAATAACAACCCCATTAAGTGATCCAATATCCCTTCGTTCTAAGATATCCTATTGAATGTATGACATGCAGTACTGTTAATCATACATTCAAAATTCTATTTCTTGATCGAGATTCGTGTTGACCACATAACAAATTGTACTATTGATCATCTATCAACTCAGTCCGAGCATGGCCATGCGTTTTTGTGACAGCATGCAATCCTCAAGGGGCCTACGAATATCGCTTCCCCATAATAGGCAGAAGGAATGAATAAACTTCAACTACACAGACCTTATCCAGTCATCATGTTACACTTGACCAAACCCTATATGGCTGACAATTACGAACAACATTGGGGAATGATCAAAGCATATCAGACTACAGATCAAGATCCTATGCATCTCCGTTTTAAAGATAAAAGATATTACTTTCTTAGAATCACTTTTTGACAGTAGCCATGAAGTGATCTCTAAGCTTTTGGCTACTCCAATACTTGATCTCGCATCATGTACATGTAAGTGTAGTTGCATCTCATATGTTATATCCATCAATATGTATATCAACATACACTTCACATCAGTCTTAATCCAAAGGATTGTCACTGGCGTGCGCAAAGATATCCTCGAGCGGATGGACATCTGTATGCTGAGGAGCATCGAGAGGAGCAACCTCAGGTCCAGTGGTGTGTGTTTCAGTATTAGGAAGGATAGTCACTGATACGTCATCAACACGTGTAAAGACCAAAGAAAGAGGAGAAAGAGAAAATGGTTGAGAAGAGACGTGGGTGTTCAGCGGGGGCGGCGCTGATATCCACACCTTTAGTGATTTGGGTCACTGAGGCGGTTGGAGTAGATGCCATTGATACGACAGTGATTGGAGGAATCACTGAAGAGTTAGGAGGGTTAGCTAAAACTACCTCGGGGTTAAGGCTGGTTTCAATAGCTGAAACCTGTCGAGAGGTTTCAGCCAGAGATGTGGCTATCCCCTTTTTGGTCTTCTTGGCTCTCTGAGGAGAACCAAAAGTTGGTTGAGAAGGTCGTTTGGAGGAGGTTTTGGTGGCTGGGCTAGACGCGGGAGGGTTTACCCTTGTCCTGGCCACCTGAGGAGTGGAGGTAGTGAAGGACACTATAGAGGAGAGTGTCACATCACTGTCCCTCAGCTTATGATCCAGAATTCTGGATCCAAGCTTGGAAACCTGAAGGTTACCTTTCTTGGAGTATTTCTCTCCAAAGATCTTGGCGAAGACCATAAAAAGGAACCTGGTGTAAGGCACCACCTTTCTCGTTGGCGCTTGTTCAGCTTTTGCACCAGGTCATCGAAAATGACCGCAACATAATTTATATTGTGACACTGTATCGCAGAAAAGCCAATCGTCAAGGCAATCCTAGAGGTCTGGTTTTGACCTCCAGTCTTTCCACCCATAGAGTGGATGATGTGAGAGAACAGGTATTGCCAGATCGCTGACATCCTGTTCTTCTCAATCTTCGACAAGGACTTCATGGGAGCATTTGAGTCTKTCTTCATTGGCCATTGATAGCCAATGGCATCGAGACACTTGATGATCTCGGCCATTGTGGGTTCGCTGTCGAAGGGGGCTTTGGGAAGGCGAAAAGCCGTCCTCATCGTGTTCACGCCAAATTTCATGGACATGCGATTGAAGATGAAGTTGACTTGTTCAACTTGGCAACCATGTTTGTCTTCGACATCAACCACCTCAGCAGTGAACCAGATCTGCTGTAAGAGTTCTTTAACCATGATGGGTTCATGGTTGAGGGCAAAACCGAGCGACGACTGTTTGAGGAAGTCAGCCGCCTCTTGATAATACGCCTTGGATGAAGGGATGTCCAACGTTCTTGGCAGCCATCTGTTTTTGATAAGAATGAGATAAAACAGGTTGTTAGTAAAACCAAGATTTGTTTTAAAGAAGAATGTAGGTAAGTTTTTGAAATGAGAAAACTTCTTTTGAAAAATGCTTTGAAGAAGGATTAGGGTTATTCAAGTAGAATGTGTTTAAAGAAAGGTGATTATAACCAAGTAAGAGTTGGTTAAATAATCATCGTTGTTTAACATTTCAAGAGAACAAGTTTCTTAAAATCATCAAACATATTTCTTAGAAGAAGATTTAAGAGAAGAAATGTTGACGTTAAGAGTTTAGAGATTAAGGTCGAGAAGAACTTGAGAGGATTTTGAGAGATTTCGTGCTTGGTAATTTCGGCAGAGGTTCGTCTTTGAGATTTTGAAAGCGTAAAGAGAAAAATGGAGGAGAGGTCTCTATAGGTAGGAGGACAGAGAATAATATGAGAGAGAGAAAAGACGACGATTAAGGAAAGTGGCCATGATGAAAAATGGCATGTTCTCATCCATGATTGGATGACATTAAATGAGGTAGCATATGACAGTACCTTTTTGCGGTCTCAAAGCGTTGCGCATGGTAAATAGAGAATGTCATCATTAAGACTTCATTAACTATTTTCTTTTAAAAATGAAAGGTTTTTAAGAAAACGAAGAGTCATATAGTGTTTAACTAAACACTGAAAAGACCTTTTAAAACATTTTTATCAATGAAGTCAGAATTCTTCAGTGACAGATTTAAGGCATCAGTGTCAGTGATAAGAGAATCACTGAACCTGACATTTAAAAAAACATTTGAATCACTGATCAAAAGGATTCAGTGATCATTTTTTATTTTTAAGAGAATAAGTACAAAGAGTTATACTTATCTATGGTCAGTGATATAAGAATCACTGAAACCAGCTTTTAAAACATTTTAATCACTAAAGAGGAAAAACTTCAGTGAAGGTTTTAAGTTTTGAAGAAAAGAGAAGAGTAATCGTACCTTAGAGATAATAGATACATTTACTCAAAAGTTCGCTGATCAAGATGCTGAATCTTGTCTCATCAAGAGGCTTGGTAAAAAGGTCAGCGAGCTGGTACTCAGTTGGAATGAAGTGAAGTTCAGTATCACCATTCATAACATGATCTCTGATAAAATGATATCGAATCTTAATATGTTTGGTCTTGGAGTGAAGTACAAGGTTATTTGCAATTGCAATAGCACTAGTGCTATCACAATAAATAGGAACCTTTGAAAACTGAAGATCATAGTCCATCAGCTGGTTTTTCATCTAAAGAATTTGAACACAACAACTATCAGCGGCTATGTATTCAGCTTCAGCTGTTGATGTGGACACTGAGTTTTGCTTTTTGCTTGTCCAGCTCACCAATTTTCCACCTAGAAGTTGACAGCCTCCAGTAGTGCTTTTCCTATCAATTTTGCAACCTGCAAAATCACTATCCGAATAAATGATTAGGTCAAAGCCTGAACCTTCGGGGTACCAAAGACCGATGTTAGGAGTTCCCTTAAGATATCTGAAGATGCGTTTTTATAACAATCAGATGGGATTCCTTTGGTTCAGCTTGATATCTTGCACATAAGCATATAGAGTACATGATATTTGGTCGACTAGCTGTTAGATATAATAGGGAGCCGATCATTCCCCTATAAACAGTAACGTTTACAGGCTTTCCATTTGGATCCTTGTTGAGAGAGAGTGGAGGAGCCATTGGAGTCTTCATTGATGAACTGTTTGATAAATCAAACTTCTTCAGCATGTCATGGACATACTTACTTTGATTGAAAAAGATACCTTTATTTGTTTGTTTGATTTGGAGACCTAAAAAGAAGGTTAGTTCTCCCATCATGCTCATCTGATATTCTTTCTTCATGCGATCGACAAACCGAAAACACAAAGAGGGATTAGTGGAACCAAATATAATATCATCGACATAAATTTGGATTAGAATGATGTGACCCTTAACTTTCCTAAGAAATAAGGTCTGGTCAATCTTTCAACGAACAAATTTCTCAGAGATGAGAAATGAGGAAAGGATATCATACCAGGCACGAGGAGCCTGTTTTACCTCATAAAGAGCTTTATCCAAATGATAGACATGGTTTGTGTACTTAGGGTCAAGAAACCCTGGAGGTTGTTCAACATAAATATTCTCTTGAAGTTTGCAATTTAGGAAATCGCTCTTTACATCCATTTGGTAGACTTTAAAGTCTCTATGGAAAGCAAACGCTAGAAAGAGCCGAATTGCTTCGAGTCTAGCCACTGGTGCGAAGGTTTCAACATAATCGATCCCTTCTTCTTGTCTATAACCTGAGCAACAAGTCGAGCCTTGTTACGGGTTACCATACCATCTTCATCCAACTTATTGCGATAGACCCATTTAGTGCATATCGCTGATTGGTCAGAAGGACATGGGACGAGGTACCAAACTTTGTTCCTATCAAACTCAATGAGCTTCTCTTGCATGGCAAAGACCCAACTAGGGTCAGAGATAGCATCATTGATTTTCTTGGGTTCAACTAAAGAAAGAAAGTTGACAAAGAGACATATTATCTAGACCACGACGAGTCTTGATACCTGCATCTGGATCACCAAGAATTTGATGAATTGGATGGTCTTTAGTCCAACGCTGAGCCGGTAGAGGAATTTTATCTGAGTAGGTAAGTTCAGGATCAGAAGATGAGGCTTCAGCTGCAGTTTCTTCAGCAATTGGGGCAATCGCTAAAGGAGCCTCAGATTCAACGACTGAAACAGGTTCAGATACTAAAGGCATTTCATTCACTGATTGATCAGTGTTTGAAGTAGAAGGAGGAATACAGCTAATGGGCACGACAATGATCTCTGAAGAAGATGCGTTGAAGTGACTAGTTGTAACAAGAATGATAAGTGGATCATCTTCAGCTTTAGAAGATTCAGTGTTGAGAGGAGCACTGTAGGAAGCTTCAGGTTGTCCATAGTGAGAGAACATCCAGTTTTTTAATTCATCTTCATCATTTAAGATGGGTCTTGAATTAGCTGATTGAGATTCGTCAAAAGTGACATGGATAGATTTTTCTATTGTCTGTCTTCGTTTGTTGAATACTCTGAAGGCTTTGGACACTGAAGAATATCCAAGAAAGATTCCTTCATCAGCTTTGGGATTGAACTTTCCAAGTTGGTCGCGATTGTTGAGAATGTAACAAGTACAACAAAAAATTAGAAGAAAACTTATAGAAGGATTTCTTCCATGAAAAAATTAATAGGCTGTCTTCTTGAATCTTTTTACGATCAGCAATCGATTTTGAGTGAAACAAGCGGTGTTGACAGCTTCAGCCCAGAATTGAGTAGGGAGATGGGATTCACTGAGCATTGATCGAGCAGCCTCAATGATTGTTCGATTTCTCCTTTCACCGACCTCATTTTGCTGAGGAGTTCTCATTGAAGAAAAGTTATGAGATATTCCCTTATTCTCAAAGAAGTTATCAATAGTACTGTTTTAGAAAATTCAGTACCATGGTCACTTAGAATAGATCGTACCTTGATGTTGTTGAGTACTTCTATTTTCATGATGAACAAAATGATTTCTTCAGGTGCTTTATCTTTGGATCTGAGGAAGAAGACCCAAGTGTACCTGGCATACTCATCAACTATGACGAGTGTAAACTTCTTTCCAGCTATGGATTGCACGTTGACTGGACCAAAGAGATCCATGTGTAGTAATTGGAGAGGCGTAGTCACTCAAGAGATTGGCTTAGACTTAAAGCTAGCTCTTGTGTGTTTTCCTTTTCACATGCTGAACAAAGAGATTCCTTCGCAAAGGAGTGTTGAGGAAGACCAGTGACAAGATCATTTCTTGACAGCTCGTTAAGTGTCTTGAAGTTGAGATGAGAAAGCGGTTTGTGCCACAACCAGTTAATGTCCGACGAGGCTTTGGAGAAGAAACAACTGTTCTCAGTAGAAGAGCAATTCATATTGATGATATATACATTATCTAGGTGAGAACCGGTTAGGACAACCTTATCATCTTTGTCAAGAACGTGACATGAATTCTTCGAGAATTTTACTGTGTAGTCTTTATCACACAGTTGACTGATGCTTAGAAGATTGTGCTTTAGTCCTTTAACATATGCAACTCGCTTGAACGTTGTTGCACCATTGGTTAATATACCAAAACCTTTAGTATATCCTTTTCCATTTCCACCAAAGGTCACAGAAGGTCCTCTTTCATCCTTGTAATGGGTTAGCAGGGATTTGTCTCTAGTCATATGTCTTGAGCATCCGCTATCGAGATACCATATACCTTTGACGTCCGACACAAGGAAACAATTTAAGAATGCTATTAGTACCCAGCTGTTGGGGTCCAGCGTTGTTAGAGGCATCATCCACTGGTGCTGAGGAATCAGCGTCAGCAGATGACATCACTAAACCTAAAGAGGTTTGAGTGGAGAGAGGAACAACCTCTGACACTACTAAAGTAATTTCAGTAGAAGTCTTCACTGAGCCTGATAAAGAGGATTCAGTGGTAGGAACTACAACGTCTGATACTGAAGACTTGTCAGCAGGAGTTGTCTTCACTGAGCCTGAAGAAGAGGCTTTAGCGGTTTGCTTCACTTTGGTTGCTTTTGCAGCCTTAGTGGAGGATTTCGCCTTGGTTGATTTCTCTGTCTTGGCTACTTTCTTGCCCTTAGCTGGTGAACCAGCCTTGGCGGCAGAAGGACACTTGCTGGCAATATGTGTATTTTCACCACAGTGTTTGCACTTCTTAATGCTAAAGATAGCTTTAGGGCCAGGAAGTATCAGATTAGAAGAGCGACCAGCTCCAAGGATTCCCTTCTCATTGGTTCTTGGAGGAACCTTTGAGGCTTTGGATTCCTTAGATGAAAAGTTCACCTTGAGCTAAGACTTAGATTTCTGAGAGGATTCAGATTTCCTAGTCCTTGAAGAAGAAGCTTTACAAGCTGAAGGAGTAGACCTTGATCTATTGGACTTGTTAGACTTCTTAGGAAGAGGTGCAGTGACAATGGATTTACCTTTGTCTTTCCAGCCTGAACTCGAAAGAGTTCCATCAAGATGACTTTCAGAAAAAGATGACTAAGATGAAGAGGTGTCAGGAATGGAAGAGACGATGGTGCCAAACTTAAGCATGGACCTCTCTATGACACGTTCTTCCTGATCATAGGAGAATCCTAGACCAGTCGTAATCTTGGCGGGGATCTGAGCGTTGATGATCTCAGAGGCTTTGAGAGAAGCTTTACACCATCCTTCAATGGCAGCCTTCTCATCCTTAAGTTCAGCGATTGCTCGTTCACGCTCAGCGATAGCCTTTTTGCGTTCAACGGTGATGGCTTGGTTTACAATGACCTGATCATTCAGATTTTTCTTAACATAGATCAGATCTTTGATCTTAGAATGGCAAATCTTCAACTGTTCTTGAAGATCAAGATTAAGCATTTCTGCTTTCGATTTACCATTGAGGGCATTGTAAAGATTCACCGTCAACGTATCTAGTGCGGATAGGCTAGAGGAAGAGGAGAAGGGTTCATTCAGGATACATACCTGAGTAGTAGAAGAGGTAGATGGTTCAGAAGAAGTAGATGCCTCTGAAGATTCTTCATTAACACCCTTGGCCATCAAGCAAAGATAGGTTGTATCTTCCTCATCAGAAGATGATTAATCAGATGAATCTGCCCAATCATGTTCTTCAGCGACAAGACCCTTGGCCTTTCGTTGGTTGTTCTTGACCTTCTTGTACTTCTCCTTAAGTTTCAAGTATTTTTCATCCTTGGATCTGAAAGAGGATGGGGTTTTGGAAGATGGCGTCGCAACTTTCTTCGATCTGCATTCACCTACAAAATGTCTAGTGCGGTGACAATTGTAGCAGACTGCTGAAGCCTTGTCTATTCTTTCAAACTTTGGCTTTTCCTTAATGGTCAGGAAAGGATATATGTGGTAGTTGCTTTTGCTGGTGAATCTTTTAAAAGATTTAGTCAAAAGCACTAGGGATTCATCAAAATCTGCTAGATCAGATTCTGGAATATCCTCAGAGTTTGAAGAGTCTAACTCTATAATAACAACATGAGGAAGGGAAGAAGTAAAAGAAATAGAAGGGGTTTCAGCTGGAGTAGCTTCAGAGATGTAAGCTAATAAAGAGATTTTCATTTCTCTTGAATCTTTGACTAGATTTCTTTTCAGCTGACAAAATTGCTCATGATTAAGCAAAATCCCGTAGAGAGTAGAGAGAGAAAGAGAGGACATGTCATTGGACATCTTAGGACACATAGAGAAGGTGTCCCAAGACTCAGGAAGACATTCTAGAAACTTAGTTAAAGTTTCAGAGTTGGAATATTCCCTGCCTACAGCCCTTAGATCAATAACAAGACAATTAAAACGTTGATGTACTTCAGACACCGTTTCAGTCTTTCTACAAAGAAAGATTTCATACTGCCTTACTAAATTGATCTTTCTAGTTTGTTGAACCTGAGTGGTTCCTTCATATTGAACACAACGTGTGTCCCATATGGATTTAGAAGTCCTGAGCTTCATTACAGAGTGATAAATCTCGTCAGGAAGAGACATACCTATTATAGACCTAGCGCGAGTGTCTAGAGCTATTTTCTTCTTGTCTTTATCACTCCACTGATGAGGGAGCTTTGGAATATGCCATTCAGGAAACGTGGCAGTCGTAGATGTTGCTGGAACAGCCGGAGAAATAGCAAATGGTACATATGGTCCATTTTCTGTATAGTGTGGAATTTCAGGATCCACACCTTCCAGAAAGAGGGACATTCGGTTCTTCCATAGACTAAAGTTGTCACGAACACCAGGGAGGTTTGGCAAGAGAGCCATTGTCTTGAGTGTGTATGTTTGTGTTTTTCAAAGCCATTTAAAAGCAGTGAAGTTATCTAGAGAAGAAGATAAAATAATGCAGAAAAACAACCAAACAACTTAGAGAAGACAGAACGTTGCTCTATTACCACTTGTTGGTCCCGTAAGGGTCTACAAGATATGTATAACAGTTTGTAAAAGGCAGGGGGGATGAATACAAACACAGTATTTTCAAATTTAAAAAGTATATTGATAAGAGAAGATCAATACAAATTTTACAAGACTGTTTGCGGAAAGATAAGGTAAGAAAACCTATCTAAACAATCTTTGGTTACACCCTGAATCTTAGCAAATAAGAAAAGATATGTTGTAGGAGAAAGTAAGTTCTTTTACTTAAGCTCAAGAATGCTCAAAGTAAGAATTATGTTAAGAGAGTGTGTTGCGCGCGCACTCTGCATGGAGAAGAAACACTTCTATTTATACATATTGCATTAAATGCACATTTAATGCAATATGGTAGGGTTAGAGTGCGTGTCAAGCCTTAAAGGAAAGGCTTGTCCTTTGCTACAGTGATAGTACAGAAAGCCTATTCATGAGCAAACATCCTTACCTAAAGTTGGTGGGTAATAGAGTCAACTAGTCGGCTTCGTACCGTACAAACATTTAGAAAGGGTATAGGTTTGTCCTTTGTGTGTATAAGGACAAGACAACAACAATCGTGCATGTCAAGCTTCTTTTGATTGCTGAATGCTGGAATAACCTAGAGGTCTCTTCAGCATTTGCTGAGGCTTGAGTAGTCTTCACACATATGTAGACGGGCTTGTAATCACTGAGTACCGCTTCAAATCATGTACTCGTCGGTCTCTAATCTTCAGTTTCAGTCTTCGATATTGGCTGAAGGTTCTTTGGTGTGAGTGTTGTCTTCTTGAAGTATCGATGTTGCTGATTGAATTACAATACAAGTTCTTCAGCGATCACTGAACATGCTCAGTAAAGATCGCTGGAACTAAAAAGACAGAAACATAAATACTTCGTATAAGTGAAAAGGGTTTATCATCAAATCACTGAGAGAGAGAATCAACACCATGTGTCTTAAGATGTCCAAGGACATGTCCACTCTCTCTCTCTTAGTTCTCTTTATGGGATATTACTCAATCATGAGCAATTCCATCAGCTGAAGAAGAATCTTATTAAAGACTCTAAAGAAATGAAAAGATCTTTCCTTTATCTTTGATCTCTAAAAGTCCTTCAGCTGATTCTTCTTTTTCATCTAATTTTTCTGTTTCTATCACTGAGCTAGATCCTTCTAACTCAAATGGCTTGTCAGATGCTGATCTATCAGAGTTTGATGAGTCACTGGCCCTTCTTACTAATTTCTTCAGAAGGTTCGCTAGAAAAAGTAATTATCACAGATCTCCATCGCTGACCCTCTATGAAAAGCCAAAGTCAAATCCCATTGACAAGGCTTTCCCGATCTGCTACAACTGCCAACGCGAATGTCACTTTGCTAGTAAATGCAGGTCCAAGAAGACTGCAACGCCATCTTCTAAACCACATTCTCCTTTAGACCTAAAGATGATAAATACCTAAAGCTGAAGGAGAAGTATAAGAAGATGAAGAACTCTCAGTGTAATGGCAAAGGTCTTGTCACTGTAAAACATGAATGGGCTGATTCTTCTAAAGAATCATCCTATGAGGAGGAAGATACGACCTATCTTTGTCTAATGACCAAGGATGTCAAAGAAAAAAAAAATTAGAGACATCATTCTCCAATGATCCCTTGTTAACTACTCTTACTGAGGTATGTTATCTGAATGAACCCTCTTCGTCTACCTCTAATAGCCTATATGCACTAGATGCGCTGATGGTTGATCTTTACAATGCCTTGAATGGGAAGTCTATAGTTGAAAATCTTAATCTTGATCTTCAAGAACAATTACATAGATGCCATTTTAAGATCAAAGAGCTGACTAAGATTGAAGAAAATCTTAAGGATCTGGTCATTGTAAACCAAACCATAAGCATCGAACACGAGCAAGCTATCGCTGAGTGTGAGCAAGCTATTGCTGAACTCAAGGTAGATAAGGCTACCATTGAAGGGTGGTGCAAAGCCTCCATTAAGGCCTCTGAGATCATCAACACTCAGATCCCTGCCAAGATAAATAGTGGTCTAGGATTCTCTTATTATCAAGAAGAATGTGTCACTAAAAGGTCCATGCATAAGTTTGGTAGCTTGTCTCTTCCATTCCTGACACCTCTTCTTCTTAGTACTCTTTCATTGAGACTCATCTTGAAGGAACTCCCTCGAGTTCTAGATTCAAAGATAAAGGTAATCCATTGTCATTGCTTCTCTTTCCAAGAATGCCAACAAATCTAATAGACTCAAGTCTAAACCTTCAACTTGTAAACCTTCTTCCTCAGGGACCAAGGTATCTGAACCTTTTTAGAAACCTAAGCCAAAGCTGAAAGTGAATCTTACACCCAAGGCATCCAAACCCTCAGTTGTTCTTCCTTGAACAAATGAGAAGGGAATCCTTGGAGCTTGTCCCTCTTCTATTCTCTCATACCCTTCTAGCCCAAAAACTACTTTTAGCTATAGGAAATGTAGACATTGTGGTGAAACTACTCGTATTGCCAACAATTTTTCTTTAGCTATCAAATCTGGTTCGCCGCTAAGGTAAAAAAGTAACAAAGGGTGAAAAATCAACCAAGGCGAAATCTTCCACCAAAGTTGTAAAAACAACTAAGGTGAAGAAGATGGCTGAAGCCTCTTCTTCAGACTCAGTGAAGACACCTGCTAACCCTGAGTCTTTAGCATCAGTGGATGTCACCTCTAACTCTGCTGGACCCATTGAGAAATGGGTACCAAAGCAATCTTAATCTTTTTTCTTATGTAGGAAGTCAAAGGGATATGGTATCTCGATAGTGGATGGTCAAGAGATATGACTAGATACAAATCCATGCTAAATGACTACAAGGATGAATGAGGCCCTTCCGTGAGCTTTGGAGGAAACAGAAAAGGATATACCAACGAATTTGGTATATTAACCAATGGTGTAACCACTTTCAAATGTATTGCATATGTTGAAGGACTGAAATACAATCTACTTAGCATCAGTCAGCTGTGTGATAAATATTTCACAGTGAAATCTTCTAAGAGTTCATGTTATGTTTTTTACAAAGATGACAAGCTTGATCTGACAGGTTCTCATCTAGAGAACATGTATATCATCAACATGAATTCTCCCTTCACCGAGAGTAATTGTTTTTTCTCTAAAGCTTCTTCAGGTATCAACTAGCTATGACATACACGGCTCTCCCATTTCAACTTCAAGACGCTGAATGAGCTGTCTCGAAAGAATCTTGTCACTGGCCTTCCTCAACACTCCTTTGCAAATTAATCTCTTTGCTCAGCGTGTGAAAAAGGAAAGTAGACAAAGGCTAGCTTCAAATCTAAGTAAGTCTCTTTCAGTGACTTCTCCTCTTTAGCTTTTGCACATGGATTTATTTGGTCTAGTCAATGTGCAATCAATTGTTGGAAAGAAATATACACTTGTCATTGTTGATGAGTATTTCAGATACACGTGGATCCTCTTTCTCAGATCTAAGAGTGATGCACCTGAAGAAATCATATCGTTCATCAAACGCATAGAAGTACTGAACAACATCAGAGTACGATCTATCAGGAGTGATCATGACACTGAATTCAAAAATAGTACCATTGATTACTTCGTTATGAACAAGGGAATCTCACACAACTTCTCAGCTGTGAGAACTACACAACAGAACGGGGGTCGTGGAAAGAAGAAATTGAGCAATCATTGAGGCTGCTCAATCAAAGCTCAACGAATGTTGTCTCCCTACTCAATTCTAGGCTGAAGCTGTTAGCACTGCTTATTTTACTCAGAATCAGTTGCTAATCGTCAAGAGATTCAAGAAGACCGCTTACGAACTGTTCCATACTAAAAATCCTTCTATTAGCTTTCTCTACCGATTTGGTTGTACTTATTACATTCTTAACAATAGAGATCAACTTGAAAAGTTTGATCCCAAAACTGATGAAGGAATCTTCCTTGGATATTCTTTTGTATCCAAAGTTTTCAGAATATTCAACAAGAGATGACATACTATAAAAGAATCTATCCATGTCACCTTTGATGAATCTCAGTCAGCTAACTCCAACACCCATCTTTGAAGACGACGGAGAGTTAGACAACTGGATGATATCTCATTATGAACAACCTGAAGCTTCCTTTAGCAATCAACCAAGTGCTGATCCTCAAGAAGCTGACTATGATCCAGTTATCATTCCAGATTTGAGTAGTAATGAAAGTGAATCCTCTTCAGATATAGCTGCTATTCCCATTGGTTACTTACCTCTTTCTACTTCAAACACTGTCCCTTCAGTCGCTGAAAATCCTTCAGTTTCTGAATTTTTATCAGTTGTTGAATCACTTACTGAGGCTCCTTTAGCAATCCAACCTATTGCTGAAGAATCAGTTGTTGATGCCTCATCTTCTATACTTGACCTTCGAATCTCAGATGATAAGCCTCTACCAGCTCAGCGATGGATCAAAGATCATCTAATACATCAAATTCTTGGTGATCTAAGTGCAGGTATTCAGACACGATGTGGTCTAGGTAATATCTATCTCTTTGTCAACTTTCTTTCTTTAGTTGAGCCCCAAGAAGATCAATGAGGCTATCACTAACCCTAGTTGGGTCAATTCTATGCAAGAGGAACTCATTAAGTTTGATAGAAACTAAGTCTGATACCTTGTCCCACGTCCATCTGACAAAACTGCGCTAGGCACCAAGTAGGTTTATCGCACTAAGTTAGATGAACAAGGAATTGTGACCCGAAACAAGGCTCGTCTTATTGCTTAGGGTTACAAACAAGAAGAAGAGATCGACTATGATAAAACCTTCATACCAGTGGCTAGACTCGAAGTTATTCAACTCTTTTTTTAGCTTTTGCTGCCCATAGAGACTTCAAAGTCTTTCAAATGGATGTAAAAAACGCTTTTATAAATGGAAAGCTTCAAGGGTAAATTTATGTTGAACAACCTCCAGGGTTTTTTGACCCTAAATATCCAAATCATGTCTATAGATTGGATAAAGCTCTTTATGGGTTAAAACAGGACTCTCGTGCATGGTATGATGCCCTCTCCTCATTCCTCATCTCTAAGAAATCCATTCGTGGAAAGATTGACCAAACCTTGTTTCTTAGAAAGTTTAAGTCACATCATTCCAGTCCAAATTTATGTTGATGATATAACTTTTGGGTCCACTAATCCCTCTTTATGTTTTCGGTTCGCTAAATGCATGAAGAAAGAGTATTAAATGAGCATGATGGGAGAACTAACTTACTTTCTAGGTCTTCAGATTAAACAATCAGATAAATGTATCTTTATCTATCAAAGTATGTATGTTAGGGACATGATAAAGAAGTTTGATCTAACCAACAACTCATCTATGAAGACTCCAAGGGCTCCTCCTCTCTCGCTGAACAAGGATCCAAATGGAAAACCTGTAAATGTTACTGTTTATAGAGGAATGATTGGCTCCCTACTGTATCTCATAGCAATTCGTCCATATATCATGTACTCTACTTGTTTATGTTCACGATATCAATATGAATCTAAGGAGCCCCATCTGATTGTTGTAAAACGCATCTTCAGATATCTGAAGGGAACTCCAAATCTAGGCCTTTGGTATCCAAAGGACTCAGGTTTTGACCTTATTGGTTATTCAGATAGTGATTTTGTAGGTTGCAAAATTGATAGGAAAAGCACCACTAGAGGCTGTCAACTTCTAGGTGGAAAGTTGGTGAGCTGGACAAGTAAAAAGAAAAAAAATTGTGTCCACATCAACTGCTGAAGCTGAATATGTTGCTACCGGAAGTTGTTGTGCTTAAAACTTATGGATGAAAAACCAGCTCAATGACTATGATCTTCAACTCTGAAAGATCCCTATCTATTGTGATAGAACCAGTGCTATTGCTATTGCAAACAACCTTGTTCTCTAACTTCAAGACCAAATATACTGAGATCATATATCATGTTATCCGAGATCGTGTTATGAATGGTAATATTGAATTTCACTTCGTACCAACTCGTTGACCTTTTTTACAAAGTCTCTTGATGAGACGAGATTTAACATCTTGATAAGCGAACTTGGAATGCTTAAAGTTGAGGATTAATTCCTCTAGCTCTAAGCAATACGTTGTGATACATAAGTGAAATGATTAAGTGTTCTCACTCTATCACTGAACTCTTGAGTAAATGTATCTCTCTATCTCTAAGGTATGTATACTTATGTTATTTTCTAAAACGTATAACTATCATTAAATATTTAGTCATCAAACTGTTTTAAAAGAATTATTTTAGTGTTTCTTTCTATCACTGAACCTTTTAAGTAAGTATATTTCTAAGGTATACTTGTCTTTTCTTAAAACAGAACCATCACTGGTTTTTTTACACAGTGAATAAAATGTTTTAAAAGTGAAATTCCTCGGTGATTATCTCTATCACTGAACCTTTCAAACTTATATCTTATTTCTAAAGATATAATATTTTCTTAAAACTATCACTGAATCCTTCTTATTCAGGGATCCCTTTGTTTTAAAAGATTTAAACGTTTCACTACCTTCTTTTCTTATCCAGTGATTGTTTAAAAGAAAATGATAATGAACGGTCATATTCCTTATGACGTCATTAATCTTATTTATTTAAAAATGGTCTTGAGATGTGTGCGTCCCTCTGACATGCGCGACCCATCAGTATTCCATCCAATCAAGGATGAGGACGTCCAAACCCTTTCATCATTGCACATCTTTTCAAGAGTCGTTTTTTCCTCTCTTATCTTTTTCCTTTCTCCTCCTACCTATAAATATGTGAGATAACCTCTCCTATTTTTCTTTATTCTTACAAAATATTTTAAAGAACTTTTGTTCTCAAGATATTCTGCAAGCACGAAACAAGAACTTTCGAAACTTTCAACTGTTTCTACCTTTTTCAAGAACAAAAGGTTGATAAACTTCTATTATATTTTGAACTATTCTTCTCCTTCTTAAGAAACTTTGTTTGGACATTTAAGAACTTGTTCTCTTAAATAACGAACAAACAGATTAATGAATCAAGCTAATACTTGATCATAATCTATGTTTCAAAACACTTAATCATCTTGGAAAACCCTAATATCATTATGATTTTTCAAAAAAAAGTTTTCTTTCAAAACTTAAAGAGTAACATTCTAACAAACCCTTGTACAATATTCTGTTTTATTTTTTTTCTTATAAACAGAATGGCAGCCAAAAATGTTAACTTCTCCCTTGACGAAATGTCCTTTAAACCTAACAACCATGTTGGACTTTTGGACATTCCAATAAACAAATCCCTTTACGAGGATGCGGCCAACTTTCTCAAGAGCTCCATGATAGACCATGCATTTACCTTTGAACCTGTGATGGTCAAGGGATTCCTTTAGTAGTTCTTGTTCACTGCTGAAGTGAAACAAGAAACTGACAAGACTTGGCAACCAGGTGGAGAAAATCTCCTTCACGTTCAACATGATGACCGTCAGTTTTGGCATTCCTACTCTTAGGACCAATCTTCAACTGCCATAGAGTCCTTATGCCAGTGAACCTTCCACTGAGGACATCATCACCTAGCTTGATGACAATGGCTACAAATGGCCATCCAAGAAATACTCTAGCGAACCTCTCAAGTCGCTGTTGAAGATTGAGAAGAACCGCATGTTCGCGGTCTGGAAATTCTTGTTCTTCTACTTCATCCAGTGTATGGGAGGCAAGACTGGTGGCCAGGACCAGGCCTCCAAGGTGGCTCTGAACATTGGCGTCTACATCATACGCTAAATGAAGATCAACTACGTTGGCGTGATTTTCAAAGACCTGGCGCTGAAGTTGAACAGACACCAGTGAGAAAAGGTGATATCCTACACCAGATTCATGTGCATGGTATTTGCCAAGATCTTTAGAAAAAATACCCCACAGAAGGCAACATGCCCATCTACAGGCCTGGGTCTATAATCTTGGACCACAAGTCTAAACCTGCAGATGTTGGTTTGTTTGCACCCATGCTTGCCATCGCCCATAGCACAAGTATGTCTTCTACCCCTTCGCTCTCACAGGTGGTCAGGACTGAGGCAAACCCCCCTCAGTTTATCCCAACCACCACAACCATATCCTCTAAGAGGACTTCCTCTCAAGCCAATCTTGGTCCTTTATTGAGGGCCAAGAAGGCCAAAAAAAGGGGAATTCAAATTGCTGACTATTACCTGCCAACAGGTTTCAGTCATTGAAACAAGTCTTATATCTGAGGCGCTTTCTCTTCTACCCCCACCAATCTTTTCAGTGATCTCCACAGACACTGTCGTATAAGTGGCTACTCACCTAACCGCCTCAGTGACCCAAATCACTGAAGGTGTCAATATCAACACTACCACTGCTAAACACTCACTACGACCTCTCTCAACCATTCCCTCCTCCCCTCTTCCCTTGATCTCAACACATGCTGGTGATTCATCGGTGGTTGTCCCCAATGGTGATGAAGCACTCATCACAGGACCTAAGGTGACTCCTTTCGAGGTTCCTCAGTCAGAGGACGCCTATCCTCATGAAGGAGAATTCGAGACAACCAACGCCTATCCTTTAGATGACGTTGATGACCCCTCAGGTACTCCATCTCCCTACCCTTTTATTTCTTTTAACCAAGAGTCTCCTTATGCTCAAAATATTTATTTTGTTTCAGGTCTTGATGCTATAGAACCTTCAGCCATGGAGACTGACTATGATATGACTGAAGATGTCAAACTCCTTCTACCAGTTGTAGCAACTGTCTTGGACAAGATGGACAAAGTCCACCAAGACATGTCTGTCATGAAAGACCTACCCTCAGACCTCTCTACTGTTAAAACTGAGGTCAACAAAGTGAAAAAGCTATTGTTCATGGTGCAAGTTGATGTATGCATCAACACTGAGGCCAACATTGCTTTAAATAGCAAGGCCGATGAAGTGCAAGTCCAGCTCGCCAACATGGTGAGCTGATGGAGAAGATTCTGAAACTTCTACAACATCCACCCTTAGTCCCTGAACCATCCTTCACAGACGGTGACCGCCACACTCTGGACCGGGTGTCTGATTTCAATATCCTGCAAACTGTGGTGCTTTCAAACCTCAAGCTTTGCATGGATGAACTTGTGTAACATCTTAATGACTTCACCTCTTCTCTTGCTGATGACAAAGAGGGGGAGAAAGACCTACCTGCTGCTCAAGCTGTTGTTGCTGTTGAAGTCAAGGCTCCTCAAGCCTTGACCCCTCATTCTGAAGATGCCGTCACTTTTATGATGTTGAAGCTGAGGATGATGACGATGCCGTTATAGCTCCTTCTTATGACGAAGACCTTTTCATCAGCTCTGCGGCTAATGCTGGTATGAGGATAGCGAGGAAGATGATGAAAAAGATGAAGACCTTTCTCTGCCTGACGCTTGAAATGATCTAGGAGATGATGATGATGAATACAATGACGACGGCGATAAATTCACTATTCAATATCACACCATGCCTGCTCTAGCACAGAAAGGGATCTCCCTCATGGAATCTTCATCCTAGGAGGAGAAGGAGAAATGTCAAGGGAACTAGCAAACCCATAATAAAAACAAGGGTGTGGCTGAAGAGGGCAATCTATCTATTTTCTTCAAAGAGATAGACCCTGCATTAATTGCCCAGAGCTCCAGGTTTGTCCCTTTATCTTCTAAACCTGAATCTTCGCTTCACTCCTCCATAATCTCTTTTGGTCATCCAGATGACAGGATACATTTTATCCCAACATCTGGACCTCCTTTTAACTAATAGATGACTCAGTTGAGGAAGCATCTCGACCAAACCAGAGTAAAAATTCCTCTTTATATCTTTGGTTGTGGTGAGTTTGACTTCCTCACAGAAGCTGAAAGGGAGGAAGCTTTAAAGGCCAAGGAAGAGCTCTGAATTCAAAGAGAGTAGACTAAAGACAACGTCAAGCTGGACAAGTCATTCGCAGTCAAGGCTCTCTTCAAGGGAAAACTGAAGAAGATGAACCTTGTCAAGGCCCAGGCTCAGTTGCTCTCTCAAGCTGAACAAGAACATTAGAAATGGAGTGAAGAGCGCATGAAGAAAAGGATAAGTCCTCATCGGATCTCAAATGTTTCCATCAATGGATGGATGAAATATGGTGGAATACTCATCTCCATGGTCATCACCAGAGATAACCTTGAAGCGGTCACTGAATACCTTTCGTATCTTAGACAATATGGCTATGAAGAATAGCTAGAAATTTGCCAAGCCATCCAGTGCTTAAAGTCTAGGCACTGGTATATTATTGAATACATGTTTAATGATCTTATCAAGAAGATGTCCAGGTATGTTGTTGTTCCTCCAGTTCCAGAGCTGCTGTCTAAACGAAATGGACCTACTCTAAGGAATGAACATGAAACTAAGTTCTCCTTAGATAAAATCCTAAAAGACTCGAAGAAGCCAGATATCTCTATGTTGAACCTAACTCTGCCAGCGAAGGGTCCTTTCATACCCAACACTATGCATTTCAAGCCCGAGTATGGATTAATATTCATTAACTATGACGGCGAGTACAACTTTCAGCGAGTATCTGAGTTCCGCCTCTGTCCAATAGACCACCTTGAATATCTCAGATCTTGGTTGGACAATGACCTACTTTGTGAGGCAATGGACCACATGATCAAAAAGGAGTACCGACGTCGAAAGAAACTTGGAGAAGAAGTACCAGGGTATATCAACTTCAGCAACCTAGAATAGTTAAACTTTCTATCTTGTAATCTGTTTTTCTTTTCATTACTTTCAATGTACAACTATATGTAATAGGTCTATCCATCACTGATGTAACACTCGTACTTTTCCAATGAATAATATAAGTATTTCTTCAGTGCCACTAAAAAAATCTCTAAAAAGAGTAATAGGGACAAGTATCTATGAATTTCAGTTTACTCTTCCATTCAGTGACAATTTTCAGTCAGTAAATACGCTTTCAGTTTCAGTTATCGTACTTGTATTTGTTTCCCTTAAACTTGTAATCCTTTACAACTTAAGTAAACTTCATAAGAAAACTGTATCGCTGAAAATGATCCCAAAATAGTTAAAAGGGACTTGTATTTTACTTGTATCTTTTCCTTACTATTATAGCTTAGGCAATTTTCTTAATGTTGCTTTATCATCATCAAATAAGGGGGGATTGTTGATCCTCTCTCTCATTGATTTGATGATGATGATCCCTTTTACCTTACGAAGTATTGTATTTATGTTTATTCACTTTCAATGATCTTCATTAAGTCTGTTCAGTGATCGCTGAACATGTATTGTAACTCATTCAAAGACTGTTATACTTCTAGAAGACAAAACTCACTTCAAAGAACCTTCAGCCATGTTGATGACAGAAACTGAAGATTAGAGACCGGAGCGTTCGTGATTTGAAGCGACATTCAGTGATTACAAGATCGTCTAATTATATGTGAAGTCTGCACAAGTTTTAGCGTATGTTGAAGAGACTTTCTCTAGCGGTTATCCTAGCATTCAATGATCAAATGAAGCTTGTCTTACATGATTGTTTTTGTCTTGTCCTCATTCACACAAAGGACAAAACCTATACCATTTTTTGAGTATAGTACAATATGGAGCCACTCCGTTGACTCTATAGTGCTTACCTACTTTATGAAAAGAGGACTGCTCATATACAGTCAAAAACACTGTTCACTATAACAAAGGACATGCTTTCCTCCAAAAGCTTGGCACGTGCTTTGTACCTTCTAAATTGCATTTAATGCAATGGGTATAAATAGCTGAGTGCTCTTTACTCAGTTACAATCACAACTTATTCATCTCTAAGAAGCTTATCCAAGAAGATACTTCCCTCTCTCTCTACTCTCATCTTAAGAGAAAGAACCACTAAGAACAAGAAGAACATTTACATTTCTTTATTTCTTTGTAGCAAATCTTTTCTCTTTGCTATCTTGTAATTGTGTGAAACTTAGATTGTTTAGATAGGTTTATTTACCTTATCCATTCCGCAAACAATCTATAAAATTTGTATTGATCCTTCTTTATCAATATATAATTTTTAAAAGTGAAAGTTTATGTGTTTGTATTCATCCCCCCTTCTAGAAACTGATTACCTATAACTCTTGTAGATCCGACTAGGACCAACAGAAGTAAAGATAACTTTGAAAAATTAAGAAGTCTGTGCTTATGAGGAAATCGTTTCTTGGGTAGAAAGTTGATCTTCAAGATATAGGCTTCTTGTCTTGGTGTTGCTAAGAAGAAGGAGCTTCTCAGCTATTTATACCTATTGCGATAATTGCAAGTCAGACAGTACAAGGCATGTGGCAAGCTTCTAGAAGTGAGCTTTTCCTTTGTTTTTTCAGATACGCAGGCTTTTGCCATATATGAATGGTAGTCTGTCACAAAGTAGGTAAACACGTTTGGAGGCAATAGAGTGACTCCATACGAGTGCTTTACTTTGAGAGGTATGGGTTTGTCCTTTGTGTGTAGGAGGATAAGACAAACACTAATCTTGGTCAACAAGATTCATTTGATCGCTGACACTGGAGACACTAGGGTTTCTTCAGTATATGCTGAATCTTGAGTAGATTTCACACATTTGTAGACATGCTTGTTATCACTGAAACCGCATCGGTTCACAAACTGCTTGTCTTTATCTTTAGCTTTATCTTCGATATCCCTGAAGGTTCTTGTGCTGTGAGTTTTTTCTTCTTGAATAACACTTGTCTGAAAGATACAATACTTGTTCAGCGATCACTGAACAAACTCAGTGATGATCGTTGAAATTGAATGAAGAGAAAGTACTTTTTGTAAGATAAAAGGAATCATCATGAAATTATTGAGAGAGGGGATCAACAGATTTTACTTTGTAGTGCAAAACATTCAAGTGTAGGACCTACATGTTATGTTCAAGTGAACCTTTAGTCCTACTGCAATAGAAGTAGATACAATATATCTAGCACTACATACCCTGTATTTTTTTTTGCTCGATTGTTATCCTTGTATCTACATTTTCCTTGTTTAGCTGAAACAATATCACTCTGTTCATGTAGGAGACATTCGATTTCAATACAACAACTTACTTTTAAGAGATATTTTTTTAATTTGTTTGCAAGTCCAAAATTATATAACTTCTTAATTTGAAGCTGGGTAGGAAAGATTCAGAATTTAGATATCTAACCATTTCATATTATAGAGGAGCCCAAAGAATTATAATGGGTATGTTTTCTCTTTTACCCCTTTCTTTCTTGACATGGTTTTATATTATGACATTTTGGTGCAGTCCACATTGTTTAATATAGTATTCATTTTTAGGGATTTGAATCTATCTAATGCATTTGGTTTTAGTTTTTATTCATGTTTTAGGTTAGATTTCAAATTTATTTAAGGATTTGTAGTTGTAGACTCTATTGCGGGTTCACTTGAAGTTCCACCATCTTGGATACAAAGGTATTACAATTTAGAATCACAAGGGCAAAAATGAAGGTACATTTTTTCTCCATAGTTCTTTATGTGCTTCAATTCCAACAAATATGGATTCACTTATATTGATCAAGATGGGGATGGTCAATGCGAGAGGGTGTGCGGGATTCAATACTCAAAAATTTGGATCGAGTGGCCACTTGTTCCATTCCTACCCCGCCTGAATGGCCTCCCATGTTACGACCAATGGTCCAATGCCGTACATTGAGAACTAATTTTCTTTCATTTCAAAACTTTCCTGATGTTTGGAGTGTTTAAAGAAACTTGAAAGAATGCTGGAAGAACTAAAAAAAGAAACATGCCCAAATTCCTACAAAAAAAGAGTAGATGTTGCAACATTCTTCAGATAGGATCAAGTCATTAGAACTTGATCCTCATAAAACAAAAAAAGTAGGTTTCTTTTACATCCTCAAAAACTTTTTCTTATGATCAATATTACTTTTTGTGATTTGAGCTCCTCATCGACCATTTTACACAAGTACTACATACCACTGTGGTCAAGCAACTTGAGATTTCAGATTTGATGGAAAGGCTGCAACAGTCCAATTCTGTGTAAGTTACTATCTATTAAGTTTTACTTTATTTCAAACAAATCTAGATCAAACCCAGATTAAGAATCATGATAATCAAACCCTAAAACTGATCCCTTCAAGTGGAGGAGGCGATTTGCATATAACGTGGACTATTTTGGTTCTTCCATACCCAATCACCCATCCATAAAATTGATGTACTTATTACTTATTAAATGCACTTGCCTTTTTATTTAAAGTAGTAACCGTTAAAAACTCGTGCTATTGGCTATGTAGCTTGTAGGTTCGAAGTCTGTTCTTAAAGAAATTGCTTCTCTCAACTTTAATGAAAATTTTGGTCCATTAGGCGTAAAACTTTCTTTTTTGGTTTATCAGGTCTGAAAGCCGATATAACAGATTGCATAACAGATTTGCATATGCATGTATTTGATAATCAACTAAAGAAATGAAATGAAGCCGCTTTGATGTCCTAATGACTTGTTGCAGAAAAAGAGTGGATAATTGATACATCGAAGATCTTGGATTGTTTTAATATGATTTAGGATGTATTTTTTTTTGATAAATTTAAACTTACATATGAATTCAAAAAACATTGTAGTTTCTTTTCTTGGCTTTTATGACAAAATATATAAAATTTTATTAATCAAGGATTTTGATGTTGTTTTTATTGATTAATATTACTATTTATTTTATAATAATGCATTATATATATATATATATATATATATTAAATAATGAAATCGACGGTTTTCACGGTTTGTACAAATAGCTTGGTTTGCATTTTACCCCTCCCCTATATACATATATTGATATAACTTTTAAAGAAATAATTGATCCTTTTTTTTAAATGTAACTAAAAGATATATTTAGAGAAGATCTACAAAAAGCGTCAATAATCATATAGCTTGAGAGAAGGATTCGACTATGTGTATCTAAAGATAACATTTAGAGAAGTTTACAACAGTGTAACTAAAGGATACCTTCAAAGAAGGTTTACATAAAGCGTCACTAAAGCCTATACCTTTGGAGAAGCTTTTCCAAGAACCTTCTCTGTAGGTACCTTTTAAAGCCGATTGAAAATCGTCATTAATGCTTGAAAAAAGGTCATTAATATATACTTTTAAAGAAGCTTCTTGAAAAAAAAGGGTAAACCTTTAAAGAGGCTTCAAAAGCGTATCTAAAGCCCAAAATGCTTCTCTAAAGGTTAACAAAAATGTACCGTCCGCAAATCCTCCCTCAATCTTTTACCTACTGTTATATAGGGAAGCTTTTTGAAAGAAGTGAAAAGCTTCTCTAAAACTTTTAGAGAAGCTTTTCAGACTTTTAAATACAAAAGAAAACCTTATGTGAAAATCATTTTTCTTGTAGTGGTTTTCTTTTACCATTACAAGAAAAATGACCTTGAGAGAAGGTTTTCTTTTGTATTTAAATGTCTGAAAAGCGGACCCATGACCTTTGTCTAGTGATTGCACCTTTAAGCTGGATCAAATGCTCGTAAAGTGGTCTAATGTGTTTTTAGTCGAATTCCATTGTTTCGAACGATCTTTAAACTCTTTTTTTTTGTTGATTTTGTGGGATTTTTTTTGTTGATTTCAAGTGACTTTTACGGTTTTTTAGTATATTGCAAGCGACATTTACATTTTTTGGTTGATTTTAACTTCGGTTTTTTGGTTGATTTCGAGCGATTTCGGTTTTTTGGTCAATGTTTCTTGTATTTTCTAATTTTCTGTAGCAACCTCTAAAGTTTAGCCGGTGCATCTATTATACCAAAAAATAATTCTACTTACGAAAATTAGTTAAGCAGGTGCATGAGACCTTGCTTGGGGCTTAAGAGCATTAATCTCCAAAGAATCTTCAAAATGGGGAACCAAAATACAAAATCTTCAAAGAAAATTTATATTCATCAGTTTTTCTTCATTTTTGAGATTACAATAGTAATTATATTATTGAAATATTATTTTCTTTCTCCTATACATTTAATTTCAAGAATTATCATCGGTAAGAAGAATAAAATCCTATTTTCACAATTTTGCAGATGGTTTTTGATAATCTGTGGAGTAAAGATCCTTCAAAATTTATTTTAGAGAATTTGTTGTAGATGCTCTTCAGATTTCCGCCCTTGCCCTTGAAATCACCGGTTGTTCATTGCAATTAATTTCATAGGGGGTTAAAATTAGATGGTTCATCATCTGTAGTTCATATATTCTACAAAGTGTGAAAATGAAGATGAATTTTTCCCCCAAGGTAAAACACCCAATTGAACAACAGTCCACATCAAATACTATATATGTGAAGAAATCAACAAAAATTGCAACCAAACATCCATATTACGAAGAGGGTACTTTGTACAGAAAAACTGATCGAGAACAAATCATCCTCTATAAATTGCAAACTTCAAACTTGATATATTCAAATTTCAAACATGGAATGAAGAAAACGAAGTCAACATATAGGCAAACTTCAAACTCGTAGAAAAGGAAATCTGAAAACTTTTAAAACTTGGAACAAAGATGAGTTTAAAGAAAAAAAAAACTGAGAACTGAAGGAAGTAAACCGAGGGGGTACCTTCACGGTGAAGGAAACAAATCATGGAGGAATCTGTGTTCTTTTGATTAGGGAGGGCGAATTTGACGAAGGGTATTGATGGAATATTGATGGCTGAATGGATACAATGCTCTTCGACCGACTAAGCGAATAAACCTTCATCTGAGATCTTTAAGTCACAACTAAACAACTTTGTATGTCTTACCGAAAAGCCATATATCACATACAACCCATTAAATCGTCATTGAACAATCTGAACTAATTTTAATAACTTAATGTAATATTATTATATATGACACATAATTGTTTGATACTATAAAACTCTGGTATTGCCCAAAATCCACAAGTTTTTGAACCCATATGCCAACTTAACCCTTTAGATCATTACATAGACTATTTTATCTATTTTATTTTATTCACACATAATATTCTATACTATTATTAATTTCATAACACATTAAATTTTGTTGCCCCATTGACTAGATAAAGTCAACATAGGTCCTATTATATTTTTGAATGAATTGATTGGTAAGTGTGATATGCTTAAACTAATGCGTGCATGATCCACGAAGCTAATTAATTGTATTCATATTCATAATTAATTGAAGTTATTTAATGAATCTTTTGATTGTGATATAAGCCATAACTCTTAAGTGAGTAGAGGAGGCGGCTATGAAGAATGTTCTTATGAACTCACGAAAGGAAAAAAGAAAACTACAACTTAACAAATAATGAAGAAAATGTTGCCATCAAATAATTCTCAATTATATATAAACTTGAATCATGGGACAACACCTTCCATTTCAAAAGAAATTTAGCAATCAGTCATACTTAAGCAAAATTAAGCATGGAAATCTTCTTGAACTTGATCGGTTGTTTAGTTAACTCTTATGCATTTCGACTCAAAGTAATGCCATCACTACATGAAAAATGGGTATATTAGGATGCCAAACATCTTAGTAGATGTGTACTAACCAAAACTTTTACGTTTATAGGATCAAAACTGTGCATCTTATACGAATATGCTACAACACGAATTTGTTTATTAGGATGAAATGCACAACTCAATGAGACTCAAGAAGTAAATCGTCATGTTAACATTTTTGTTAGGACACTTGTGCAAAAGTGTATTACAGAAAACTACATGAAAACAATTTTATGAAATACTTTTGAAGAAGTGTTCCAATAGAGAGTTGTATGTTGCTTTCATGAAGCTATTCCAAAGATTCTCATTCTCTGTGTTTTAGTTAAAGACTTCCAAATGCCTATATGGATCATATATCATGAACGCACGTGTAAATGATGGGATCTACCAACCGCACATTTAACTAAGAAACTAGGTTGGCTAGGTACATCGTCTTGTTATCCGTTCTTACAGAGGGAGTATACTCAGGGAAACTGTATCGGAGTAACCCCGCTGGGAAGACACTGATTCACATATTTCACCAGAAAATCAAATTCCATAGTCAAAACTGAGAGAAAACCCCCATCATCAGTCTCCCTACTTTGGATGGACGTTGGTTGGTAGTGAGAGGACTCCTGGTACATGCATGAAACCCCTCTTTTTTCTCCAATAACTACTGATATGAGTTTCACTGATTCACATATTTCACCAGAAAATCAAATTCCATAGTCAAAACTGAGAGAAACCCCCCATCATCAGTCTCCCTACTTTGGATGGACGTTGGTTGGTAGTGAGAGGACTCTTGGTACATGCATGAAACCCCTCTTTTTTCTCCAATAACTACTGATATGAGTTTTAGTATCCTTGAATTCAGCCTCAACTGAAAAATTATGGAGGTACAAAAACTATGGTTATTCCTTTTTGTTGACCATGGGGTTGTTGGGATCTTTCTTTACAATGAAATCCCAATCCTCCTAGCTTTCCAAAAAAAAAAAAACTAACTCTCAAAGCTTACATTTTGTCTCAGTATCCTTGCTAAAGAGAACTTGCGAGACGAAAATTAGGTCACATGCTTCTTGCGCTTTTTTGATGAACATATCGAGTTTTAAGTATTACACTCAAGTCTTAACGAAACACTGTGTTAAAAATAATTTTATTTGAAAAAAATACAGATTACAAGAATACAAATATTAATTACAATATACAATGAAATAGTTCTAACATGCTAATCTAATGAAATAACAAGATAGAACAATACTAGCTACTAATATGAACTAGAGAGAATAAAACAGAGAGATGGAGCTAAAAATGAGGTGAATAATGAGCAAAAAACTGAAGAAAAATTATATATATTTTCCACAATTTTACACAGAACACCTTGAAGAATCCAAGCCATGACTCCGCTACCCTTGATCTTCTCCAACAAGTAAGGCGCAACCCTTCAACTTGCTTTGACAGACTTGTCTTTTCAGCATTGACAATTTCAGCCCTTATCAACAATTAACCTGACAACACAAGTCACAATAGCCAACATTGACAATTATAGCATATTTTAACACCCGACCTCAATCTTGACTTTTGAACACATCAATAATTCTTAGCTTTAAACACAAGTAATTATGATGATTAACACCAACGGCTTTTGTAAAAATGTATGCAGCTTGTTCAGAAGAAAGAATCTTTACAGCCTTTAACACTCCCTTGCTAAGTTTTTCTCAAACTTGATGAATATCAATTTCAATGTGTTCAGTACGTTCGTGAAAGACAGGATTATTAGCAATTTGAATGGCTGACTTGTTATCACAAAATAGATTTAGTGGAAGAAGATCTTTTATGATTAAATCTAACAGAACTTTAAGAACCCAGATGACTTCACAAGAAGCAGAAGCCATAGCCCGATACTCGGGTTCATCAAAAGAGCGAGAAACAATACTTTGTTTCTTGCTTTTCCCTAAAAGCATTGAATTTCCAAGAAACAGACAAAATTCAGTGATTGAATGCCTAGTAGAGAGACACTTACCCTAATCAGCGTCTACATAAGCACTTAAACAAAAATTTTCAAACCTTGTAAAACTAACTCCTTTACTAGGAGAAAACTTTAGATACCTAAGAATTCTAAGAGCAAGATTTAAATGAAACTTTCTAGGAGCATGCATAAACTGACTGGGGCAATGAACAACAAAAGCAATATCAGGACGAGTAGCAAGTAGATAAATCAATCTTCCAATTAATTTTGGTAACCAGTATAGTTAGTTAATGGGGGATCTTTAGAGTTTCTAGAATCAATGACAATTAAGTTCATATCCATAAGTGTACTATACGGTTTACACCCTAAATACCCAAAATCATTTAACAATTCTAGACAATGTTTTCTTCGAGACATACAGACCCCATTAATGCAATCCAAAATTTCAATTCCTAAAAAGAACTTTAATTTTCCCAAATCCTTAATCAAAAATTTACTTTTTAAGTAATCCTTAACATTGTTTATTTCGGTTTGACTGTTCCCAGTTATAACAATATTGTCAACATAAACAATGAGTAATCACTAATACTGTGAACAAACCCATGATCAGTCAAACAAGTAGAGAGTTTAGCATATCACTCACGAGGAACTTGCTTCAAACCATATATAGAGACTTACCAAGTTTTCAAACACGTTTATCTTCTGGATTATAATAACCCTCATGTAAAGCCATATAAACATCTTCAACTAGATCTCCATATAGAAAAATATTATTAACATCTAATTGATACAAATGCCATCTAAATTGAACAGCTAAAGCTACAATGCACCTTACAGTAACCATCTCAACAATTGGAGAAAAGGTTAGTCAAGGCCTTCTCTTTAACTATACCCCTTAGCTACAATTCTGGCTTTGTATCTTTCTATGTCTCTAGTGAATTTATACTTAATCTTATAAATCCACTTACAACCTATAGCTTTTCTATTTTGGGGTAAATGAACCAAGTTCCATTTCTGTGTAAGGCTTCCATTTCATCATTCATGGCATTTATCCAGTTAATATCACTACAAGCTTCTTGGAACGATCTAGGTTCAACGGATTTATTTAAGCTTGAAACAAAACAAAAATTTTCAGAAGAAAGATAAGAATAATTTACAACCCTTTCTAACTCATATTTAACGTTCCCTTCAATAATGAAGTCATTTAATTTTCGAGGAAAACTAGGAAGACTTTCTGACAGACTGAGTTGAAGAAGGAGTTAAAGATTGAGTACCCTCAAAGATGAGACCCAGAGATTGGGTTTCATTGTTACCTCTACCATTTTCTTCATACTGTGTTTCAGCATCACGTTGAGTACGAGCAGCCACTTCGGAGCTACTCAAAGGTTTCCAACTGGTAACTCTCTCAAGGTCATCTTCTTGAGAAGGACCTTGATTAACATGATCATTAGAGATGCCTAGTGATTGCCTATTGGCAGCTCTAGTTGGGCTACGAAGTAAATTACGGTTACTTAAGCCCGAAAAGGACCGATGAGAATCCTCATCATTCAAATGGTCTCCATCCTCATCATTGGGTGGTGAGTCAACAAAGTCATTAGAGGAACCAAACACAGAATCAAAAAAAATTTAGGTTATTTACTCCATCAATATTGGAATCATCTAACCTGTCAATACTCATCTTAAAAGGAAAAACATTTTCATAAAACTTAACATCACGAGAAACAATAATTTTGTTTGAATCCAAACTATAGAGTCTATATCCCTTTTTCGAATTATCATATCCCAATAAAATGCATTTTTCAGACTTGGGGGGAAATTTGTCTGTGATGTTAGGTAAATGGGTAAAACACAGACAACCAAAGCTTCTAAGATGAGTAAGGACAGGTTGGAATCCATAAACAAGATCACATGGGCACTTACTTTTCAAACTAGACGAAGGTGTTATATTTATTAAATATGTAGAGGTGAGAATACACTCACTCCAAATGTTCAGCGGAACTCCTCCCTGAAACATAAGGGCCCTAACAACATTAAGCAAATGACGGTGTTTTCGTTCTACAACCCCATTCTGTTGGGGAGTATAAACAAGAAGTTTGATGAATGACCTCTTTTCTTTGAAAAAAAACCCACTTAATTTCTGATTTGTGAACTCAGAGCCATTATCACTTCTAAACATTTTAACAGACTTTCCAAACAAAGTGTTAAGAAGATTATAAAAAAATTAAACATTTTCACTAACTTCATGTTTTCCTCTTACAAGATAGACCCAAACAACACGAGTAAAGTCATCTACAATAGTAAGGAAGTATTTATAGTCTTCCCTACTTTGAACATGATAAGGACCCCAAACATTTAGATGAACAAGTTCACCAAGACTTTTGGACTTATGAATGCTTAAATCAAAATTTTCTCGTGTTTGTTTTGCCTTATAGCAAACTTCACAAGGACCATGGGTTTCATTTCCAATCTTAAGACGATCTTTTAAACCTCAACACTTGATCAGCTGGGTAACCAAGACGGTTATGCCATAACTGGGCGGACGCAAAATGTAACACCCTCATTTTCACCATGAGTTGTGTCATGTCATTCTCATTAAATAACAATAAATAATCCAAAATATAGCGGCTAATAAAGCCTTATTACAGTGGAAGTCTTACAATAATTTAAACGTAATAAACATCTCAAAACTAATGTAAAGACCCAATTTTTTTTTCATAATATAATAACGTCCAAACATAAATAAGCCATAAAATCTAAATAGTTCAACGCAACGGAAGTATATATATCTTTTTTTTTTTAAACTAATAAAACTTAAAAAGAACTTATGTCTAAAGATATCTATATCAAATTCCGGATAGTCTCCACGCCAAGCCTTTATTCCGCGATAGCCGGTTCTAAACTTTCTCCTTTCCCTTGCTACTATTCCCGTATACGAGACGACCTGGTTGCATAATTATTTTTGAAAGGAGTTGGGTGAGCCTAGGGCCCAGTGAATTAACGGTTTAATGCATACACCACGTAAAAAAAATAGATTTCACAAAGCGTCATAATTTATCATGTATACAGTTTAAAYAATACACTTYACAAAGCTAGTGGCGTACGGGAGATGACTAYCTCACACAGCATTACCTGGCGGACTCACACAGCATGTCCGCACTTACGGCTTAGACAAACTCACACAGCATGTTTGTCTTTATGGAATCATACCATAGTACATCCCCATYGCCACCCAACATATTTCATAAAATAAGGCACGTTTTTTCGCATACATGATATTCAATTTTATAAAGAAAAATCTAGCAAGCTTGCATATAATTGTAAATAAAATGTGCAACCATTTTTTTTTAAAAAAGTCACGTATAACTCACAGTACAAGTCGTTGCCTTAACCGAGCCTCGAAGTGGCTAGCACCTTCCCTACAAATCCAAGACCGTACTTAAATTTAAGATAAAATACGACAACCCTAGAAATGTTCGAGTGATCTCCCTCAAAAACAATTTTTTTTCCTTTTTGCGATTCATAAATAGAGTTAGGGTTACGACTTGCTTTAGATATATATATATATGAACTTGCAACCCAACCCAACAACCATTTTGACGGCTTTTATAAAAACTTATAATTATTTTCTTTTCCCTTCTCTCAAATAACTAGTGACCATCAAGATCCAATCGTCRAGAAATATTTCGCAGAAACCTCTTATCACAAAGATTTCTCAACTCCTCAATACATTACGGTGGTGAAATTTAGACCACCTAATTTAATTATATACATTCATACATACATATATATACACATACATATATATATATATAGAGGTGTGTGTATATATGTATATATATATATATTTATGTATGTACTTATATATATATATATATAGCAGTTAATATATATATATATATACAATTCTCATCATCTTCATGCATCCTTGCAGGACTACTGGTATGCAAGATTAGTTAATATATATATATATATATATATATATATATCTTTTCCTTCCCAAATGATGTGCAGTACTACTACTAGTAGTGTTTCATGCAAATACCTTACTTGCCGTAATCACCATATGCACTTGTATTAATTTTTTAGCCAACCCAATAAGGCTTTCGATATCTAACTTTCCTACGGTTTGTGATTATCCCTTTTTTTTCCTTATTATTATTTTCGCCTCAAATCCCATTGAACTAACGAAACTTCATAACCGAGCAACATCTCGATTATGAAGCCTCTCATCAGCAAGAGTTCTCAGACATTATTCGATTCATGACAGTGGCAAATTATGGGTCATCCATTGTAAATATATATTGACCAACGACCATGCGAACCATAAGTTCCATCTTTTAGAATCAATATGTGGGTCAAAATTCGGCGACCCGGTGTCACGGTGGTTACCATCGTGACGAGCGGTGGTGGTGATAACGGTGACTGTGGCCCTATGGGACCCACATGAACGGTCGCAMGACTAGCAAGGTCATCTAGTAAACATACTTTAAAAGCGGAAAAGTACGAAACACTTACCGATTGGTATCGAACTAGCTGCGATATACAATACCGTCGAYTTTCCCCCCTTATATGAGTTCCCTTCCTCCAAACTTCTCTTTTGCTTGTAGACCCACCTCTTATATATACTTGATCACATTGACGGTTTTGATTTGGAGAATACACAATGCCCCTCATTAATCATCCCTACCGTTTAAAACCTTTAGACATGCCAACCATAATTGCATTTAAATCTTCCTTTACTTGATATATACGGTCTCTAACATATACATGTTTGATTTTTTTTTATACTTAAATAGATAAGAGCTATTACAACTAACCCGTCCCATACCGAGTTACATTACATATAAATTCAATTAAAATACCAAGCACTTTATAAATCCTAACTTAAATAACGTAGCTCTATTTTGAACTTGTTCGTTCCTGAACTTTCAGCTCCTGAGATGCATACTAATAGTCAACTTTACAAAGCTCAGTGAGTTCATGATTCTTGTGCACAATCATACATATCTCATTATGCATAAAACAAACAATGCCCCAAATAAAATAATATGCACATTTGTCTCAAACCCTTCTTAAATAATAATGAAATCTCTTAATTTCCTGTCGGGTTAAGGTCTTACCGTTATCGGCACTTCCCTAGTTACACGGCTATCCTTTGTCCAATCACCCATCCCAAGGATGTGCCATCCCTCATACCCGACAAAAATATTAACCCATTTATAACATGCTAATTAATGTTTAAAAAAACACGTAAACAAATAGCATGCAATCCACCATGATAATTTATATACATGTAATAAACCCATAAACAAGTACACAAAAAAATAATGTGCCTGATTGGTTTGAGCTTGCCTCCAAAGGTCAAAAGTACTAGGAGGTCCTAGGTTCAAATCCAAGAAGAAATAAAAATCCTCTTGTGGCCACGGAGGTTTAAATGCAGTAACTCCGGGCTATCTGCAAAGCAGGTGGTCACCCTGGGATTAGTCGGCTCGCATAGCGGGTTTGATAATCAAAAATAAATAAATAACGTAATGCTCAAATAATTTGTACATAAGCATGCATCTTGGTTAAAGTCTAATGAAGACTCACCTGAATAGCTCCACTTAGCTAAACCTCGTCCCTGAGTAATATCCTATAACATGTAATTATATTTCAATACTAGTTGTGTACCCGCGCAATGCGGCGGGAACCATGAATTTTAACGATTTTGAAGTTCCAMTKGTTTTATAAGATAAGATTTAACGATGATATAGGTTACACTTGGTCTTTACATATTAATACAATTTGAATAAATAAGAGTTATGGTTCCAATTACAGACTATCGATG
>NC_037530.1:23103066-23126902 GCF_001531365.2 Cynara cardunculus var. scolymus
ATGTGAGGGGGTGAGTGCATGTGAGGAGAGGAGGGGGTGAAAAAGTGAAAAAATGTATAAAGGGTATCTTGGTCATTTGGTATTTTAAGACTTGACTTTTGCTAAATTTGCTTTATAAGATAATATATATTAGAGTATTGACATCTTCCCAAAAAGTCAACCCGAAAATCAAATGGGTCAACCTTGGGGTGAGCTCGGTCAACGGGTCAACCAAAGCATACCTCATCGCCATATACCCCCTCCCCAATGAAACTTTTTTCACATCCAAAATAAATTACGACGTATTAAACCTAACATTTAATTATATACGATTCTCGTTATAAAAACGTCTGATCCCCCGAATTAAGTTATTAAATTATTTCTTATAATTAAATATGAAAATCCAATTAATTAATAACCTTTACAATTTATGTCCAAATCTTGGCCAACTTAATCGAAACATCCTGATTTATTTCAATTAATTCAAGTAAATAAACGAGCCTCAAATCTATTTTTAACAAATATCGATTTTATCAAAACAACTCGAGTCTAACCGAACTCGATCGAAACAAGTCGACCATGGCCTAAACCTAGTCTAGCGTTGGCGGACTCAACTCGACACCCGTCCCAACCAAGTCGCACCCTTGGTGCGGCTATCGTGAACGATCTTCGTTGGAGATATTTTTCCGATCGTTTTTCACCAAACTTTTTATAAAATTTTATACATAATAATTGTCCCAATTCGTATCCAAATTTACAGCCCCTACGGTTCAATATTAAACTCGTATTTTGAATTTTTGTATCCAAATCTCGTTGAGCCGCCGCCATAGCAGCTTCTAGCCTAAACCGCTCGACGTACAAGCCACCATAACCCACGAGACTTGGTAACAGAAAGGTAATTGAAAAAGGAAGCCAACTATATATTATGCATCAATTTTGGTTGAGTATTTTACCTCCAATTGTCGTTTTTGTGCTGAATGACCCTATGCCGCTTCAAACTCGATATCTCTCTCGTTTCTTGATGAAATCTCAAAATTTCAAAGACGTTTACTCCCTTACACCCTTAGAAACGTCTCCACAAAGTTTCAGCTGAAAGTTACAATTTATAGGGCATCAAACCGTCTCTAGAATAGAAAAAACGTGATTTGGGGAAATAATTTCTCAAATCTCAATCATTTCCAAATTAATTTTCTACTTTTGGTAGAACTAGTCCTTTTTGTTTTTTTTTTTCTGCATTTTCATCCCAAATCAATTAAATACAAAATGTTTCATTTCCTTTTTTATTTATTACAATAAAATCATATTTTTCGAGTATCGACACTTTAATCCCGTATGTCGTTTACTCTTTAAATTTTAACCTTTAACATTTATTTATTTTACGAGTCATAAATTTTTAGGGTGTTACAACTCTCTGCCACTAAAAAGGGATTTCGTTCCCGAAATCAATCTCCGTCGAACAATTACGGGTCCCATCTCCATTTTTTTATTCCAACATTTTTTTAAAGTCAAAGTTGCTAATTCGTCAACTAGACCTTATCTCAGAATTGACACATGAAATGTTTAATAAATACCCTGTAATTCTTCGGGAAACTTCAAACAATATGCCACCTCCTCTACCCTTGATATCATCTCGAATGGTCCTACATATCTTGGACTTAACTTTCCATGTTTACTGAAATGCACCACTCCTTTCCATGGTGACATTCTAGGGTCATCCCAAGCCAACCGATAACTGGTCTTCATATCTTATTAGTGTAGTTTTTCTTATTAAGTACAACATTCAACCTCTTGTGTACTCATGCAATTTTAACTAATGTTTGTATATCTATCCATGTTCATTATAATTAAACATACTAGCTGCATGCATGTACATTTAAATGATAATTGATGTTGTACACTAACTATACTATTGACATTTTATGATGCTTACTTCCTTGAAGTATAAACATCTAACCTTCCAACCAATCCAACAATTTTAAAATTTCTCCTCTCCTTGACCCTGTGTCCACGGATGGTATGTTTTACCCAAGTTCAACCTTTTTCATATCCCTTATAAAAGACTTGCATGAACACGTGATGTAAATCTCGGATGGCTACCCAAGATTGTTAATTATGACACTTTATGCATCATTACTTTCCCATCCACCCAAATTTTATCAACCTTTCAATGTACACTTCCTATTAATTGATTGGAAGTGAGGTAACTTTATTTACCGTTCTAGGTACACTTTTCTTTTATCAACAATACCCACTCCATTATATCCCACTCCTATACCAGAGTTTCTATATGTTAAAGCCTAATTGATGGTTTCTAACATTCCATCTTTCATGGAAGACATGTCTTAAAACTCCCTGCATAGCTTATTGTTACTTTTCTTAGTGCTCGGACACCCATAGTCCTCCTTCAAACCCTTGAACTTAAATACTATTACTTCTATCTTTATATTAGAGGACATGACACTTCTTCCCCTATCCTTGTAGTTGGGATGATGCGT
Source organism: Cynara cardunculus var. scolymus (assembly GCF_001531365.2). Lineage (NCBI taxonomy): Eukaryota > Viridiplantae > Streptophyta > Magnoliopsida > Asterales > Asteraceae > Cynara > Cynara cardunculus. The sequence continues at coordinate 23,105,541 of NC_037530.1, forward strand.
AAGCAATAACGTTGCCTATTTACATCAACGTATCCTGACCCAACTTGCATGCAACACTATATAGCACACTTGTGTTTCTTCTAGTAATGTCATCCTCATTGCGAGGCTTAACCTCCCCTTTAGCATCTAAAACGCCTTTTTGACTTTAACTAATTCAAACTTATTCAACTCCTGGTTAAACCTCCCATTAACATAGATTTTAATAAATATCTATTAAAACTTATATTAGTTTGCTAAAAACCATAAGCCTCAWATATGTAATCCCATCTTTGGCATTCTCAAATCCGTTATTGTGTTAGTTTTTGGTTTAACTCAACTAAATCCCACTTCCGTGACCCATAAATTGTGCTTCATCAATTACGTTCGTACTTAGAACTAACACAAAGTTTCCCGTTTTTTCAAAAGCCCTCATACAAACCCTATGTATTGCTCATGTTTCCCTGCATGTTTGAAGTTTATCGACTAGGTCATCGCCCTTGGCAAAACCTTTGCTCCTGTCATTGATCTCATACACATCAAATTTATTGATGCATACATGCATTGTACCATATTTATTTAACTCACCCTATCAATATTATCCAAGGTGTTAACTTAGCTAAATAGAATCCTTGATCAAAGGCTCGTGTAATATCTTCATCAAATTTGGCACCTTTGCCATGACAAAATCAGAGCAATGTCATCATATTATGTGTTCCCCTTGGAACTAGGTCAATTTGAGAAACCCTCACACCTGGTGATACTTTCGATACATTATCTAACCACCTTAATACTCGCCCACCATGGGTACATCATACACCATCTTATTTTATAGATTGACATCAACCACACATGCTAATCATTTAATGCTACATTTCCCGATATATCCGCTAATCTTTCTTATCGATATTCCCTCAAAATTTGATACATTTAGGCTTTAGTCTAACACGTTGTTCCTTAGTGATTATATCACCAAGCTTATATATCACCCATTTGCACCTCTACTAAGTAAACACATTGTTAATACGGGTATATCGTACCTTTTTAGGAGTCTCCATAGCCCCTTCCAATATCATATTGTGTTCCATGTCACAAATTTTGTGTATACCCTTATTTTCTGTCTATTTGCTAGTGTTGTATTACATAGCTCCTAATTTCTCGAACTAGTCTCTTCCAAACTTTAGCATAAGCATCCCACAGATGTCCCACTGATCCATACCTAATGCAATTCATACCCCTACGTAATCCTGAGCCATATAACCCGTCTTACCATATTTGTAACATGTTCTTCACTTACTTCAGCGGTGATCGTCTTACTTACTGTTTGTAGAATGTTTGACCCCTCTATTCGAGAATCAACATTTTCTGTCATAAAATTCTTGGGTATGTCAAGCCCCTTGCTTGAATCTCATGTCCCCTTAATATTCTTCCTCTTTTCCATAGGGTTGTAGTTGTTTTTCCCTTATTATTCTGTCCGTCTTTAAACATGTACAGAACTACAAATTATGATCACATAATCATGACTACATATCATTTAATGTCTAACTTCTAGACACCCACCGTTGGTCTATTTTGACAATCTCTATGAACTGATTCACATATTCCCATATTTCCTTCTTAGCACTCATTCCATATTCCATCAATGTCATATGGCAATATACGCCACTCTCTATTAATCATTGTTGCTATAAAATTTGGAACCATTACCCATCTTCGTGGTCCAATTTACCCGACAATTGGATTTCCCTTAACTTAGATTTCTTGGACTATAATAGTGAAGATCACCTTTGCATTTTAGGAATCTTCGATGGATTAACTCCATCCACATCAATCCTACTATTACATGGTATTGTCCAAAAAATTGTGTTTATTATCGGCAAGAATGCATCCAGTAAACATGTGCAACCTTTTTGCTAACATCCCCTTGATATTTCTCTATTACATTGGTCGACATCATGAGACCAACCACAATTTCTACCAGTCGTTGCAAAATAATCACACAGGCTAAGCGACATTAATACCCTTGTATTGACCTTTCCCCAGTCATGGGCTAGACTGTAATCTATCGTTACATTAAACAACATTGTTAAATATATGTCCCCTTAGATCCCCAAAACTATCTTGATCAATCTTCATAATTCATACTGAAATTTTATTAGTAAGTTTATAGATATATAACTTACTTTAAGTATTAGTAATCATAAGAATTAATTATGATTTATTCCATTGCTAACTCATTATATCTTCTCCACCCTCATCTCATCACCGCTTTCCTTTATGAAAATATAAAACGTTTAATTAGTCCTTATATAATCTGGACATAGACACAAAGTCTAACGAGTTTGTGGCCATTCCTGATACCATTCCATAAAATATCTCTAGTATCATGTTCCCCAATCATAGTACTCTCCAATTGTGTCTCTATGGAACTTCTATACGCTCCATAGTCTCACTCCCAAAGGTCTAAGAGTGATTACACATACCCCTCTTATAATGACCAATTAGATAGGTGGCCTAATCACCAACCCCATACCCATCACATATAATATATGTCTCTTTCCTATCACGTAGGTCTCTTTTCATCTCAAATGAATTCCCCCTGTATGTTTAATCATATTGAACATCCTGACAAATCTTGTCTCTAAGAGTCTTAACCCTTTTTTTTTAATACACTAATTGACATTGGCCTCATGCTCATTTCTAAATCACTTATGTCTCTCCCCAAGAGCACCATTATCGTTATAAAATGTTTTTTAGATGTTTCCTATCAACCTATAAGTGCTTCATTTCCTAAACTCAAAGTTTCCCAAACCTATAACCACATATGTTGAGCACCACCTCAACTAACTTAATCTGTAGTCCTTTGACGATTCACTAGTCAATGGGATAATCCCCCATCGAACCATACCTTACATGGACCATCCATTCCCATCTCATTCCTAAAAAGGAAATACAATACATCACCAATAACTTGATCGTGAGTTTTCATAATAGCAAATTACTGTAGTAAGAATCTTATGTTGCATTCATATACTTGATCCCATGATTAAAACTTAGGATATCTTATTTTGCTTAAACCATTTCTCTTTTTAAAAAAAAACAAACTTATATACCCTTTGATCCCCTTCACGTAACTCAAATCTAGGCTAATAGTAACCTAGCTCATCCAATTTGCATCCCTTAATACCCTCCTAGTTTAAGCTTAGGCTAACACTAACCTAATTCCCTTAAACTAAGGCTCTGATACCAACTTGTAACACCCTCATTTTCACCATGAGTTGTGTCACGTCATTCTCATTAAATAACAATAAATAATCCCAAAATATAGCTGCTAATAAAGCCTTATTACAGTGGAAGTCTTACAATAACTTAAATGTAATCACCATCTCAAAACTAACCCGTCCCATATCGGGTTACATTACATATAAATTCAATTAAAATACCAAGCACTTTATAAATCCTAACTTAAATAACGTAGCTCTATTTTGAACTTGTTCGTTCTTGAACTTCCAACTCTTGAGATGCATACTAATAGTCAACTTTACAAAGCTCGGTGAGTTCATGGTTTTTGTACACAATCATACATATCTCATCATGCATAAAACAAACAATGCCCCAAATAAAATAATATGCACATTTGTCTCAAACCCTTCTTAGATAATAATAAGATCTCTTAATTTCCCGTCGGGTTAAGGTCTTACCGTTATCGGCACTTCTACACGGCTATCTCTTGTCCGGTCACCCATCCCTACGATGTGCCATCCCCTATGACTTTTGACCCCTTCCCATACCCGACAAAAATATTAACCTATTTATAACATGCTAATTAATGTTTAAAAAACACGTAAACAAATAACATGCAATCCACCATGATAATTCATATACATGTAATAAACCAATACACATGTACACAAAAAAATAACGTAATGCTCAAATGATTTGTACGTAAGCATGCATCCCAGTTAAAGTCTCATGAAGACTCACTTGAATAACTCCGCTTAGCTAAACCTCGTCCCTGAGTAATATTCTATAACATGTAATTATATTTCAATATTAGAGTATTGACTTCTCCCCAAAAGTCAAATGGGTCAACCTTGGGGTGGGCATGGTCAATGGGTCAACCCCAAGCATACCTCGTCGCCATATACCCCCCTCCCCAATGGAATTTTTTTCACATCCAAAATAAATTACGACGTATTAAACCCAACATTTAAGTATATACGATTTTCGTTATAAAAACGTTTGATCCCACTATTATCTAGTCACAACTCCCGAATTAAGTTATTAAATTATTTCTTATAATTTAATTATGAAAATCCAATTAATTAATAACATTTACAATTGATGTCTAAATCTTGGTCAACTTAATCGAAACATCCTGATTTTTTTCGATTAATCCAAGTAAATAAACGAGCCTCAAATCTCTTTTTAACAAATACCAATTTTATCAAAACAACTCGAGTCTAACCGAACTCGACCAAAACAAGTCGGCCATGGCCTAAACCTAGTCTAGCATCGGCGGACTCAACTCGACCCCCGTCCCAACCCGGTCGCACCCTTGGTGCGGCTATCGTGAACAATCTTCGTTTGAGATATTTTTCTGATCGTTTTTCACCAAAATTTTTACAAAATATTATATATAATAATAATCCCAACTTGTATCCAAATTTACAGCCCCTACGGTTCAAAACAAAACTATCACTGAATCTTTCCTTATTCAGTGATTAAAATGTTTTAAAGGTGAAATGATTCAGTGTTTCTTCTCTATTATCGAACTTTTCAGTAAATGTATCTTTTTCTTAAGATATATTTTTCTTTTCTTAAAACTTAAAGTATCACTGATATTTTCTTATCAGTGATCTCTTGTTTTAAAAGAAATCTTAAAACTCTCACAGAACCTTTCTTATTCAGTGATCTTTGTTTTAAAAGAAAAGGATGATGAACTGTCATTTGTTTATGGCGTCATTAAAAATTTTATTGTATCGCGCGCGCCCTTCTGACACACGCGGTCCATTTTCTCTTCTACCCAACCACAACAAAATGATGTGCAAAGAAATTCATCATTGCACATCTTTTCGAAGCGTCATTTTCCTCTCTCCTTTTTCTCTCTCATCTCGACTATATATATCTCTCTTACCCTCTCATATTTCTCTTTACGCATACACAAATACTCTCTCTTAAGAACTTTGTGCAAACAAGAACTCCTAAATACCTTTGGAACCAATTTCTTCCCTTTCTTTCAAGAAACAGGTTTATAATTTCTTTTTTGTTTGTTAATCCTCAAGAAATGGGTTTGTTATTAAAAAAAATGTCTTTCTTTCTTTTAAATACAAACAACAGGTTATATATCATTCTTTTTCTTGATTTTAACCTAGTTTCTAAAACCACTGAACCCTAATTTTCTTGAAAACCCTAATCTTATTCTGGTTTTTCAAAAGAAAGTTTCTTCTTCAAACATTGTCCTAAAGTGCTTTCTAACTGTGCACAATCTCTATTTTTTTTGTTCTTTATTTTATAGAAAATGGTTGCTGCACAAAGCGTGAATTTTGTTTTTGAAGACATAACCTTCAAGCCAAACAACCACGTAGCACTCTTGGACATTCCTGCAGATAAACAATAATTTGTAGATGCTAAGTTCTTAAAAAAATCTGTACTAGGATACATCCTAACCTTCGAATTAAGGCAGTTCTGGTACACTGTCGAGGCAAAGACGATGCAAGACAAAAATGACTACTCTATTTTCTAGTTTATCTGTGAGATCAACCAGTTGTCAGTAAGTTTTGGCTTCTCAACCATGCAGAATGCTCTTCGCCTCCCCAAGTCCGTTCCCTGTGCAGAGACCAAACAATGAGCATATCATCAAGATCCTAGATGATATTGGCTACAACTGGCCTCTGAAAAAGACTCTACTTCTGACCTCAACAAGTCGCTGACGAAAAATGAAAAGAATAGGATGTCAGCTGTATGGCAATACCTATTTTCCCACTTTATTCAATGCATGGGTGGAAAGACAGGTGGAAAAGATCAAGCTAGCCATGTGGTGATGAAAATCGGCTGCTAAGTGGTTAAGATTGTGGCAAACCCCCCTCAGTCTATGTCGGCCACTACAACCCTATCCTCTCGTAAGAGGACACCATTTGAAGATCCTCTTAGTTGCTCAAAGAGGGCTAAGGAATCTTATAAGGGGAAGCCCTCCAATCTAGCTGAGTCCTTTTAACTGCTCTCAACTATTGAAATTTTCCTTACCCCCGAGGCACCTGCTAAAACCCTCTCTAGCTTTTCAGCAATCTCTTCTATTGTTGTCATGTCTGTGGCTCCTATAACCACTTCAGTGACTCAAATTACTGAATGTGTGATTCCCAGCATTACCACTGTTGATCCTCCATTTCTATTCTCAACCATTCTCTCCTCCCCTCCTTCTTTGGTCTGTACTACACTTGCTGATGATCCCATGGTGATTGTCCCCATCATTGGTGAAGCCATTACCATAGGACCTAAAGTTGCTCCTTATGAAATTCCTCATATACATGTTGTTGATCCTCTAGACATCACATTAGAGATGACCAGTGGTAATCCTTCAGATACTGCTGATGACCCCTCAGATATATACCAAACCTCCTTTTCTTTTCTTGTTAGTAACCCTGAGCCTTCTTGCGCTCAATGTTATCCTCTCCCTACAGGTCCAATGGAGAATGAAACCCCAGTCATCGAGGCTGAAGCCTAAGACATGGTTGGGGATGTCAAGTTGCTGCTGCTTTCCGTCGCCACTGTCCTTAATAAGATGGATGAAGTGCACCAGGCAATGCTCTGCAAGGAAGATCAAACTCACGGCCTCTCTGCTGTTCGAGTTAAGGTGTGTGAAGTCAAAAATATGTTGAATGTTGTGAAGACTGAAGTTCAAGACAATTCTAAAGTTGTCGCTGCACTCTCTAGCAAAGCTGAAGAAGTTCAGGCCCAACCTCACCAGGCATGGTCAGCACCTGTCCCTGAACCTGTCTTGAGAGAATTTGATCGTCAATAGCCGGATAGAGTCGCTGCCTTCAATCTTCTTCAAGCTAAAGCTATCTCCTCCATTCAGCACAAACTAGAAGACCTTGTCTCTCGCCTCCCTCCCCTAGGCTCCAATGTTGATGATGACAAAGAGGGTGAGAAATATAACGAGGACCAAAGAGAAAATATCAATATGGAGAAGACTACTGAAGATGCTATGAATGAAGATGTTCCAAATCCTCTAGCAGATGCTTTCATTCCTCCTTCCGAAAATGCCAGGGAACCCATCTTTAAAGCAATCAATGATGATGATGCCATGGTTACTGCTATTACTGCTACTGCTTCTGCAATTAAGACCTTCCTCTTTTCCACATTTGCATTGCCAAATGCTGGTGAAGATGATGATGATGATGAGAATTTTGAACTTCAACTTCCGGATACAGGTACCGATCTTGGTGGTGATAATGACGAGGACAACGATGATAATGATAATTTATGCATCCAAGTCATTCCAAGACAACCAGCTAAAGGTATATCCTTCAAGAAACCTGCTTCTCAGGGGGAGAAATCATGAGGGAACCAACACTTTACTTGAAAAGACAAAAGAGTGGTTGAAGACAACCTTGCCCTACTTCTTCAGGCAGTCAGTCCATCTGAGGATGCATTCACCTCCAGGTTTGTATCTTCTTCCTTAGAAACTGGATCTTCTACCCCTTTCTCTCAATCACTCTCTGCAACAAACCCTCTTGGTCTCTCAACCCATATCCAATATTTTGAAACCATAGAGGACGATGAAGATAATGATGAGACAAACACGCTAATGCCCAAGAAGTCGCCAACACAACCTGTGTATTCAGAAGTTGTAGAACACCAGGGGATGACTCAGCTAGTAAGTCAGCTCAACCAATCCAGAGTAAAAAATTCTCTTCGTACCTCTGGATGTGGTGAGTTTGATTTTCTTTCAGAAGCTTAACGTGAAGAATCCCTCCGTGCTAAACAAGACCTGAAGAAACATCAGCTCCAACTCAAAGACATCTTAGAGGTAGCCAAGGCTCTATCTAATCAGTCACTTGCTAAAGGGAAATGCAAGAGGAAAGATCTGTTCAGTGATCAAGCCTAACTAATAGTAAAAGTTGAACATGAACGTCAACTAGTGCTGAAGCTGAAGGATCGTGACTTCAATTGATCAGAGAAAGGATCAAAAAGAGAATGATCCAACACAAAATCACAAACGTCACTATCAATGGTCATGTGAAAAATGGTGCTCAACTAGTCTCAATGGTCATTTTCGAGAGAAAAAAATGTTATCACTAAGTATCCTTCCTTCCTCAGTCAGTATGGCTTTTATAAATGGCTCAAGATTCAACAGGCTATCTAGAAATCTAAATCCAAGCACAAGCCTTATATTGAAAAAGTTATGAATGAATTATTCAACAAGGTGTTGAAGATCATCGAGGTTCGTCCTCTTCCAAAGAAGCCCTCTCGAAGAAATAACCTTTCTGAACTTGAAGATAGATCATCCCACAAGAATGAGCATAAAACAAAATTCTCAGTGGATGAACCCCTCAAGGATTGAAAGAAGCCAGATATCTCAATGTTGAACTTGTCACTGCCTGAGAAGGGTCCATATATACCTAAGACAATGCATGTAAAACCTAATTACGGACTTATGTTCATTGAATATGATGGTCAATGCAGGTTTCAGCGAGTATCTGAGTTCCATCTCTTCCCTATAGATCACTAAGATCTCAGGACTTGGTTGAATAATGATCTATTTAGAGAGATGATGTAGCGCAAGATTCGAAAGAAAATGCTCAGACGCAAGATGCTAGGAGAAGATGTCCCTGATTACATCAACTTCAGCAATCTAGATGTCCTTTCAGTCTTGTATATCTTGTATTTCTTATCTTTTCTTTCAGTGTATAACCTTTATGTTTTAGGTCTACAAAAACTAATTATAATCATTGTAATACTTTCCCTTGTAAAATATTTCAATAAATGATTGGTTCACTGAAAAAGATCCCTGAAAATAGTAAATGGGATATGTACTTATGATTTCTTTTTATTCTTACCTTCGCTGACACCTTTCTAGTAAGTGAATATGCTTTCAATATTTAGTTATTAATATTGTGTTATTTATTCTTTCCCTGTAACCCTTTACAATTAAAGTAAATTTTCGTAGTAAACTATATGACTAAAAAAGAACCCAAAATGGTTAAGAGGGACAAGTATTAGTAGTACCTTTCCCTTACTATTGTACCTTAAGCAATTTTCTATATGTTGCTTTGCCATCATCAAATACGAAGAGATTGTTGACTCCCTCTCTCAGTGATTTGTTGATGATCTCTTTTATCTATCAAAGTATACTATCTTTGTATCCAGCTTCAACAATCATCACTGAGTCTGTTCAGTGATTGCTGAACAAGTATTGTAATTTGTTTAGAGACCAGTATTCTTCAGAAAACAAAACTCACACCACAGATTCTTCAGTGATATCGAAGATAGAAGCTGAAGATAGAGACCAGCAAGTTCGTGATCTAAAATGGTTTTTCAGTGATAACAAGCTCGTCTACAAAAGTGTGAGGTCTACATAAGATTCAGAAAACACTGACGAGACCTCCAACGTTATTCCAGTATCAAGGATCAAATGAATCTTGTTGAACAAGATAGATTTTTTTCTTGTCCTTCTGCACATAAAGGACAAGCCCATACCTTTCAAAGTAAAGTACTGTACGGAGTCACTCTATTGTCTCCAAGCATGCCTACCTACTTTATAAAAGACGTCTGTTCATATACGGTCAAAAGACTGTATATCTGCATGAAAGGTCAAGCTCACCTCTTGAAGATTTCTATGTGCATTGTACCTTTTGAATTGCATTTAATACAATGAGTATAAATAGTTGCGTAATTCTCTCTTCTTAGTTATCTCTCTAACCTAATCCAAGCATCCTGGCCTTAAAGATCTTACCCAAGAATATACTCTTCCCTCTATTTCTCTGTCTAAGAGAAAGACCTCCACTGTAATAGGTGAATAGCATAATATTTCTTAATCTATTTCTTGTAGCAAGTATTTTATTCTTGCTATCTATAATTTGTGTGTTTCTTTGATTGTTTAGATAAGTTCTATATCATATCTTTTCCGCAAACAATCTATAAAAATCTGTATTGATCTTCTTTATCAATAAAACTTTAGAAGTGAAAGTTGATATGTTTGTATTCATCCTCCCTTCTATACAAATTGTTACCCATAAACTCTTGTTGATCCGGCTAGGTCCAACAACTGGTATCAGAGCAGTGTTTGTATTTGAGTTCTATTGTTGTTTTATTGGTGTTTTACTGTCTTATCTTTCTAGATAATTTATTTACCTTTCAAAATGGCTTCGCAAAATACAAGCACACACTTTCACGATAATGGCTCTCTTGCCAAACCTCCCAGTTCATTAGAGACAACTTCGGTCTCTAGAAGAATTGAATGTCACTCTTCTTGGAAGGTGTGGATCCTGAAATTTCATACTACATTGATAATGGACCTTATGTCCCATTTGCAATCTCTCCAGCACTTCCTACTACTACTACTACTACTACTACTACTACTACTACTACTACTACTACTACTACTACTACGAATTTCATGATTTTTGAACGGCATATTCTGGAGCTCCTTCATTAGTGGAGTGACGAAGACAAGAAGTAAATGACTTTGCATACTCGTTCGAGATTTATAATAGCCATGGATCTTCCTGATGAGGTTTATCACTCCATGATGAAGCTTAAAACCTCAAAAACCATGCGAGATACTCTTTGTGTTCAATATGAAGGTACTACTGATGTACAAGAATCGAGGAAGATAAATTTAGTAAGACAATATAAAAGTTTTATGTGTGGAAAATATGAATCATTGTCTGAAGTATATTAATGCTTTAATTGTTTTCTTATTCATTTGAGGACAGTTGGAGAAGAATATTCCAACTCAGAGACGCTGACAAAGTTCCTTAAATGTTTGCCAAAATCATGGGATAATTATAGCATGTGTCTCAAGATGTCTAAGGATATGTCCTCCCTTTCTCTCAATTCTGTTTATGGGATATTGCTTAATCATGAGCAATCCCGTCAGCATAAGAAGAATCTTTTAAAAGACTCCAGATAAATGAAAAGCTCTTCTTTAGCTTTGATCTCTGATAGCTCTTCAGCTGGTCCTTCTATTTCTTCTACTCCATCCTCTTTTGTTTCTATCATTGAGTTGGATCCTTCTAACTCAGAGGACTTGACAAACATTGATCTTTCATAGTTCGATGAGTCATTGGCCCTTCTTACTAACTCCTTCAGGAGGTTCGCCAGAAAAAACATCTACTGTAGATCTCCTTCCCTGGCCATAACTGACAAGCCAAAGTCAAATCCTGTTGACAAGGCTTCAACTAGCTGCTAAAACTGTCAGTGCAAAGGTCACTTTGCTAGTGAATGCAGGTCGAATAAATCTATGACGCCATCTTCCAACATCTCATCCTCCTTCAGGCCTTAAAAGGAAAAATACCTGAAATTGAAGGAGAAGTACAAGAAGATGAAGAATCTTCAACACAAAGGCAAAGGTCTTGTCACGTAAGAGCATGATTGGGTTGATTCTTCTGATGAATCATCCTCGTATAAGGAAGCCACAATCTATATCTATCTCATTGTCAAGGATGTCAAAGATGAACCATCTGAGATATCATCCTCCAATGATCTCATGCCATCAACCTCTACTCATGTATGTAACCTGAATGAAACTTCTTCTTCTTCCTCTAATAGCCTATCTACACTAAATACACTGATGATTAACGTTTACAATTCCCTGAATGGTAAATCCAAAGATGAAAATCTTAATCTTGATCTCCAAGAACAATTAGAGAGATTCCATTCAAAGATCAAAGAGCTGACAAGGATTGAAGAAAATCTTAAGGATCAGATAATTGTAAATCAGGCCATTAGCATCAAATGAGTGCAGGCTATCATCGTTGAGCGTGAGCAAGCAATTACTAAACTCAAGGCTGAGAAGGCTACCACTGAAGGGTGGCGCAAAGCCTCTATCAAGGCCAACGAGATCATCCATGCTCAAATTCTACAAAGATAAAGAGTGGTCTAGGATTTTCTTATGATCAGGAAGGGTGTGTCACTGACAGTTTGGTACTTTTGTCTCTTCTATTCCTGACACTTCTTTCTATGAGTACTCTTCTTCTGAAAATCATCTTGAAAGAACTTCTCTAATTTTAGGATGCAAGGACAAAAGTAATCCATTGTCAACATCCCTCCTCTTCTCAAGAAGGACCGCAAGTCTAGTAGAACCCATTCTTATTCGTTTAGCTTGTAAACCTTCTTCTTCAGGGACCAAGGTCTCTGAACCCTCTCAAAGATCTAAGCCAAACTTGAAAGTGAATCTTTCACCCAAGGTATCTAAACCCTCAGTTGTTCCTCCTCAAACAAATGAAAAAGGTATTCTTGGAACTTGTCCCTCTTCTTTCTGACTCTTCTGACCTTAAAGCTTCTTTCAGCTTTAGAAAGTGTCGTCACTATGGTGAAACTTATCATCTCTCTAGTAAGTGTTCTTCAGCTACTAAATCTGGTCCATCAACCAAGGTAAAGAAAGTAGCTAAGGCTGAAAAATCAGCCAAAGTGAAATCAACCACTAAAGTTGTGAAAACGACTAAGGTGAAGAAGGCCACTGAAGCCACTTTTTCAGGCTCAGTGAAGACTCCTCCTGACTCTTCTTCAGTGTTAGTGGATGTTGCTTTAACTCCGCTTGACCCATTGAGAAATGGGTACCAAAGCAATCTTAGTCTATTTTCTATTGCAGGAAGTCAAAGGCATCTGGTATCTTGATAGTGGATGATCAAGATACATGACAGGAAACAAATCCCTGCTCTCAAACTACAGATGAAAGAGGCCCTTCCGTGACCTTTGGAAAAGACAGAAAAAGATATAACTAGCGCTTTGGTATATTAACCAATGGTGCAACCACCTTTAGATGTGTTTGCATATGTTGAAGGACTGAAGCACAATCTTCTTAGCATCAGTCAGTTATGTGATAAATACTTCACAATGAAATTTCTGCAGAACTCATGTTATGTCTTCAGCAAAGATGACAACCTCGCTCTTACAAGTTCTTGTAAAGACAACGTGTATGTCATCAACATGGATTATCCCTTCACAAAAAATATTTGTTGTTTTCTCTCTAAAGCCTCATCAGATATCAACCAATTATGGCAATGACTTTCTCATCTCAACTTGAAAACGCTGAACAAGCTGTCTTGAAAGGATCTTGTCACTGTCCTCTCTCATCACTCTTTTGCAAAGAATCTCTTTGCTCAGCGTGTGAAAAGGGAAAGCAGACAAAGGCTAGCTTTAAGTCAAAGCAAGTCTCTTCGGTGACCTCTCCCCTTCAGCTATTGCACATGGATTTATTTGGCCTTGTCAATGTACAATCCATAGCTGGAAAGAAATATACGTTCGTTATCATTGACGAGTTTTCCAGGTACACTTGGGTTTTCATTCTCAGATCCAAGAGTGATGCACCTGAAAAAATCATCTTGTTCGTCAAACGCATAGAAGTATTGAACAAAATCAAAGTACAATCTATCAAGAGTGATCATGGCACTGAATTCAAAAATAGTACCATTGATGGCTTCCTTGTGAACAAGGGAATCTCACACATCTTCTCAAATGTGAGAACTCCACAACAGAACGGGGTCGCTGAAAGGAGAAGTCGAGTTTGATACTCTCAACCCTAAACATACTTAATTGGAATCTAGTCCCTTCCCTCTCAATATCATATCCATTATGAGTGGGTATTCCATACCAAATGAATCTATAGAATGTAACAAGGCACAACTAGTAGCAAAGGTATTCCATCAATGTCTTGGTCTATATTTCAATGAAAGCTTTGGCATTGTTGTCAAAACTTCTACTAGAGTTGGTCTCTTTGCCAACTGAATGTAAGTACATTTTCCAAGGAACTCTTATGGAAGATGTGTTTATCGTTCAAACTCCTAGCTTCATGGACATAACTCATCCCAACCATGTTTGTAAGTGCCACAACGCTTTCTACAACTTGAAACAAGCACCACGAGTATGGATATGGAACTCAACCATACTTAATCATCCTCAACTTAGTTAATGCTATCTCAGGGTCCTATTTTTTCATCCTTCTTCATAATAAGTCATTTACCTTCTTGTCTATGTTGATGACATTATTTTCATGGGGTCTAACAATAAGCTCATTGATACGTGTATATCTCAATTTTCTGCTCATTTTTTGCTCAAAGATCTAGGCATACTCTTTTACTTCTAGGTTTTGAATTTCTGACACACTCTCATGGTCTCTTTCTTGGACAATAAAAGTACATTATTGATGTTCTAAAAAAGGATCATACGGGATCTACCAAACCAATATCCACCCCTAGGATCATATCTCCATCTCTCTCGCTTACCTCTGGTTCAACCCTTACCAACTCCAACATATTTATCACTAGCTCGCATGACATTTCTTTTAGTGTTAACAAGTTGTGGAAATTTTTGCAACGTTCCACTAAAGAACACATGACTGCTCTCAATCTTCTAAATTTTTAGTGGTAACAGAGGTACCACATTTATCGCCACTAGTCCTAAATTTCATTTAAAAGAAGAAGCACCTAGGCCTTGGTTATTCATGAACATGTTGGTCGCCTGAATATATAACCCAGAAAAGGCTACAACGACTAGTAAATCATGCAAGTATATATGTTCTACCAGTGTCTTTCAGAGGAAGTAATAATGCTAAGAATTACCAAGTATCGTACCTTAAGGACAATAAAAAGAAAGGATTAAAGAAGTTAAACTTAAACGAAGATTCTAGATGGAAATTTCGAATCAATTGTTTTTTAAAGAGTTAACAACTAATGAGATATAACAATAAGTAAAGAAAAGCATGGGTATAAGATCTCGTCAAGATTTCAACACAAGTGTAGAAGAACCTCGCTATAGCATAACATGAGGTTATTGTAACAATAGTTCTCAACGTCAAACTATTGGATCAAATGACCTTCTCTTGAAGTCTAGTTTAGACACTCACTTACAGTACCCTCATCGTGCCAATGATGAGTACAAATCCAGGCATGGCACTTGGTATATAACTTATCATTCTTTTCATATAGATGTAACTGTATCAATTGCTGCATTAGGCTGCAACATTCTACAACTCTTTAAATCTATTATTTATTTGGTCTTCTTTATAAGATCAATTCATTATATGATAAAATAACATGTGTCAAATTGTCAAAAATTATCAGATGAAACATCAAGATATAGAGTGAATAGTGGAGTTGATAGATATGGTGAAAGCAATTATTCATATACACGGTTGGCTTAATTTCTCAACTTTCAATCACATCCAAGTTAGGGTGTTTAGCCCATCATCGCTTTGCAAACAGAATCTCAACACATGTGAAGATAAATGACAGAAGTAAATGACTTAAATGTAAATGATTTGAAAGGAAAGATGTTGTAAGAAATGAAGAGTGTGCTGCAAGAAGTCAGAAATGAGAAGTTTTAACCAAAAGACTTAAATTTTATTCCCTTCATAACGTAAACAAGTACTTGAGTTCAGAGAACTTACTTGAATGATGTATAGAACAAATGCATGAGGCCAATTCCTTATATCTAAGAGATGGCTCCAAAAAAGGGAACACAACACAAAACATACAAACCAACAAGTATTGTCCAAAAGCTAACATAAAGTATTAGATTAGGTAAAAAGTCAAAAGGCTATTTCCAAGCATGCAAATGTGCTCCTTGATGTTTGAAATGGGTTGTGTTCAAAAGTGGCCTCCTTTTCAACTTTCCTTTTACGATCCGTCAATCGAGAAATGTTGTAGTAATCTTCTGTAGCAACTCAAGATATTACTTATTTGTATAATTTTTTTAACATAAAACAAGTTTAATTCTTCAACCTAGCTCCAGACTCAATAATATGCAAAATAAGAATATAAAAAAAGACTTATGATTGGTAGCATAAAAATAAGGTAAAATAAATTCGTAAATATATGCTACACTCTATGCATGTATGTTACATTTTAAACAAAGATCAGCTTGCACATGTATGGTTTTCGATTGCCCATCTTGTGGGGACGATAAATATAAAGATGGTGGTATATAATCCACACATGTATACACTTAGTCAATACTTATTCAATGTATTTACGATCAGTTAATTGAGCTACACTTGTATAAATATCACTACAAATGTTAACAATAAATTCATGTCTTTTTGCTTATTACTTGCTATACACCGTAGCCTTACATCGAACATAACATGACCTTAAATCCTACACATGCAACCAATGCATTAATCATTTTATTGATTTTCTGTATAGATTTTCGCAAGAGAGAAGACAATTAAGTTCGACATAAAAAGAAGTTTTACACATAAGCAAAAGTGGCATTAAGTCTCATGACTTATATAGAAAGACATTGACCTTACAACAACAAATTAACATGAAAAGAATCAGGATACGAGACTTCCGATGTAGCATATAATCAAACTTCGTTACAAATTCATATATATGTTTTGAACTTCTCAATTTCTTCCAAAGTCGATGGGTAATGTTATTTAGCATATGTCGTTGAAAGCAAGTAGGATCAGGTGGCACAAGATGAATAAATTATTGTACTCATTGAGGAGGGTTTGAGACATAAGTAGCTGTCTTCTCTAACTCTTGTCTTGGCCCAAAGGGTGTGAACCCTTTTATCAGTTGATGAATATTAAACGACATTAAAAGAGGCAAGTGACAGCTTCGTTTTTTGCTTTATTAAAGTCGAGAAAGACACACGTAAACCCAGAAAACCCCTTAAACAGAAGTCGTGCAAAGCCGGCCATAATTTAACAAACAAAATCTGATAACCCTGTGGCTTGGAAATCTTGAGATACGGGATCTTCTCTAAACCTTTTTTCTTGTATTATTTTTTCTTTATTGTATAATGAACGTTGATAATAGTTTTAATGGGTAGTTGAATCATTTATTTGAAACATAAATAATATTCTGATATTTCTAAAAGAAATTAAATAAAAAAAAAGTCTGATTAATTAATCATATCATCTGTTTTAAAATAAAAATACATTTTATAAATTAGGTTTAAAATATCATTCTTATTAAAGTTAAATAGTTTAAAAATACATAAAGTAACTTATTTTTTTGAATACGTTTGGATAAAAAGAGACTAACTTATGTGTTAACTTATTGATATTAATTATTTTTTATTACTATTAATTATAATATTGATTATTAGTTAATAAAGTAAATTACGGGTTTGGTTTATGAGGTTTGCGATTTGTTAAGGATCTGGTCATTTATCTTCATCATTACATAATAAACCTCTAAGTATGCATGCAATTTGTTTTGGATTTGTTCCTTAACATTAGCAACTATCCATTATGTCCGTTAACTACGAGGGTAGCTCTGTTTTTTTTCCTATTTTTCTTCATTTTAATATTTTATTTTATATCTCATATTTTCTTGTTCAATTTTCATCTTCTCAATATGAAGAACATCAAAAAAAAAAAAGAACCATGATGAAACCATCCCTTGTAGCAGATCCAATGCACCACGTACATCCAATGTTGGCACCCATATCTCGTTCGAAATCAAAAACATTAAACCAAATCGTCCCTGAAATTCAGATCTGAAACTGATCTCAGCTTGGGGGTGAAATCGATGGTTACTCGGAAGAAACGACATTTTCAAATGGGAACAAGGAGAAAGAGGGAGAACGACGTTTTAGGTTTCGATTCTAGAGGGTTTCTGTTTGGTTAAATCTGCTTCTCCTCTCTAGGTCAGATCTGTTTATGTTCCATAGATCCATAGCTAGAATTTCCCATTGATTTGTTCTTTCTTACATGCTTTTTAAGAAGTTGAAGACTTAACAAAAGTAAACGAACAATTAAAAAACTACTGAAAATGGGGAAAATGATAGAACATGGAAATACCCTCGTAATTAACAAAGATGTTTGACATATCGACTTCAGTGTGAGGGACCAAATCCAAAACAATACGTATTTAAAGGTTTATTATGTAATAAATGAAGATAAAATATATAAATACATAACAAATGAGAGACCTTAAAGTCCAAATCTATAATTTACTTTAATTGGTATTAATTAAAAAATATTAATCAATTTTAATTATACATACATTGTTGTCAATCAAACGAGGGACCAAGTCCATCATGGTTGAGACTAAATTAAGATTGTTTGTATATTAAAAGTTAGATATCAACACGTATATATGTAATTATGTAAATGAGGTCGTGTACAGGGCCGGTCCTGAGATTTTTGATGCTCAGGGCCGAAAGCTAAAAAAATGCCCCTAGTATATTTAAAAAGCAAATGGGATTTACCGTTATTTAATTAGTGGTAACGACAATAACGAGGTCGTTCTAATCTTTTTGGAGGCCCTATTACATCTGTTATAGTTACTATTATAGTCATCTAAAACAAGTAATAAACAAAACAAAATATAAAAGTTCAAATCATATATGAAAAGTCATACAATATAAAACAACTTGCCTTGATG
This sequence comes from Cynara cardunculus var. scolymus, assembly GCF_001531365.2. Lineage (NCBI taxonomy): Eukaryota > Viridiplantae > Streptophyta > Magnoliopsida > Asterales > Asteraceae > Cynara > Cynara cardunculus. The sequence continues at coordinate 23,124,083 of NC_037530.1, forward strand.
ATTGAGTATTCAGGATTGAAGATGATATTGATTCTTGCCTTCTTTGTTCTCCCAAGTCCCAAAGGCCCAAAGCTTTTGAGTTTTGACTACATTGCAAAATCAAGTAAACAATATGAAGAGTTATTACATACATGTGTTCATTGATAGACTTCCTAAAGCAAAATCGGTAACCATGCTTATCATTACAGTTGTGTCTAAACTCAAAAAGATTTGTCATACATATATTGTATCAGTAGGCCCATATTACAATTATCAACAGTAGCATCAACCATATCCATATTACAATTATCAACAACAGCAGCAAGTTAGCAACCATATTAATGTATTATCAATATAATCATCCACCAACACCATATTACTCAAAAGTTGTTCATGATGAGACCCCAATTGTGTTATTTGCTAATCAAGCTATTATAAAATGATCAAAACTAAAAAGAAACTCAAAAGGATGGAATAAGATTATACGTATAATCCATAGAAACTAAAAGAAATGAAATCCTAATTACGAGAAATTCAACGATAACAACAAAGAAATCAATTAAGGAAACAACCTCACCTTAATCAAGCCACAAGTTTCCAAAATTTGTATGTACTCTAATGTGTTCTGCCATTGCTCCTCTTCAGCTTTTGCCTTATTCTGAATTTTCACATTCACAGCAGTAAGAGCTAATAAACAACAGTTGCAACAAAGTGTCTTGGGTAAGAGTTGATAAGGCTGGAAAGCAAAGGATGGGTTATTAAGAGAAAAAAAAGATGATTTTTCATTTTGTTCCAATTCAAAGTGTCTTGGGTAAGATCTAACTAATTACATCTCAAACTGTCTTCCTGTTCAAAAAATTAATGGTGCAAACAGAGAGAGTAGTCTTTCTACACTTTTGAGTACCAACATGGCAACACATTTGCATAGCTTAACAATTAACATGAATATATTATGTAATATATCTCATAACTATCTCTAGTTCAAAAATTGATGGTGGAAATCTGGAAATCATAAATTCGATTGAAGCCTATGAAAGAAAAACTTACATGTGCGGATGAAGAGTCAATCAAAGGTGAAATCAAGTGCTCCAATCGTGTCTGATTAGGGATTCGAAACCCCTAAACAAGTGAGAGTCGAGATTCAAGAAGATGGAGTGGAGGGTTAGTCTTCTGTTGTTCGTTCAATCGCTCAAATATGGCGTAATCAAGAGCATCTAGGGCAAAGTCGTAGTCGGTGGAAATCTGGAAATCATAAATTCGATGAAGCCTATGAAAGAAAAACTTACATGTGCGGATGAAGAGTCAATCAAAGGTGAAATCAAGTGCTCCAATCGTGTCTGATTAGAGATTCGAAACCCCTAAACAAGTGAGAATCGAGATTCAAGAAGATGGAGTGGAGGGTTAGTCTTCTATTGTTCGTTCAATCGCTCAAATATGGCGTAATCAAGAGCATCTAGGGCAAAGTCGTAGAGGTAACTATAGAAAAATCTTACCACAATCAACCGAGAAATCAAAGAGCGTAACCACTAACCAGAGCATTGAGGGAACCGGGCCGATGATGCCCTTTGGGCTTTTGCTGCCCATGGCCGTCGCCCTCACGGCCTATAGCCAGGTCGTGTATTAGATATTTGATCATTAATGTCTTTGGTGTTTTTCTTGTTGTTGTACGCTGTCATTCTATTTATTCAATCCATATTATTGTCATTATAATAAACAGATCTTTTAGGACGTCAGTAGTATAGCTTCGTATTGTAATAAAGTATTAAATAAGACTTTAAGTTTATAAAATTGTGAACATTTTACAGATTTCAACAAAGTTGTATCAGAAGATATATGTTTCAATGTGACGGCTCCCAACATTTTTGAGCCCAATTATACATGTTTTAATTTTTATCAATTATATATGTTTTAATTTTTACCAATTATATATGTTTTAACCAACCACAACTATAATGTTTTATGTTTTTATTTTTTTAGCGGATTTGGTTATTTGCGGTTTCAACTTTCGAACAATGTTAGGAAACGATTCTATTAAAATGAATTTTCTAGCAACTTTGTTATTTTAATTAGTATTCAATTTTGATATAATGTATACGAGATTAACTTTTATATTTTGTTATATTTATCACTTGTTTCATGGATCAAATATAACAGGGCTTTCAAACAGATTAGAAAGTCTCTGGGTTTCGACCTCACTATGTCACATATAGATATTATATAATTTATAAATATGTGTGTTTTATATACAATGACATTAGAATAACTTGTGACGATGATAATCAAACAAACCTTAAAAGCTCTACCGATCAATTGGCAACCTAATATGACAAAAGAAATAAATCATTTATTATATTATATATTATATTTTTTAAATTGTTTTCTTAATATTTTAAGACAATTGGTTAATAGAACGCTTTTCAAAATTGTCATATAAAAATGCTCATATGACAATATACTTATGCTATTAAGCTCTTTAATTCCGTTCATATAATTTGCTAGGTTACTTTGACTTTCTTCTAACAATTAATTATAATGTCATCATATAAGACAGCATACCTTTTAATGTTATATGTTTAAGGCTATGTATGACAAACTAGTGATAAACTAACTAATAACTGATAAGCTTGTCGATAAACAAATTATGTTCGGCAAAAAAACTAGCTTATAAACATGTAAAATGACTAGCAATAGTTTATGAGCTAGTTTATTGATAACCTACTTGGAGTAGCTTATGAGAATTTTTTGTCAAATTTTCTATTATAACCTTGATTCATATTAATTATTAGCATTATTTATAAATAAATATTGATTATTAATAACTATTAACTATTAATTATGAAT
>NC_037530.1:23129006-23130722 GCF_001531365.2 Cynara cardunculus var. scolymus
TGTTCTACCTGATGCACCTGAAATCAATGTTTCAAAAGAGACTGTTGATCCTACAGAAATATTTACAAAGAATTATGTTCCATTCCACATCAGAGCTAATTTCTTTRGGTATGATCGTGAACGAATTCGAGAGCCATATTTGGAAGACATCTACTTTGGGATATTCATTCGCCACAGAAAACTAATTTGTGGTGATAGAGTTCTGGGTATTCACAAGAAGCCTAAAGAATACAGAATTGAATATCGTCATCTGTTGAAAGCCAAATATCAGCCCATCAGCCAAGTTCGTACAAAGCACAGAATTGTCACGATCAAACAAATTGATGCTCAGAGACTACGCAAAATCTGGTATCCTGTTTTTACCGTTACAAGGCAGGATGGCTAGATCTGGAGGTTTAGTGAAGCAGATTTCTCAAACTTATACTTGGACGATCTCGAGTATATGTACTTTGAACTCAAGAACATGCAAATTAGAAAGGAAGGAAAACTGATAGCTCTGGAGGCGATTAAAAGATTTATTCGAAATCATGTCAAGCTGTCAATGATCATCGATGTTTAAATGGGTCTTGAAGACAGTCAGAAGATTATTAACCTCAAAAGACCAAATTAGGAGCTTGAAAACATTGATGGATATCCAGTCTATATGGTTCTTGAAAGCCCAGAGTTCGGAGTCATTTACTTTGCTCAACTTCAGRTTAAAAAGTTCATGAGATTCAGCGAGCTAAATAAGTACTCTGATGGTATGATCAAGCTGGTAAAGAGGGCGTTGGAATCAAAGAGAGTCAGTGATGATAAGGCTGTGGAATCAGAACGTATGAATCCCAAAGAAAGATACTTGCTCGTTAATGCTATTAATTGCTCGAGGAGAAGTTACAATATAGAAATGCTCTGAGACGGTTGGAAAAGATACTTGGACTGCGCAAAACGAAATTCACAAGAGTCCAAACTTGAATCCAAATGGGAAGAATGTTAGGTTCAAGATTAGAGCTTAAAAGTTGTATTCAAGTTTCTCCTTAGAATAGTTTTACTTGTAATATTTTAGTTTTTACTTTCCCAGTATAAATAGGAATTTCCTTGTAATTGTAATTAGAGTTTTTGTCATTAACACTGAAATCAAGATTTGGCTGATGTAATTCTCCTCTTCTAATCATTACTTACATCATTCTTAGTGTTCATATCAATCTATGAAGATCATATCAAGATTTGTATGAAATCTGGACTCCACACATATTTTAACTATCTATCAAATAAAACAAGTATAACTTAATTTTTATGTAACTTACATAAACATATTCAAAATTAATACATTTATAATTAGTACTTAATAATAATCAATATTTATTTATAAATAATGCTAACAATTAATATTAATCAGGGTTATAATCGAAAAATTGACAAAAAAATTACTCGTAAGCTAGTCCTAGTAGCTTATCAATAAACTAGCTTATAAGCTAATTAATAAGCTACCTGTTAGCTAATAAAGTTAACTGATGGCTAATAAACTAACTGTTAGATTATAAGTTAGCTAATTAACAAATAATGTTTGACAAACATAGCTTATGCATATAAAATGACCAAAAAGACATGAAAAACTAATCATTTGCAAATATTTTTTGATATATTTCTAATAATATAACTAGAACAAATTTCTGATATATAATATTAATATGTTAACTAATACAAACAAGATAGTAAAGAAAAATTAAATAATATAAT
>NC_037530.1:23137220-23177317 GCF_001531365.2 Cynara cardunculus var. scolymus
GTTCAAGTGAGTACAACATGTCACACCCCGCTAAAGCGGAAACACGAGGCGTAACAGGTAAGCATTTCATAGCTCCAATCGATAGATAACACTTCTAAGTACAAAATCCAAAGAGCCTTACAACATCATTGAGTTTACTGTTCACGAAAAAAAATTATTTACAGACAAAAGTTTCTACAGCTGGTGAACAGATGATAACGAAAGATGCTTCCAAAAACATCCATTCTTACTTAATTTCCTGAAAAGGCATGACACATAAAACAACGTCAACTACAAAGAGTTGACGAGTTCACGGATTTTCAAATGCACAAAATATTTACCATGCATAAAAGACAACTTGCAAACTAATATTTAACTTGCACAAGATAAATGTAAATTTTCCATCGATGCTGAAAAACTTGAAACAGTACGGAGCCTTACCTGACCAATGTGCCCCATTAATTCACAAACTACCATAAGTGGCCCGTTCACTCACTTAGGTACCACAATTCGTTTTAGTACTACTTCAGCGGTGGCCCTTTCGCACACATGAGTARACTATTTAAAACTTAGGTAATGTGCACCCTTTTCTGGGTGGGACTTTCAACACAATAGCGGCTATCCACAATTACCACGGCTTGGGGACGTGCCCTAGTTAACTAGTAGCGTATACGGACGGGTACTTTTTGCAATATCCTCTCAAGCACATCAATTTATCATTTATATGTAGTGCAAATAATTCAAATTTTTTATGAATCACACAACATTTGACTAAGCAGTTCCTTAGTCCATTAGTTTTACAACTAAAATAACATAGTTTGCATTCTTTCATGGTTTTTCCCCCAGTTAAAAGAGATAACTAAAGCAGTAAAAGTGGGGTTGTGAAAACTCACAAGTTTGAAGAAGAATATCCAAGATTTTGGGTGAAGCTTGAAGCACCAACGTCCGCACTAATGTCCTAATCACCCGAAATTCCAMTAGTTAKATTACCMTTCGGGTCCTGATATAGATAATTTATATCTTATGTAATGCCCATAAACTTTTATGGGTTAACATCGATACCAAAAATAATCCAATATTTAATAAAATAAAGAGGGTTTTTGCACCAAAAAGTTGTTATTTGGACAGATATACAGGCTTTGTTCCTGGACTCTTGGTTTCACCAATCATTGTCAATGGAACCTTCTAAAAATCATTTTAAAACTACAACAGTCATTGTTGTTAAATTTCTTTTGTCTAACAGCATCACTATTACTCCTAAGACTTCATATTAAACATTTTAAATACCCAAAATTCACATTTTTGAGTGAAACCGATACAGTAACAATAACTAATCCAAAACAAATTTCAAGATAAGTCAAATAGTTTGGGGTTGATTTTGAAGAATATGGTTCACAGGATTGTTAGAAACAACCTGTCAGTATCCTCTTTTATTGATTAAATACCACATGCAATGGAGTTTTATCCCCTTTTTTCTTGAGTTCCAAGTTCATAGATCATAGATTATCATTATTTTGAAGACATTTTCATGTCTTTGATGAATAATCTCCACTCTTAGATTCATCAGAAAATCCTTGAGCTTAAGAAGAAACGAGAGATATAAAGATTTGAGAAGCTTATTGTAATGGTTTGAAAATAAAACCAAATCTTTTACCTTTTCGCTTGATAAATCTTGAAGACTTGAATGCTCTTAAAGAATTAAGAAAAATGTTGAGGATTGGATTAGGATGGAAGAAGATGAAGAGTTTAGAGAGAGAGAGAAAAAGGGGAATGTGAAGATGAAATGAGAGATTTTTAAAAGAAAAGAGGTTTTTATATGAAAACAAAAGGGGCCGGCCCATACAAGGCCCAACCACCATGTTTTTCTTTTAAAATTTTCTTATACAAACTCAAACAATATAAGTATAATTTTAAATACATTTTATCTACACCAATAAAATTATTCACTAATAAGACAAATTCCAAATTCTGTAAAAAAAAAATTATTTGCACATACGATTAAAACTTTATATTTTTAAAATTTTAAATTTATAATATCGATTTTATTTATTTCAAAAGAATTTTAATATATTTGGCATTACATAGTTACTTTATCAGTTACTCGTATTGACAGGGTTTTTTCCGAACTACCAAATGGGGCTAAGTCACTAGATTTCCAATAACTAGATCCTAATAAATTATGATTCTAAATATAAGAACTCTCTAAAGATACTAACCTGATGTACCAAAAGTGACGGATGTCACAGTCTCCCCATGCCAGAAAAATTTCGTTCCAAAATTTGATTCCTCAGATCTTAGCTTTGGATCCGTTTGTGAATAGGTGAGGATACTTGTTTTTTCATAAAATCCTCCCTTTCCCATGTGTACTCCAGTCAATGCCTTGAGGTCCAATGAACTTTTACAATCGGGATCTTGCTTCGCCTCATCTGCTTGACTTCCATATCTAAGATTTCTATAGGTTTTTCAACGAAACACAAATGGTCATTAATTTGCACCTATTCTAATGGTAGAACCAGTGTTTCATCAGTTAAACACTTTCTGAGGTTTGATACATGAAATGTATCATGAATGGTGCTTAACTCTTGTGGCAAATCTAGCTTGTATGTCACCGGTCCAACTCTTTCAGTTATTTCAAATCCAGTAGCAGCCTTGTTCCTACAGTGGAGTCCTCCAGCTTTTCAACCATTGGCTCGATCGCTGGTTTTGTCTCCAAAACTGCATCATCTTCAACAATTATTGGCTCAGTAGTCCTTTCCCTTGTTGATTCTGGGACAGGACTTTCAATGTTCACTGCTTGAGAATCTGGCTCCCTTTTAACATTTTGAGCACGAACTGACGACTCAGCCAACCTCTATCTCTTTCTATCCCCCTCATGATGATCAGGATCATTCGGATCATCATGTCTTCGTTTCAGCGAGGTGGCTTGAGCTTGGCACGTCTCTTCTAAGATAGATACCCGTTCAGAGAGGGCATTAATTGAACTTTTCAGGGCTTGAGTGTTCGATGTAATTAACTTACTAACTTTTGAGAAGTTAGAAGCAACCACATCCTGAAAGGCCAAAAAATCTGAGGCTCTAACTGTGGGATCATTATCAACAAGCTGTCGGAGGAGCCCGACCAGGTTTGCATCAGCCACATCAGGGTCTTGTGTTGACATCAGCTTTGCATACAATAGAGATTTAAGTTCATCCACCGATTGCTCTTGTACCTTCGGAGGCTCAGGTACAGGCGGTTGTGATGGCTCTAACGGTTGATCTTCTACTACTGGTTCCTTCCCCTTCAACATCCTTTTGAGACTAAGGATTTGTGCTTCCATGTTATCTTGAACAGCCTTTAGGGTGCCGTCCAAATATTCCCTTGACACGAAGTCGGGTAAGATCACTCCTGGATCACTTAGATTACCAGTTGAGACAACAGTTGAAGAAACTGTTGTGCCTACGTTCAGTGTTGGCAAAATGGCAGCACTGGTAGGACTTTCGACCGGCCCTTGTGGTAAGTCAAAAGACACCACTCTGGTCATTCCAGTAGGTTCAGTAAGAACCGCAATGGGAGCAACAGATGCTCTAGACTCTTGTGTACCTAAGTGTATAGGTTCTAGACTCGATGTGCACAGAATCGAAGTCGTAGGCTGGGGCAGTGGCCTACTTATTTCAATATTTACATTCTCCAAGTGAGAAGCAGATAGAGTATGTGATAAATCCCCATGATAAATTGAAACAAGTGGTTGTTGAGAACCAGTTGAGTGGTCAAGATATGTGTGTAGATGCATAGCTGGGCTAACTATGTCTTCTTTAATACCAACATTCAACGGATGAATGTCGATAGCAGATGTGGGTTCCCGGCTATCTGTTTCGGCTATCTTGTTCTTCATTTTGTGTTCCACTCTCACACTTACCATCTTTTTCTTCGCCCCTTACACTCAACCTCTCAACATTTTCGACTTGAGCTCCCTCATCACCTTCTTCTACTGGAATATCTGAAACATCTTCCAGCATACGATCATATTCATCAAATCTGTCACCAAAGTCATCAACATTATGATAAAAATTGTAGACTTGGGTAAGTCTGTGGAGCTTCTATCTCAGGAAAGATATCATCAATGTTCTCAATCACTGCTCCAAGTTGAATATTCTGAGTAAGCATCGGTTGAGCAGGATTGTCAGCATCATCATTTTGATCATCATCATCATCAACATCATGATCATCATCCTGAGCTGCCTGATTATCGGATATAGTATCTTCCGAACTTGAAGAAGTTGATGAAGTACTTTCTGTTGAAGTACTATGCTGATTAGAGGCTCCCCGCTCCTCATCACCCCTCTCATTTTCATTTTCTCTCAGTGTTACAACCCAGTTCAGGTAACCCTTGTTCCTGAACACTCTCACCTATAGCTATACCCTCTCCCTCAGCTAAGGTATGGGGTGATCCCGGGGCAAGTTCAATCGGTTCTGGTTGAACTATAGGATCTATCACTCTCCTATAGTTTATTACACACTGAGCCATCTGATCAGCGAAGGCAAAAAGCTCGGGTGGGATTTCCATAATGGAGTCCAAATCTTCAATTTCGGTGTGTTGCCGAATACGCGTCATGACGAATGATGGCCCAACTTCACTGTTTGCCCTGGCCTGTATGTCATCGTTGGAGTTCATCATGGCTTTAATGAATAGTTGCAGAAATCTTTGAAATGACACGAACTTCCTTGCTTTAGACGGAAACCGTTTAGCGTTGACCAACTCGACTAATTCGTTCCATATTATCAACGCGTAGTCGTATTTGCACGTGAATACAACTCCATGGAAAAATTTAAGAAATGAATTGTTGCAAGTATCGATTCCGGCAGTCTTTGATGTTATTGAGGATTGAGAAAAGTAGATGCCATATTGACGGAAGGAATCGCCGTTTGAACTGAGACAAATTAGTCAACTCTTGCGAGTATCCTAATCGATTGATATCACGACATAGTTAGTCGTCGGTAACAAAAGAGTCAAATCCTATCGAGCCCGGTCCCGGAAGGCATAGTATTCTTCGGAGTCGTTTTAGAGTCAGACGACTTACGTATTCGTCTACGCTCCCTTCAAAATAATATATGTCTCCGTCTTTGGCAAGAGTTAACGTGTTCCAGAACTGCTGGAGATAAATCATCGGGACAAGAGAATGGGCAGAAAAGGCATATGATATCGAATATCCACGAAGAATTTATGGAATTATCTGGTATTCAGAGGGCATGTCGAAATTGAATGAATGGTTATTGGGTTTAATTTCAAGAAATTGGCTTTGTGGTAATTTCCTTCTGGGATTGGTTGGTTTAATGGCTGGGGTGAGTTATTAATGTTATCAGACCTGATCGAAGGAATATGGGATTCCTCATCAGACTGATTATGTTGGTCCGCCATTTATACCTGTAAAATTTCCTGAAAGTTAGATGCTGAATAATGAAACGAAGCTAATATCTCAAAATTAAAACAAAAAAAATTAAAAAAAATTGAAAAAACTTAAAAAAATTGAAGACTAAAAAATCTAAGTAAAAAAAATACCAATGAAAAAAAATAACAAGCTAAATAAAATTAAACTAAAAAAAATCTAAAAGAAAATCTAAAAACAAAATTTAACTAAAAACTAAAAAAAAATCTAACACTAAAAAAAATCTAAAAAAAAATATATTCCTAAGAAAAAAAAATACTAAGTAAACCAAAAAGAAATCATCCGGATTCAAAATCCAGACAAAGAAAGAAATCACAAAATAAAATCTAAGTCTAAAAACCTTAAACCGGACAATATCAACCGGATTAAGGTTGATCGGAGAAAACTCCAGTCACCTTCACCGGTGAATAATCCGATCAAAACACAAAAACCCTAAAAACCTTAAATCGACTAAAACAAGACTTAACCTAACACAAAACTAAATCAATCAACAAACTTAACAAAACTTATTACAATTTTAAACTCTTATTAGAACAGATTTATGATATTTATACAGATTTAAGTCGATTAAAGTCAAAATCGATTAAGATTTTATTATGGTATTATTAAGATACAGTCCAAATTTGTCTTAGTCCAAGAACATATCGAGTCCAAAGAAGACTAGGTTTAAACCTTTGATGAAGAATAGGGATGAAACAGGAATTGATTGAACAAACTTTAAAGAACTTGAGCAATTTAACAGTTGATAAAGATGACCGGAGACGACGATGAACAGTAGCAAACAATATATGGTGAAAGTAAAAAATGAAGTGTAAAAAACGATCGAGTATTTATAGTCAAAGTCAAAAACCGTTCAAATTATAAACCGCTCAAAACTCATCCGGATTAGGATAAATCGGACAAGAGGTGTCCGATTTAGAGAATACTGAAACAACTAAGAGTTAATCTGGACGATAAATCGTTCAAGGCACAAGCGATTTAGATGAACACCGCTCAAGGGTCGACCGATTTAAAAATAAACCGCTCAAGAGTCATCCAATTTACACAAAAAATACCGCTCAAGAAATAAGCGATATAAGACTTAAATCGCTCAAGGAACGAGCGATTTAGACACTTAACACACACACACAAAAAACAAGCGATTTAGAAATCCGCTCAATATCACCAAGCAATTTAGAACATCGCCCAACTCCTTGAGAAACAAATCTAATCTTATCCGGATAAGAGTTTATCATATAGCCTTTTGTCCGGATTAGCTTAAATCGGACACTGCTTTGTCCGGATATGCAATAAATCGGACAAAGTGTTGTCCGGATTAATCTAAATCGGCCAAACACTTATATTTATAAACCCTAAATCTTTCAAAAATTAGATATTGTTTAACCTGTAAGAAAATTTTAAACCAGTTAGTTCATATAGAGATATATTCACTCCCACTCAAAATATGCATCAGATAAAAAGTACAGATAAAGATCCACACTCCCCCTCAAATATAGATTTCCACGATCAAAGAATTTAAAATCATATAAAAAAATGAAATATTGATTTGTATTAATAAATACATATATTTTGACCAAATGAATTTGAATTAAATACAGTTCAAGAAATTGAATTGTTTTTAATAAAAATTTAAATTTTCAAATTCAGCATGCCTAACTTAGATACTAGAAAGCTGAAGTATTTTTCATCTAAAGCTTTCGTAAATAAGTCAGCTAACTGAAATTATGTATTTACAAAATACAACTCAATGGTTTCTTTTTCTACATGATCTTTAATAAAATAATACCGAATATCTATATGTTTGGTCTTAGTGTGGTGAACAGAATTGCAGGATATGACAATTGCACTTTTGGAATCACAATAAATGAGAATTTTATTAAAATAAAACTCGTAGTCTTTGAGCTGTGTCTGCATCCACAATACTAGAGAACAGCAGCTACGGATTCTACTTCAGTACTAGATATGGACACACAGTTTTGTTTCTTTGACGCCCAGCTGACTAATTTGTCTCCCAGAAATTGTAGATGTCCCGAAGTACTCTTCCTGTCCAACATACAACCTGCATTTTCTGCATCTGAGTAAGTTGTTAGTTCAAAACTAGTAGTACCCTTGGGATACCAGAGTGCAAGATTAGCAGTCCCTTTTAGATAACGAAAAATGCGCTTAACAACACTTAAATGGGACTCCTTTGGATTAGGCTGATATTTGGCACAAAGATGTGTTGAAAACATAATATCTGGTCTACAAGACGTCAAATACATTAAGGAACCAATCATGCCTCTATATGTTTTCTGATCTACAGCTTTTCTAGATGGATCAGCATGTATTTCCGTTCCATGAGCCATAAGTGTTTTGATAGATGAACAATTTTTCAAATTAAATTTCTTCATGATATCAACAATATATTTTGTTTGACAGATAAAAATTCTCGAAGATAATTGTTTTACGTGAAGACCTAAAAAGAAGTTCACTCACCCATCATGCTCATTTTAAAATGCGAAACCATTAAGGCAGAAAAGTTTTTGCAGTATTTTGGGTTCGTAGATCCAAATATTATGTCGTCTACATAAATTTGTATCAAAATAATATCCGACTTCTTCTTTTTAATAAAGAGGGTCGTGTCAATATTACCTATCGAGAAACCTGATTTTACCAGAAATTCTGATAATATGTCATACCAGGCTCTCGGTGCTTGTTTAAGACCGTATAGGGCTCTGTCGAGGATATATACGTGATCCGACTTTGACCGATCCACAAAACCCTCCGGTTAAGCAACATAGACTTCTTTGAGAAGACCGTAAAGGAATGCCATCTTGACATCCATTTGATACAACGTGAAGTTCTTATGTGCAGCGTATGCTAGAAACATCCTTATAGCTTCGATCTTTGCTACCAGGGCAAAGGTTTCGTCGTAGTCAACACCTTCTTGTTGATTGTATCCTTTAAAGACAAGCCGGGCCTTATTTCTGACAACAACACCATCTTCATCCATTTTATTCTCGAAAACCCATTTTGTACTGATAATCGTCTTATTGTTAGGACGGGGTACCAATCTCCAGACATTCAGTGCTTCAAACTGGTTCAGCTCCTCTTGCATCGCAAGTATCCAGTCCCGATCAGGTAAGGCTTAAGACACCTTAGTTGGCTCAATGTTACTCAGAAACGTGGAATATAAACACTCATTAGCTGTAGCAGACCGAGTACGAATAGGTGCTGATGGATCACCAATAATTTGATGTATTGGATGATTCCTGGTCCACTTTTTGCTATGAGGTAGGGGAATATAAGAACTTTGATCTGAGTTTTGATTAGTGTAAGCATTTGGGGAGTTAATTGGAATAGGTTCAGGTGAAGGCTCAATATTTGGAACGGAGATAGTCTGAATATCTGACTGAGGTAAGATATTTTCATCTTCAACGACCGACGCCTCTGAAACGTCAGTATTTCCACCCTCTTCACGCTGAACTAGACCGTCAGGAGTTTCCATGTCAATTTCTTCATCAACTTCTTTTGTTTCTTCTTTAGTTTCAGTTAGTGGAACATCAGAAGTTGTACTAGATAACTGTTGTTCGGTATGTATATTCCTGGACAAATCATTGAACTGATTAGATTTATTTTCGAAATATTCATCGTAAAAGTTTTCAAACAAAGAATCTAAGTCAGAATTATCAGTATTCGAGGATTCAGGTTTATCTGCTTTATGCGTAGTATTAATTATCAGCCCGGGTCCTGAACCGTGTTGTTCAGAAGCCACATTAATAACTTCATCAAATGACACGTTGACGCTCTCATTGATGATTTTTATCCTTTTGTTGTAGACCCTATATGCAACAGATGTTTTCGAATAGCCTATGAAGACAGTTTCATCAGCCTTTGCAGCGAACTTCCCTCTGTCCTCTTTGTCATTTAAGATAAAACACCTGCAACCAAATACTCGAAAGAATTTGATATTAGGTATTCTTTTATTTATTATTTCATAGGGAGTTTTACCAAACCTTTTGTGAACAAGAGATCGGTTTTGGGTAAAACATGCAGTCGCCACTGCTTCAGCCCAAAGGAATAATGAAAGCTTTGAGCATGTAAGTAGTGTACGGGCCGCTTATACCAACGTTCGATTTTTATGCTCAATGATACCATTCTGTTGCGGTGTCCGAGCTGCTGAGAATGTATGTGTGATACCGATGGATTCTAGAAATGAGCCGAGAGTATAATTCTTGAATTTAGTTCCGTTGTCAGTTCTAATTTTCTGAACTGGCAGTTGCAGATTATTTTGAACTGTTTTCAAGAAAGAGATGATTGTCTCAGCTGCTTCATCCTTTGACCTCAGAAAATGAATCCATGTATATCTCGAGTAGTCGTCGACTATGACCAACACATACTTCTTTCTGTTTATGCTTTGGACTCGCATAGGACCACAGAGATCCATATAGAGTAGATGTAGAGGACGTTCGGTATTAAACTCTGTCTTCAGCTTATGTGAAGCTTTCTTCAGCTTACTCATCTCACATGCACTGCACACATGGTCTTTATGAAACTTTAAGTCCGGGATGCCTTTAACCAAGTTGTCACAAACCAATGTTTAGAAATTTGAAGTTAAGATGAAAAAGACGTCGATGCCATAGCAGATTCTGCTTCAAGGATGCCTTGGATATCAAGCAGACATCAATATCTAGTTGTGTGTTGGATAGGTCAATTGTGTAGAGGTTTGATCTTTTGATTCCAACTAGAAGCGCCTTATCATCAGTAGTACGGATGCTGTACTGGTTAGCTTTAAAACAAACTTCTAAATTCTTATCACAAAACTGACCTATACTGAAAAGATTATGTCCAAGTCCTTCGACATATGACACTTTCTTTATCATTAAATTCCCAGAAATTACGTCACTATATCCAAGGATAAGAGCGTATTGATCATTTCCGAATCTTACCGTACCTCCAAATAATTCAACATAGTTAGATAATAACTATTTTCTACCAGTCATGTGCTTAGAAAATTCTGAGTCTAAGAACCACACATGTCGGTTAACCTGCAAAAGTGAATCAATTGGGTTTTGGTACCAATTTTAGATTGGGTCCTTTGAGATTAGATCTTGTTGGTGGTATACTATATGTACCAAACCAATGTTCTTTAAAATGAATTTTCTTAGATAAAGCAGATTAAGCAGAATGCATGATATGATAAGGCTTAAAAGAAGTAAAAGAGTTAAGCAACTCATTCAATCCACACGGAGAACAATTATTTTTACTATTTCTAATATCAAACAATTTATCTACTGAATATCTTTTTACAGAATTATTCAACGTCGAATTATTTAATACTGAATCAGTAAAATTATTCTTATTTTGTTGAGTTAATGATTTTTCTTCTTCTTTTACTCTCCAAAACTTCTTAAACTCAACGAGTTATCTGAAACAGGAAAAATAAAATCATCAGCTTTAACTGAATGATGAATTTTATGCTTATTTTTCTTATTAGCAAGCTTCTTCTGTTTCCTCGAAATCTTTTTAGTTTTATTCTTTTTATAATACCAATTCTCGGAAACAGGTTTTGCATTAAAATTCTTTTCCAAATCTGAAGCTAAGTCAAAATCCTCAGTTATTTCATTTTTAACAAAGAAATCTTCATGACTGGGAATTTCTTAGAAAAGTCAAACTGATCAATCTCATTATCCAAATAAAGTTTCTGAATTCAAGATGTCCGAAAAATTAATTTCTTCATTTAAAATATTTATGTCTTTTGAATTTGAAGTTTCACTTGAAGATTTAGTGCACGAAAAATACTTAGACTCAACTTGTTCCGTTTAAATTTTAGAATTTTGTAAATTTTCAATTTTATTTAAAAATTCTTGCTTTTGTTGATTAAATGAAAGTCTTTCTTCATTTAAAATCTTTTCCAACTGAACCACTTGTTTTTCGAAAATTAATATTGGAGTATAAAGCTTTGGTTCAGCGGGTTTAGATTCAAGCTCTGCTTTTGAATAACTGTGAAAATAATCAGTTGAAAGTGCAGAGTCTTGTGTTTTGTAGCTATCATTTAAAATTTTATAATCAAACGGAACTTGCATTTTGTCTTTTCTTTGTCGGTTAAAATCTTCTTATTTTTCTACTTCATCAGAAGAATTTGTAAATTTAATTTGCTCTGATACCAATTAATGTTCCCAAAATCATACAAATCAGAATAATTCTTCAAGAACAAGAATCAAGATGAGTAAAGAGAGAATTTCTAAAATTATTTGAACACAACACATAATTTTTGAAAAGTAAATGAATTTTATTTTTAAAGAACCGTGGTAGTTTAATCCGAAAAACTTATTTGTATTTGTTTTTCTCTGATTTTAAATCAATCATGAATTGCCACGTGTTATGTTTTCTTGAATAAGTTATTTCCATGTCTCAAATATATGTTGCATTTTCAATTTGAATCATTTCATTTGAATGATTCAATTCTTATCTGCTTTTCAATTTGAATCATTTCATTTGAATGATTCAATTCTTATCTACAATATTAATTGCAACTTGTTCTTCACAATTAAGTATTCTAATCATTGTCTGTTTGATTCTAAACACTGTGAATACTAAGTCATTCTGTTTAGCATTTGATTTTTGTTCATTGAAATTCAATTGATCAAACAAATACTTTCTATAATATTAAGCTTCTGAGCTCATCGGTTCAGAACTTGTACTATATCTTATTACTTTTGAACACCTCAGTTTAGGACATGTTCTATATTAGTTAGCTTTAGAGTATATCAGCTCTGGACATGTACTTCATTTGTTGACTTCTAAATACATCAATTCAGAACTCAAGGAATTTTTGCTGAGCTTCAAAGAATATCTTTGAATTTGTACTATTTGTGTGTTATAGGAGTATAGATGTTTTTATGGTCAATCCAAATTCGGTACGACCTACCCTTGAAACACATCCTAGATTAGATATTTTTTTGAAAGGGTGTGATTAAGGTAAAACATTGAGAGATTGAGTGCTTACGAGCTAAAAGAATATGGTGAGAACATGACAAGACTTAAAAGAAATAAACTTGGTCCTTATCTAACCGAAACAATTATCTGGGTTGCCACCCAATCTTATCATCCTCATTCTTTGGAGATGGATTTTGAAACATACATGGACCCAATGTCGATCACTAGTGTCATCCCACCTAGCCACTCAAGTATCTCACAAAAGATATTTGTTTCATAAGTGCACGAAAATAAGCATATAATCTATCTATTCTTCATTCAGAAGTTTTAGATATTGAAACAAGATGACACACCTCTGGTCTTCGAACTTCATATTCAAATCATTGTGCCTATTGTTTCTTAACCTGCGTTCCAGGTAAAATCAATCTTTGAGCCACATTTATATGATTCATTCTTTTACACTTTCGCTAGTCTTTGTGATTCGAATTGCATATCTTTGTGATAATGCTGGAACAGTCTGAGAAGTGGGTTCTATAACTTTACTTCAATAATGATTGGAAGTCCTATCAGTGCTACATTGATGCCAACCTTGAAAATAGGCCACTCAATTATTTTAGTTCATGTGATAACATTTGGTAAATGTGCTTCTGTATTAGCTAATTACCCATTCTTAAAGGGGGAGAAATTTGTTTTGGAGGGGGAGAAATCTGATTCGTGTGAAGGCGAGGAATTTTATTGGAAATGTTGTATGGTGATTTATTTTTGCTAAAGCTAAATTCATTCAGTCTTTGATGATTCATGATTTTTATGATTCTCCAAATCATCACGAGGAGAGAAATTGTATCAAAGACACGAAGATAAATATTACGCGAAGTCATAAGAGATTATGCAGGAGAAATGATATTGATTTCAAAGATATTTGATGGAAGTGATCATGTTGAAAGGGTAGTTATTTGTAAGGGAAGTTTAAAAATGGTTAACTGGTAATTTGTTAAATTAGTGTGTAGAAGAGAAATATTGTTTCTAAATTTGTTTAGTCTAAGGTTGAAAAACAATTGGATTCAAAGATTATAGATGTGGTGAAGAGGTTGGTGCTAAAATTTTGAAATTCTTTGTTGATATATCTGTTAAAGATTCTTTGGGTTTACAAGTCGGAGTTATTTTAGAAGTTTGTTGCTAAAGTTGATTTATCTGAAGATCTTGTTATTGAAGTGGGATTGTTTCATGATATAGAGGTGATGAGCTTAGTACACATATGTCAAAGCTCCAAGCCTGAATGTCTACAGCTTAACTGTTGATTCAAAAGATTTGTCTGAAGATCTATTTGTTGAAGTTCAAAAGAGAAAATTTTCTGAAGATTGTTCCAAAGTTGATTCAAAGAGAAAATTTTGTTCTGAAGATTGTTTTGTGTAAGGGGATATTGTTATTCATCAGATTCATCTTGTTCAAAGGATGACAAATGTATGATCGTCTTCATTTCGATCACAGCAGGCATTTGAATCAACCTCGAAGAAGGGAGCCTAGGAGCGTAGTTTGGCCTGTTTTCCAAATTCAATGCTCAAATTCCAGGGGGAGATTGTTAAGACAATGATCTATAGAAGGCCTTCATTATGAAAATTGTGATCTCAAATACAAAAAGGGAGATTGTTAGAATAAATATTATTATATCCGAGATCAACGAACATGAAGATAATTCTAATGAAAATTGGTCAAAGCCTAAAGTCAAAGAGTTAACCAAAGTCAACATATGAAGAGCTTAATTATATTTTATACGCTTTATTAATGTAGGGTATAAATACTTTGTTTTCATGTAATTGTAACGAGTGAGTGTTATTGTATATCATAATTGTAGAGTTTAGAGAAAGAAAATAGGTATCATTCTCATTGTAACTTTCTCTCTCTAGAAATATGAATATACATGATGATTGATTCTTGATCTCCTTGTTGATTACATTGTTACTTGTTCAAAACTGGGTTTAACACCTATAAAGCTCGATTTTTATTAAAGGTTTCAAGCAAATTCAAGGAGTTGATTACGATTAAACTTTCTCATTATTGCAATGATTAAGTTTATTAAATTTCTACTAGCCATCGTTGTAACACCTCATACCACACATTGCATGTAACACATACTTCATACACCAGAAATACATGTTTATACACCACATAGGTCCCATAGTACAAGAATCTATCAGTACTGAACACATGGTCCAAAAATTCAAAATATAATTCTTGTACTAATCAACTTTCGTCTACCAAAACTATACATGGCATAGCCAAATCTTTATGAAAATATGCATATAAGGAAATATCACATTTTTCCCTTTCCTTTACCGTTTGCACCTCCTGCAACACATATTTAAAATCACAAAACGAGGGTTAGACCGAAAGGTCTAGTGAGTTCCCCTTTTATGTTATTGCAGGGTGAAAATCACCAAAACTTTATAAAACAACTTTTCATATATAAGACAAAGATATGAACAAGTACAACATATTATCAATACCTTTTTACTTTTGAAAGCCAAGCATTCAGCTATTCTAATAACATACTCCAAACCCTCATAGGTTTGAGCCAACAAGGTTTCATATAACGCCACTTTTAAACCTTTTTAATTAAACAAGGTTTATTCAAAGTTTCAGGCCAAACCTGTTATTTCCTCCTCAATAACATTCAGACTATGATTTCCAATAAGAACCCTGATTTTAAACCTTTAAATCACAAAGAAATAAAGATTCCAGACGATGGTAATCTTAAAGGATATAATAGTAAGAGTTATATTACTTAACACACATACAAATGCCACCCTTATATCCAAAGGTACACCTCTCCTTGATATGCCACCCTTATCCCATGGTACACCTCTCGTTGATATGCCACCCTTATTTCCTCATCAAAACATTTCATAAAACAATTCCATATACAACAGACCGCAACCATAAATGTTCTAATGAAATATCATCAGTTCAAAGTCATCTTTTTCAAAAATTCCCATTCTTTTTATAAAAAAATATCAAAATGATGATTATATAAACAATACATAAGTTAATACACAAATCCGGTCAATACAGGCTTGGCCGGACTTCATCTCCGGTCAAGCCTTGGCCGATTTAATCAATCCGGACAACACTATACAAGTTGTTCGATTTATCAATCCGGACAACACTATACAAGTTGTTCGATTTATCAATCCGGACAACACTTAGTCCCTTACGACCGATTTACCAATCCGGACAAGATAAGTCTTTGTCCAATTTATAAATCTCAAATTTCTCTAACTCTTTAAATCGCATAATCCTATGCTCGATTTAGGCTTACATCGGATAACAGGTGTCCGATTTATCATAGTTTGGTCAACACTTTGTCAGGTTTTAACATAATCCGGACAACACATAGTAACACCATTCAATTATGCAATTCAAGGTATTTTCAAAACATTTATTTACTCACCTTAAATTTCAGCAAAAGCAAAAAAAACTTTGAATCCTCTACTTGATTCCAATCATGAATAATCCAGCCAACTCTTTTCTCTCAAAACTCTTAGATTTCCAAAAATGGCCAAGAAGAGAATATGAGGGTCTCACCCTCCTATTTATATTCTTTCCAATTAAAGTAAGGCAGCTAAACCACCTCCTTCACATGCGTGCCTTCACATACTATGCATATATGTTTATATATATATATATATATATATATATATATATACACCCATTCATGCACATATATATATCATGCATATATATATATATAAACATATACATACCTTTGCATATACTTTATCATGTATATAATTATACCCACAAATTTGATGCATACTCATTTATGCATATAATTTCACATACTAGCATGATCAAATATAACAATTTATCATGTTATCACGTAATCATTTTAACAAATAGTGACTTATTAATTACCTCATGTGATAACCAAGATCCGGTTATCACATTATCCACTCCTCAAAAGAATTTCGTCCCAGAATTCCTTTATCAAAGAGCCACAGATAATCTGCTTTCATCTTTGATTCTAATTCCCAAGTTGCCTCTGACCCCTTATGAAATTTCCACTGTACTTTAACCAAACTGATTTCTTTGTTTCTCAACACCCTGATCTTTCGGTCAATCACAGCTTCTTGTGTTTCCACAAATTTTAGCTTATTGTCCAGTTTGACTTCTGGTAATGGTACAGCGAGACTCGGACCAGCTAAACATTTTCGCAAGGTTGATACATGGAAAGTATTATGGATCAGATTTAGTTCTTCTGGTAGCTCTAACTGGTACGCCACTGGCCCGATTCGTTTGCAAATTTCGAACGGCCCAACATACCTCGGACTGAGCTTACCTTTTTTCCCGAATCTGATAACACCCTTCCACGGAGAAACTTTCAACATCACAAGATCACCTACACAAAATTCAATAGGCTTCCGACGATTATGGTCTTATTTTTCTGGCGGTCTTATGCTGTTTTGATTCTTTTACGGATCTGTTCAATCTTTTCATAAGTTTCTTGAACAATCTCAGGACCTATCAACTGCCTTTCTCCTACCTCGTTCCAACACAACGGCGTTCGACATTTACATCCATACCATACTTCATATGGTGCCGCTTGGATGCTGGAATGATAACTGTTATTATACGCAAACTCTATTAGTGGCAAATGATCTTCCCATGATCCCCCAAAGTCTATAACACAACTTCTCAACATATTTTCGAGAGTCTGGATAGTTCTTTCACTTTCCCGTCAGTTTGTGGATGATAGGCTGTACTTAATCGGATTTCAGACCCCAGAGCTTTCTACAAACTTTCCCAAAACTTTAAAGTGACACGACTATCTCTATCAGAAATAATAGATAGTGGAACTTCGTGTCTGGTTACAATCTCTTTAATATAAATATGTGCTAGCTTTTCTAAAGAGTATCCCTCTTTTATAGGTAGAAAATGCACAGATTTAGACAAACAATCAACAATTACCCAGATTGCGTCGTACCCTTTTGGAGTTCGAGGTAACTTTATGACGAATCTATTGTAATGTGATCCCATTTTCACACAGGAATCTCCAAAGATTGAAGACTTCCATACGGTTTTTGATGTTTAATCTTAACCTGTAGACACGTTATACACTGTTCCACATATTTAGCTATATCTTTCTTCAATCCGGGCCACCAATAAAAAGATTTCAGATCTTTGTACATCTTATTGGTACCTAGATGAATAGAGTATCGAGACTTATGACTTTCATTTAGCAGAGTATTCCAGATATCCCCAAAACACGGTACCCAAATTCGCCCTTGAAAGCACATAATTCCTTCATTGTTCAGTTCCAAAGTCGAAATCATCTTACCCTACCTTTCTGATTTGATAAAATCTTCTTTCATGGCTTCTTTCTGACATCTCAGAATTTCTTTATGAGTATCAAGGACTAAATTTATTCTCATCGCCACAACTTTAATAGTCCCACTTCTTTCTTTTCTACTCAAAGCGTTAGCTACCACATTGGCTTTTCCTGGATGGTAGAGGATTTCATAATTATAATCATTAACGAGTTCAATCCATCGACGCTGTCGCATATTTAGTTCTTTTTGGCTTAACAGGTGCTGCAGACTTTTATGATCAGTATAAATCTGACATTTTGTTCCTAGAAGATAATGTCTCTATATTTTCAATACAAATACCACTGCAGCCAGTTCTATATCGTGAGTTGGATATTGCTTCTCATGATCTTTCAGTTGTCTTGACGCATAAGAAATCACCTTTCCTCTTTGCATCAGAACACATCCCAGTCCCAGCTTCGAAGCATCACTATATACTACAAAATCTTCTGATCCATCTGGTAGAGTCAACACCGGCGCATTGCAGAGATGAACTTTTAACAGTTGGAAGGCTGTTTGCTGTTCTTCCGAGTCAATTTGGTCAATGGCACGACTATTTTAGAAAAGTCCTGAATGAATTTACGATAATAGCCTGCCAATCCCAAAAAGCTTCGAATATCAGCAGGAGTTTTCGGGGCTTCCCACTTTTCAACTGCTTTTATTTTGGCTGGATCTACCTTCATCCTACTTCCGATATAACATGACCTAAGAAATGAACTTCCCTTAACCAGAATTCACACTTGGACAACTTTGCATATAACTTTTCTCTTTTTAGAAGTTCCAGTATCAGACGAATATGTTATGCATGCTCCTCTTCCGTTTTAGAGTATATAAGTATATCATCGATAAATACAATAACGAATTTATCAAGATATTCCTTACATACCCWATTCATYARATCCATRAAGGYTGYGGGYRCATTAGTTAAGCCGAATGGCATAACTAAGAATTCGTGATGCCCGTACCTAGTTCGGAAAGTTGTTGTAGCGATGTCTTCCTCCCTGATCTTAAGTCAATTTTGAAGAAATAACTTGCTCCCACCAGCTGATCAAATAAGTCATCAATCCTTGGCAAAGAATACTTATTTTTGATTGTCAGCTTATTCAATTCACGATAATCTATACACATTCACATAGATCCATTTTTCTTCTTAACAAATAAGAACGGAGCACCCCAAGGTGAAGTACTGGGTCTAATAAATCTTTTATCAGTTAAATCCTTCAACTAAGCAACTAATTCCTTCAGTTCTGACGGAGCTAATCGGTATGGCGCCTTGGCTACCGGTGTTGCCCCTGGTATGAGATCGATTCTGAATTCGATAACTTTGTCCGGCGGTAAACCAGATAAATCTTCTGGAAAGACTTATGGGTATTCATTAACGATCGGAATCAATTCTTGCTTTTCCTTCTCTTTCTTCAAATCAATCAAATATGCCAAACATCCATGACACTTCTTTCGGATACACTTTCGGGCTTTTATCACAGTTAAAAGACTAGTATGGTGACTCTGATGATCACCATAAATAACAATTGTTCATTGGTCTAGAAAAAATGGTTCTGATCATTTTCTTATTACAAACAATACTGGCCTGATGCTCTGCCAACCAATCCATACCTACTACTACATCGAATTCTTTCATTGGCATTGGGAACAACCGAATTGGTAGCTCACTCCCCTCAATAACAATAACGCGGTTATTGAACACACTAGTAACAGATTCCTGACTATTAGAAGTATCAACTACTAATTCTTTATCAAGTGATACAGAATTCAAACATGTAATTTGAGCAAACAATGATGATACAAACGAAAAGTTTGCAATAGAGTCAAATAACACCTTAGCACGTATAGAATTCAAAAGGAAGGTACCTGTTACTACATCTGGCGATACCTCTGCCTCATTTTTTGTCATTTGGAAGGACCATCCCCATGCCCCTCTTTGCCCTCCTCTAGATACAGTAGGTCTTCCCCGAGTACCTGACGCGTTACTCCCCATAGTCAATTGTGGAGTTTTCAACAATGGACAGTTTGGTCGTATGTGATCCAGGGAATTGCAATTGAAACACCTTCTGTTGGCTGGGCAACTCCTTGACAAATGGCCCGCTTCGCCACACTTGTAACACTTCCTTGTGTCCATCTTACATTCACCTTGATGAACCTGTCGGCGTTGTGTACAGACTTTCTCTCCGACCTTTTGTTCAGTTTTACTATCACATTTTACTGATTTTGGCCCTCGAAAGTTTTATGAAGGCCCTTCCCATCTTTCTTTCTCCATAATTTTACCTTCTGATTGCCGGTTCTTATTTCATTTCGTAACTTCTGCCGCATCCACGGTTAATGAGAAGGTATTGGGATTCATAGCGATTACAAATTCACGAATCGAAGGTTTCAATCCCCAAATATACCTTTCCACCTTTCTGGAATCCGATGAAATATAATGTTCAACAAATCGAGAGTATTTAATAAACTTCTCAGTGTACTCTCGAACTGTTCCGTTTCCCTGTTCCAATTTCAGAAAATCTTCATCCATTTGTCTTACCGTTGTCTTGGGACAAAACTGATCTTTGAATCGGTTCATAAATTTTTTCCAAGATAACGTTTGTAAAACATCCATTCTGGCTAGAAACTCCACTTTCCACTAGAACAAAGCATTTGACTTTAATACTGATACATTAAATCAGACTTTATCAGTTTCTGGACATCAGATAGTATTAAACACGGATTCAATTTCTTTAATCCAGCACATCGCTTTCACTGGATCTCTCTCCCCAGAAAAGGTTAGTGGTTTACATGCCAAGAACATCTTGATGTCTCCTTCCTTGTTATGAGTAACCAGAATAGAGGGATCTACATCCACTCTTTTCGTTTCCACTCTAGCCGGTATTCCCATAATAGATGTTAAAGTTTCTCGTAACTTTCCCATTTCCTCCGCCAKCATGTCTTTGGTTATATATTCTGGGTGTGGCACTGATCTCTCCTGAACATTCCCAAAATGGGATTCTTCATGCTCGGAGTGTACTTCAGTCCGACCCCTTCCCTGTGCCTGATTTCTTCCTCTACCTCTTTCCCTTGGTCTTCCTCGACCTCTATTTTCAGAAGTACTGGTTGGAAGATTTACAGGTGATTCTTCCCTTTCCTCAGACTCAAGACGAGCCGTTCTTTTAGATATCCGTGTTCGGCTAGACATCTGCAGATTTTAATGTTAATAATCATGTATTCACATTCCCAAATATAATGAAGTATTCAAGTTCAGAATATGTATCTGTAAATTCATAATTACACTAGCCAGATGTAATTTAAATTTACCTTACACACTGTTCTTTCAACTCATCATATTTATTCCCAATGGTGCTAACTATGTCCGGGACCCTTAACATGCAATAAAAATAGTTTAAGTCTAGGTATCATGCTGTTAAATACCTAAATCTCTTAAACTCAAGCCCTGATACCACTTTCTGTAACACTCCATACCACACATTGCATGTAACACATACTTCATACACCAGAATTACATGTTTATACACCACACAGGTTCCAGAGTAAATGTTTGTACTAATCAACTTTCGCCTACCAAAACTATACATGGCATAGCCAAATCTTTATGAAAATATGCATATAGGAAAATATCACATTTTTCCATTTCCCTTACCGTCTGCACCTCCTGCAACACATATATAAAATCACAAAACGAGGGTTAGACCGAAAGGTCTAGTGAGTTCCCCTCTTATGTTATTGCAGGGTGAAAATCACCAAAACTTTATAAAACAACTTTTCATATATAAGAAAAAGATATGAACAAGTACAACATATTATCAGTACCTTTTTACTTTTCAAAGCCAAGCATTTAGCTATTCAAATAACATACTCCAAACCCTCATAGGTTTGAGCCAACCAGGTTTCATATAATGCCACTTTTAAACCTTTTTAATTAAACAAGGTTTATTCAAAGTTTCAGGGCAAAACCTGTTATTCCATCCTCAATAACATTCAGACTATAATTTCCAATAAGAACCTTGATCCTAAACCTTTAAATCACAAAGAAATAAAGATTCTAGATGATGGTAATCTTAATGGATATAATAGTAAGAGTTATATTACTTAACACACATATAAATGTCACCCTTATATCCAAAGGTACACCTCTCCTTGATATGCCACCCTTATCCCATGGTACACCTTTCATTGATATGCCACCCTTATTTCCTCATCAAAACATTTCATAAAACAATTCTTTATAGAATAGACCGCAGCCATAAATGTTCTAATGAAATATCATCAGTTCAAAGTCATCTTTATCAAAAATTCCCATTTTTTTAAAAGAAAATCAAAATGATGATTATATAAAAAAAATACAAAAGTTAATACACAAATCCGGTCAATTACAGGGAGAAGAAAAAAAACTTAATTAGTCATTCATTATATACTATTATTTATTACCTCTCTAATTTTTTATCTCCAGTAAGGTCCAATGACATTGGCTATTGCTATCTCTATATGCTTGATTATTTTCGTGCTTCAACAATTCAACGTGAAGATCATGTGCTTGCTACTACTATATATTTTTGCTGGATATTTTTATCTATTTATGCTACTATTGACTATTGATATTTGGTTATGTTGTTTAATTGTTTTTCTTGACTATTGTTATCTATTTTTGATTCTACAAAAAATATTTTACCACTGTTTGACAATCAATATATTTTTCTTATGATTTATGACGTGGTTCATGGTTGTATAATTAATCAATAAATTTTCTCTACTAGATGTATTTAGTAATGTCTTTTATATATGTCATATGCCATAAACTTTTAATCTTTACATCTTATTTTAGTTCAACAAAAAAAGAAGGAAAATAGAATTTAAATATTTTCATCAATTGTTTGACTAATGTATCTTTCATTGGGATTTCATCACACCACAAGATTCTATTTAAGAACTCAAACAACCATTTATTGAGCTTGCATATTATATGTTTAATTCATTATTTATTCTTATTGGATCTCAATGGGTCATCTTTTCTTCCATATTCTTATTGATCCTCATTTTTCTACTTGTCTAGAAAACCTTGATAATCTTCTCTATTATTGATCTCTCATTAACCCTCACGACTACTTCATTCACACGAATATATATTTCTTGTTATTAACTAAATAAATTCTTACCTTTTATAAAAATTTATCAACCACAATTTCTATACATTTTGGTTTCAAATTACATAATAAGAAGTAAGTAAATTTAAGTATTCTCTTATATATCTATAATAAAGATAAATAAGATTCATTTCTTTCGTAAATTATTAGCATTTCTTGTACTCAGTTTTATACTAATGAAAAACATTTATTGAATTTTTTTTCGTATTTATCGAGGGTCACTAGAAGACAAGTGAGCTTTAACGATGCGCTGTTTAGTGATGACATGTTTCCATGTTATAGCGACAACAAGTTGTTATATACTCTCTCTAATGATAAACTGACTTTTAGCGACGACAAAATGTCTGGAACGAGCCTGGATGACACTCCCTAGATATATGGATAATTTTAATCTTCGCATTTGCAGAAGTTGTTTGTATTTAGAATTTTTTTACTATCTTGTGTATATATATACACACACATATATATATATACACATATATATATACATATATATATATATATATTAGGTTCGAACCCGTGTATTACACAAGGTAATTTGAAAAAATTAAATCATGTCAAGAAACTTATGTTACAAATATGAATGATAATCGAGAGTACGATGCCACTTTTCCAAGCTTTTTTCCTTTCATAATTGTTTTTAGGATTTGTAAAACATTAATAAAAATATGAATAAATATCAAGAATTTGTAAAACAAAATTTATAATAGAACGTAAATAAAATTATGAAAAGGTACATAATTTCATATAAATAAAATAAGAACCACGTATCATAAATTACCAAATACTTCTATATATACAACATTCTTTGTTCTATTGCTAATTATACTATCATCATCTATAACTAGTATTTTTAAAACTTGCCTACTTTTTACTATAGATAAAGCAACATACAACTGACTATGGGTGAAGACTGGTTGTCTCAGAAACAAACCAACCTTCGATAATGACTGTCCTTGACTTTTATTTATGGTCATGACAAAATATACAACAATTGAAAATTGTCTTCTTTGAAACTTGAATGAAATCCTTTTGTCTGTAAGTGTCAAAGACATTCTTGGAATAAATGTCTGGCTTCCAATATTGCTTCCAGATCTGATCTCTGCTTCTATAACCCGATTTCCCAAAGATAACACCTGTAATCTAGTTGCAATACATAACCTAGATTTCTGATCGATATTTCTTAGTAACATAATTGGAACACCAACTTCTAGTAATATCTTATGGTTTGGCAAACCCGATAATTTAAGACCATTTAGGAAATCATGTGAGTACAAAGTTTTATCAAACTGGTCGTGAAGTTGCTCTGATTCACATAGGCTATCTGAACTTAGGTACTGCTTTTTGTCTCTTGAAAACAATGATAGCAAACGGTCGTTTATTTCTTAAACTACTTCATGCTTTGGTGCAAATATTGCTCTTTTCTGAAAATAGGATGAATTCTTGATATTTACAAGAATCGAAGGATAGAAAAATTCAATTAATGCAGATATAGGATCCATTGAATCGGTAATGAGAAGATCATCTGGTATATCAATAATTACCTCACCATCATTCACACTACCAACCTTGCCTTCTCCTAAATCCAAAATCCAGTTTGCAAAAACCCTTGTCGGTTCGATTTCGGAAGCTTGACTGTCAACAGTTAACCTTATATTCTTAGTTAACCTTAGGACTTTGCATTTTCCCTAAATGTAAGATGAACTTAAAGACGCATTAACAATGTCTTGTCTACTTGTGTTGGGAATAACCGGAAGAATTTGTCTGAAATCTCCTCCAAAAACAACTACTTTGCCACCAAAAAGCATTTATGAGTCACTAATGCCTCGACCAAAAATATCGTCCATACTTCTATCTAATGCTTCAAATGCATGCCTATGAACCATTGGTGCTTCATCTCATATAATCAACGTAGTCTTTTTTATTAACTTGGCAACGTCACTGTCTGGCTTTATGTGTAACAACCCACAAAGCTATTTATGATATAAACTCACAACAATTACTCATATGAAAACATAGATGTCATAGTATAACCCAAAATTAACATAACAAGAGAAAATGTGGATTAACAAAAACTTTGTCAGTTACAGCACAAACATCTAAATAACACTTCATTATATTTTTCCCTTGCCTTTATCTTGTGATAATAGATGACCTGTAAAATAGATTAGTCCAATAATTTAGCGTTAGACTAGAAGGTCTTGTGAGTGTATCCTTCTCATTCAAACAATACATATTTCAAAATCCAAAATCATAACAAAGTTGGATCTTAATATATATCATTTCATCACTAATCTATTGCGGTTACACCGCCAGTTCCTCTATCGCGGTTTCATCGCCAGTTCATCTATCGCAGTTACACCGCCAGTTCATCTTTCAAGTTTTCCAAACATTAAAGATTTTCCCTCTACAACTCTTTAATCAAATAAGATATAAATAGTGCCAACACTTCATCCGGATAGATAAGAACCTAGTCAACTCTTTGACCAGATAGAAATTCTGGTTGATGTCTTAGCCGGATAACGAACCCGGACGCGCTTGTTACCGGATGGGAACGCATCCGGACGACATTATAACCGGATGGGAACGTATCCGGACGGCACTATAGCCAGATTAGGACATGTATCCGGACGACACTATAGCCGGACTTGGACGTATCCAGACGGCATTATAACCGGATGTGAACGTATTCGGACGACACTATAACCGGATTAGGAGACGTCTCTGGATGGCACTTTAGATGGACTTGGACGTATTCGAACGACATTATTACTGGATGGGAACGTATTCGGATGGCACTATTGCCGGATTAGGGCACGTATCCGGATGACACTATAGCCAGACTTGGACTTATACGGACGACATTATAATCGGATGGGAACGTATCTAGAGAATCATGTAGCAATGTAGCAACTTTAAACCAGTGATGAAACATATGTATAGGATGTTTGAAAAACGCTCACCTTAGTTTGAAGTATGCTTGCTCTTCTGCCTTCAATGATGAATTTGTCAAGGAGACTATCCTAATATGAGGTCGTAAAAAAACCCTTCCTTATTCAACCCAACTTACTATATATAGTAAGTAGAAAAATAAGGTATTGTGGCGGTGCATGAGCAGCCGCCTTCCCCTCCCTTTACTTCTCATATATTTAAATAATAACTCTAATACAACAATCTAAAGAAGAAATAAAATAACACACATGTTAATTCCTCAAAAACCCTCACACTACATACTCCAACCCCGAACTTTCCATTGCTACATAACTTTAAAACCGATCAACTATAATATGAAATATGAATATTACAATATCCTCTCCTTAGAAGAATTTCGTCTCGGAATTCCAATAAGTAAATAAATGAGAATATTTTACTCGCATTTCTGACTCGAGTTCCTAGGTGGCGTCCGCCCCTTTATGATATCTCCACTGAACTTTTACTAATCCGATCTCCTTACTCCGCAATTTCTTTACCTTGAAGTCAGTAATGGCTTCAGGGGTTTCTTCAAAACATAACTTCTCATCAATCTTAATTTCTGGTAGAGGCACCACTGCTTCTGGATTTGTTAAAGACTTCCTCAAATTTGACACATGAAAAGTGTTATGAATACCATTTAACTACAAAAGAAGTTCTTTTTTGTATGCCACCTCCCCAACTATTTCAATGATAGGAAAGGGTCCAATATATCTTGGGCTTAACTTTCCCTTTTTACCAAAACGTATTACTCCTTTCCAAGGTGATATCTTTAACATTACTTTATCACCAATTTGGAACTCAATTGGTTTTCGATGTTTATTGGCATAACTTCTTTCCCGATCTTGTGCCACTTTCATTCGTTCTCGTATTTGGCAAATTTTATCCGCTGTTTGCTATACTAGCTCAGGCCTAGCTAACTTTTTCTCACCTATCTCGTTCCAACACAAAGGAGATCGACATTTTCGTCCATACAGAACCTCAAAAGCTGCAACTTGGATACTCAAATGATAGCTATTATTGTAAGCGAATTCCACCAAAGCCAAATGATTATCCCACGATCCTTCAAAATCGATAACACAAGCTCTAAGCACATCTTCTAGTGTTCGTATAGTTCGCTCACTTTGTCCATTCGTTTGAGGATGATAAGCTGTACTCAACTTAATCTGTGAACCCATTTTTCTTTGAAAACTCTTCCAAAATATAGAAGTGAATTGACTGTATCTATCGAAAATTATTGATAGGGGAACACCATGACGTGTCAATACCTCATCAATATACAATTTTGCCAATCTCTCCATTGAATATGATTCTTTCATCGGTAAGAAATGTGCAAACTTGGATAACCAATCTACAATCACCCATATGGCATCATAACCTTTCGATGTTCTTGGCAATTTGGTTATGAAATCCTTAGTGATGTGATTCCATTTCTAGAATGGAATTTCTAAAGACTGTAACTTACCATATGGACGTTGGTGTTCTATCTTCACCTGAAGACATGTCATGCACTGTTCAACATGTGTGGTTACATCTTTCTTCATGCCTGGCCACCAATAGTATTGCTTCAGATCCCGATACATTTTGTTTGTACCCGGATGAATAGCAAAATGTGATTTGTAAGCTTCACTTAAGATACGTTCTCTAAGATTACCATAACACGGTATCCAAATTATGTTTTGGAAACTCCAAAATCCCCTGTCATTCTTTTCAAATTCAGATACCATTCCACCCAGTCTTTCTTGTTTAATTTTATCCTCCTTCATAGCTTCATATTGAAATTCTTGCAATTCTTCCTGGATACTCGGAAGTAACTCAACTCTTAAAGCTATAGCCTTAATGGTACCACTTTTCTCTTGACGACTTAAAGCATCAGCTACCACGTTTGCTTTTCCTGGATGGTACAAAATTTCACAATCATAATCGCTAACCAATTCTAACCATCTTCTTTGGCGTATATTCAAATCTTTTTGATGGAACAAATGTTGTAGACTCTTATGATTTGTGAAAATTTGACATTTCGTCCCATTTAAGTAGTGCCTCCATATTCTTAAAGCGAACACTACTACTGCTAACTCCATATCATGAGTAGGATAGTGATTTGCATGATCTTTTAATTGTCTTGAAGCAAAAACGATTTCCTTCCCGCGTTGCATTAATACACAACCTAAGCCCATCTTCGATTCGTCACTATAAACCACAAAATCTTCCATTCCATATGGCAAAGATAGAATTGGTGCACTGCATAACTTATCTTTTAACATTTGAAAAACCTGAGCTTAAGCCTCTTCCCATTCAAACTTTACATTCTTCTTTGTCAATTTAGTTAAAGGAGTGTCTATACGAGAGAAGTCTTGTATAAATTTGCGATAATACCCTGCCAACCCAAGAAAACTTCTGATTTTGGTGGGAGTTTTTGGCGCCTCCCATTTTTCAATGGCTTCTATTTTAAGAGGATATACTTTAATGCCCATTTCAGAGATAACATGGCCCAAAAACTGAACCTCTCACAGCCAAAACTCACGTTCTGACATCTTAGCATACAACTTTTCTTGTTTCAATAATTCCAAAAGTAATCTTAAATGGTGAGCATGCTCTTCTTCTGGTCGAGAGTATATCAAAATATCATCAATGAAGACAATCACAAATTTGTCAAGATATGGGCGACACACCCTATTCATCTATCCATAAAGGTTGCAGGTGCGTTTGTGAGTCCAAACGGCATAACCAGGAATTCATAGTGACCATAATGTGTACGGAATGCCGTTCTAGATACATCTTTGTCCCGAATATTTAATTGATGGTAAACGGATCGTAAATCAATTTTTGAAAAATAAGTAGCCCCAACCAATTGATCAAATAGATCATCAATTCTCGGAAGAAGATACTTATTTTTTATCGTTAATTTATTCAATTTCCGGTAATCAATGCACATTGTCATTGATCCAACCTTCTTCTTTACGAATAACACTGGCGCACCCCATGGAGAAGTACTTGGTCGAACAAAACCTTTATCTAGCAATTCTTTCAATTATGACATTAACTCCTTTAATTCTGATGGAGCTAATCAATACAGTGTACGTACAACTGGCACTGCTCCAGGTACTAACTCAATCTAAAACTCTATCAATCGATCCAGAGGTAAACTTGTTAAGTCTTCCGAAAACACTTCCGAAAATTCCCTTACAACTGGAATATCCTCCATCTTTTTGTTTTCTTTCCTTATGTCAATGGCATAGGCAAGAAAACTGACACATCCTTCCTGTATGCACTTTTGAGTCTTTAAAACAGTGATAAGGTTGGAATAATGATCCCGCCTGTCACCATATATTATAATCGGTGCTCTTCCTGGTAAATCTATATGAATCATCTTTTCATTGTGGACTATATTAGCTTGATTTTTAGCTAACCAGTCCATGCCCACAATTATATCAAATTCTCTTAAAGGTACGGGGAAAACTGAATAGGTATCTCATACCCTTCTATACTTATAGAACAATCATCAATCATTTCCTTAACCGACATTTCACTATCGTTTGTTGTCTCCACTATCAATACCTCATCTAACGTTTTAGATTCAAAATGTGCACAATTAACAAATGATGGTGACACGAAAGAACAATTTGCACCAGAATCAAATAAAACTTTGGCACATATTGAACTAATAAAGAATGTACCTGTCACCAATTCAGGGTGTTCTTCTGCCTTGCAATTGCCTCACCATGTGTTATTTCCCCACGACCACTCGAAGCATTACAATTAACTGCTGGCCTGCGGTTTGGTAGAAGATAACCATATCCTCGGCCCCCAGAATACCCAGATCCTCGGCCCCCAACAAAACCAGATCCTCATCCCTTAGCTTGCGGACAATCAGTGTTCACATGCTGAGAGGAATTGCAGGTAAAACATTTTTGCACCATTCGACAGTCTCGAGCTATATGACCTGATTCCTGACATTTAAAGCATACCTGTGACTCCATATTGCCGTTTCCTTGATGTACTTTATGACATTGTGCACATGCCTTATCAGTAAACCTTGGGACTGGTCAATTCAGATTTTCAGTAAACCTTGGTCTACGAAAATTAGTCGTTACGGCTTCCTCTTTTCTTTTATCCCCAACCCTTTCTTGTGGTTGGCGATTAATATCCTATTTTAGAATTTCTGCAGCGTCAACTACTGCCTGAAATGTAGTTGGATTTCTAGATATCACATATTTCCGGAGATTAGACTCCAAACCCCATATATACTTTCTAACTTTACTGCTTTCAGATACAATATGCTTCAACAAAGTGAGACTGTTCCAAGAAAACTTTCGTATACTGACGAACCGACATGTTTCCTTGCTCCAAGCGAAGAAAATCACCTTCTAAGTTTCGAACAGCCACTTCAGGACAATATTGAATCTTAAATTTTACCACAAATTCTTCCCATAACATAGTCTTTAGAATATTTGGATCTGAACTTGACAAAATCTCCCACCAATATAGAACATTTGATCTTAGTTGAGATACAACAAACATAACTTTATCTTTCTCTGCACTTTTACTGATTTGCAGACTTAATTCAACTTCTTTAAGCCAACATATGGATCTAACAGGATCACGTTCTCCGAAAAATTTAGGAGGTTTATAAGCAAGAAACATCTTGATATCCCCTCCTTTTTGAACTGAGGATGAAGTAAGGGGTACGGACGTATCTGTTGCCGGTGTACTAGCTCCGGCTTCATCCTGATAATTTGGATCCCTTAATTCTTCTTTATTATTTTGTGCCAAACGTCCCAACAAACTTACCAAACTTTCTTGAAATTTTCCGAATTCAGCAGGCAACATTTCCTGGGTAATAAACCCAGGATCAGGAGCACTATTTCTACCTTTTGCTCTACCTCTTCCACAGCCTGACATAGAACTCTCCTATGCCGATAATTCTTGTTCCATATGAGTTTCTTGTTGAGTATTTCTTCCCCTTCCTCGACCCCTACTTCGACTTCGTGTTTCGATAGTCATAACATTTTCTGGGTCCTTTTTTCTGTTTATAATTCCTCTTCCCCGACCTCTTCCTTGACCGATAAAAGTCCTTCCTGATCGATTAAGATTATCTGCCATCTTTTCTTAGTATTCATATTACTTTAACATCCTTTCTGTAACAATAAACACACATACGATTATTCACATATCAAGGTATGATAACATGTTTACCCATGGGTCTAATATTTGTAACTCACGATTACATTAATCACATGTAATCTATCTTTATCATACTTATTCCCGTAATATGTTCAACTATAACATATTCCCATGTTCATCGTCCCAATGAAATCTATTATCACATATTTCACACCTCTATTTTAAGTCTAAGTATTAAAAAAATATTCAGATCCCTTAAACTAAGGCTCTGATACCAACTGTAACAACCCACAAAGCCATTTATGATATAAACTCACAACAATTACTCATAGGAAAACATAGTTGTCGTAGTATAACCCAAAATTATAATGTTTACATAACAAGAGAAAATGTGGATTAACAAAAAATTTGTCAGTTACAGCACATACATCTAAATAACACTTCATTACATTTTCCTTTGCCTTTATCTTGTGATAATAGATGACCTGCAAAACAGATTAGTCCAATAATTGAGCGGTAGACCAGAAAGTCTAGTGAGTGTATCCTTCTCATTAAAACAGTACATATTTCAAAATCAAAAATTATAAGAAACCTGGATCTTAATATATATCATTTCATCACTCATCTATCGCGGTTACACCGCCAGTTCCTCTATCGCGATTACACCGCCAGTTCATCTATCAAGTTTTCCAAACATTAAAGATTTTCCCTCTACAAATCTTTAATCAGATAAGATATAAATAATGCCAACACTTCATCCGGATAGATAAGAACCCGGTCAAAGACAACAAAGTGAATAACTTGTTTTCATCCCATATTTTCTTCCCCTAAAAGCTTCGTCTCTCCATAATTTTGCATGACATAATTCACAGATAACCATTTCATCACCATGATCCTACTCTGTTTAATAATATGTTGGTGAAATATTATAATAAGTTCTATAACAATAATAATTTTTAAATATGAAATAATTGATTAACAAAAAGTCACCTTGAGATATCCCTACAATTATGTCTCTAGGTTGTTGTTCATCATTTAATTCTTCATCTGATATCAACTTAATTGTGAGTATATCAGATAGATTTATAGTCTTCCTTCTTGATCTATGTTATCCTAAAGATAACTTCATAATAGAAGAAGTTTGCTCAATTGTTGATGAATTGATTGATGTCATGCCATTAGAAGATAAGGAATAGCATATGTTATTTGCGGTGTTGCACTGTTATTATTTAATAGAAAATGCTTGTTTTAAATATAAAAACGTTACTAAGTTATTCATATATTCTAATATATGTTAAAATATAAATTGTAAGGTAATCATTATATTAACAATAAGATGTTAAAATAAATTATACATACCATTGGAAATATTAAATAAAGGACTTCTGATAGTTATATTTGAAGAAGAATATTGAACGCTTGTATGTTCAAATTGATGATATGTATTTGGATTCACATTTTCATCATCATTGCAAACATTTTTGGACTTATTTTGAAGATCTTAATTGCATTTCAGAAGCGCGATTATTGCATGTAAAAATAAATTGTAAATAATTAAGAAATAAATCAAGTCTAAGATGTTAATTCAAGAGTAATATTGTTCTCATTCTCCATCATATTAGAAACTCTGTTGAGTGAAGAACCTTGAGTGTCTGATATGGTAGACATAGAACACTATTTACTGTTACTCAAAATTATCTTTCTAGGTTTTCTCCTTTCTTTAGCATCAGTAGAATCCATGTTATAGTTGAAATTTGTACAAAAACATGAAGTCATTTAATCATGAAACAGTACATGAAGCCATTTGATCACAAATCGTTAGGAACAACAAT
Source organism: Cynara cardunculus var. scolymus (assembly GCF_001531365.2). NCBI lineage: Eukaryota > Viridiplantae > Streptophyta > Magnoliopsida > Asterales > Asteraceae > Cynara > Cynara cardunculus. Next base: position 23,169,980 of record NC_037530.1, read on the forward strand.
AAGAAGAAAACGGGGAGCAGTTAATCAGGTTTCTTAGACCCAAGGTTCTTAGTCTAAGAAGAAACAAAACACATCTGTAACATTGAGGATATAATTAACACACCTTCAGATCGAAGAAGGAGCTTTTGGAATGGGAATGGATGAAGTGTGGTGGAGGAATGGTTAACTCAAATGAAACTTTATCAGTAAATTGAATTTAAACCTAGAACTAAATCCCGTGTTTTTCGGTAATCAATTACCACATGATATAATTAACCCAACAATAAAATTAACTGCGTCCTAAATTAATGGGTTTGATTGAATAAGAGAACACATGTCAATGAAATGAGACTAATAAAGATGCTTGAAAAGCTTATCTTCAAATATATGAACTCTTCTTACAAGTCAAATCTCCAGAGTTTCACTCCAGAATTGTACTCGTGAAATAACTCTGAAGTATAACTCTAAAGGATGTCTCTTCAGACTTGTACTCTTGAAATAAGTCTGAAGTGAATCTCTAAAGATTGACTCCATACTTGCACTCTGGAAATAACTTTGAAATATAACTCTAAAGAATAATTCACTGATGACTCAAGACTTCAGAGTAATAAAATCAATTACCATAAGCTCAAACAAAGAAGTCTTTAGAGTTCAAATTTGGAAGTGTGAAGAATAAGACTTGAGTTCAGATTTCTATCTAAAGAAGATAACTTAGAGTCCAGACTTTGGGTGAGATAAGTCTAGAAAAGGAGACTCCAGAATTCTGACTTCTAAGTCTGAAGAAGAGAACTTCAGAATTCAGACTTCTAAGTTTGAAAAAAAGACTTAAGAGTTCAGACTTCTAAGTCTAAAGAAGAGGACTCTAGAATTCAGAGTTCTAAGTTTAAAAAAGAAGACTGTTTCAGACTTCTAAGTCTGAAGAAGAAAAATTTCAGAGTTGAGACTTATATTAGGTCAAAACCTGAACCCTTAGGGTACTAGAGACCCAAGTTAGGAATTCCCTTTAGGTATCTGAAGATGCATTTTACAACGATTAGATGGGATTCCTTAGGTTCAGGTTGATATCATGCACATAAGCAAGTAGAATACATGATATCTGGTCGACTAGCTGTAAGACACCGCATGAAGCCAATCATTCCTCTATAAACAGTTACGTTTACAGGCTTTCCATTTGGATCCTTGTTGAGAGAGAGTGGAGGAGCCATTGGAGTTTTCATAGATGAGCTATTAGATAGATTAAACTTCTTCAACATGTCATGGACATACTTACTTTGACTAATAAAGATACCTTTATCTGATTGCTTGATCTGGAGACCTAAAAAGAAGGTTAGTTCTCCCATCATACTCATCTGGTATTCTTTCTTCATGCGGTCAGCAAATCAAAAAGATGAAGAGGGATTAGTGGAGCCAAAAATAATATCATTGACATAAATTTGGACTAGAATGATATGGCCTTTAACTTTCCTAAGAAATAAGGTCTGGTCAATCTTTCCACGARAAAATTTCTCAGAGATGAGGAGAGGGTATCATACTAGGCATGGGGAGCCTGTTTCAACCCATAAAGAGCTTTATCCAAATGATAGACATGGTTTGGATACTTAGGGTCAAGAAACCCTGGAGATTGTTCAACATAAACTTCCTCTTGAAGTTTTCCATTAAGGAAAGCGTTCTTTACATCCATTTGGTAGACATTGAAATCTCTATGGGCAGCAAGGGCTAGGACGAGTTGAATTGCTTTGAGTCTAGCCACTGGTACGAAGGTCTCGTCATAGTCGATTCCTTCTTCTTGTCTATAACTCTGAGCAACAAGTCAAGCCTTGTTACGGGTTACCACACCTTCTTCATCTAACTTGTTGCGATAGACCCATTTGGTGCCTATCACTGTCTTGTCAGATGGACGTGGGATAAGGTACCAGACTTTGTTCCTATCAAATTCAATGAGCTCCTCTTGCATGGAAATGACCCAACTGGGGTCTGAGATAGCATCACTGATCTTCTTGGGTTCAACTAAAGAGAGAAAGTTGACAAAGAGACAGATATTATCTAGACCACAATGAGTCTTAATACCTACACCTGAATCACCAAGAATTTGATGAATTGCATGGTCTTTAGTCCATCGCTGAGCTGGTAAAGGATTATCATCTGAGTAGAGAAGTTCAGGAACAGTGGATGAGGCTTCAGTTGCAGTACCTTTAGTGATTGGAACAATTGCTAAAGGAGCCTCAGATTCAACGACTGAAATAGTTTCAGATGTTGAAGGCATTTCATTCACTAATTGATCATTGTTTGAAGTAGAAGGAGGAACACAGCTAATGGGCACATCAGCTATCGTTGAAGAAGACACGTTGGTGTGACTAGCTGCAACTTGAATGATTAATGGTTCATCTTTAGCTTCTGAGGCTTTAGTGTTGAGAGGAACACTGAAGGAAGCTTCAGGTTGTCTATAATGATAGAACATCCAGTTTCCTAATTCATCTTCATCATTTAAGATGGGTTTTGAATTTGTTGATTGAGATTTATCAAAAGTCACATGAATAGTTTCTTCTATCGTCTGTTGGCGTTTATTGAATACTCTGAAGGCTTTGGATACTGAAGAATATCCAAGAAAGATTCCTTCATCAGCTTTGGGATCAAACTTTTCTAGTTGATCACGGTTATTGAGAATGAAACACGTGCAACCAAAGATATATAGAAAGCTTATAGAGGGCTTTCTGCCATGGAAACGTTCATAGGCTGTCTTCTTGAATCTCTTAACGATTAGCGATCGATTTTGAGTGAAACAAGCAGTGTTGACAGCTTTAGCCCAGAAATTGGTAGGGAGATGGGACTCGCTAAGCATTAATAGAATAGCCTCAATGATTGTTCAATTTCTTCTTTCAGTGACCCCATTTTGCTGAGGAGTTCTCACTGAAGAAAAGTTGTGAGAAATTCCCTTGTCCTCAAAGAAGTTATCCATAATACTGTTTTTGAATTCAGTACCATGGTCACTTCTAATAGATCGTACTTTGATATTGTTAAGCACTTCTATTTTCTTGATGAACGATATGATGTCTTCAGGTGCTTCATTTTTTGATTTGAGAAAGAAGACCCATGTGTACCTGTAATACTCATCAACAATGACGAGTGTATACCTCTTTCCAGCAATAGATTGCACATTCACAGGACCAAAGACATCCATGTGCAATAGCTGAAGAGGTGATGTTACTGAAGAGATTTGCTTTGACTTAAAGCTAGCTCTTGTTTGTTTTCCTTTCTCACACGCTAAGCAAAGAGATTCCTTTGCAAAGGAGTGATGAGGAAGACCAGTGATAAGATCATTTCTAGACAATTCACTAAGTGTAAGTTAAAGTGAGAAAGTCGTTTGTGCCATAACCAGTTGATAATGTAGACGTTCTCTAGACGAGAGCCGGTCAAGGAAACCTTATCATCTTTGTCTTAGACATAGCATGAATTCTTGGAGAACTTCACTGTGTAATATTTATCACACAGCTGACTGATGCTTAGTAAGTTGTGTTTCAGTCCTTCAACGTATGCAACACGCCTGAATGTGGTTGTGTCGTTGGTTAATATAACAAAACCTTTAGTATATCCTTTTCCATTTCCTCCAAAGGTTACGGAAGGTCCGCTTTCTTCCTTGTAGTTAATGAGCAGGGATTTGGCTCTGGTCATGTGCTTTGAGCATCCACTGTCGAGATACCATATGCCTTTGACTTCCTACACAATGGAACAGTTTAAAAATGCTTTGGTACCCATCTATTTGGGTCCAACAATGTTAGAGGCTTCATCTACTGAAACTAAAGAATCAGCGTCAGCAGACGGCTTCACTGAACCTGGAGAGGTTTTAGTGGAAATGGGAATAACCTCTGACGCTAGAGAAATAGAGTTAGTGGGTATCTTCCTGAGCCTAAAGAACAGGCTCCAGTGGTTTTCTTCACCTTGGTTGCTTTAATAGCCTTAGTGGTTGATTTCGTTTTGGTTGATTTCTTAGTTTTAGCTACTTTCTTTCCCTTAGATGGTGGACCAGCCTTGGCGAAAGAAGGACACTTACTGGCAATGTATGTAGTTTCACCACAGTACTTACACTTCCTATAGCTGAAGGTAGCTTTAGGGCCAGGAAGTACCATATTTGAACAGGGGCCAGCTCCAAGGATTCCCTTCTCATTAGTTCTAGGAGGAACTTTAGAGGATTTGGAGTCCTTAGGTGAAGCATTCACCTTGAGCCGAGACTTAGATTTCTAAGAAGGTTTAGATTTCTTAGTACCTATAGAAGAAGAAGGTTTACACGCTAAAGGAATAGATTTAGAGATCTTTGTCTTGTTAGTCTTCTTGGGAAGAGGTGCTATGACAATGGATTTACCCTTGTCTTTGCAACCTGAACTCGAACGAGTTCCATCAAGATGACTCTCAGTGAAAGAAGACTGAGAGAAAGAAGTGTCAGGAATAGAAGAGACAAAGGTACCAAACTTGAGCATGGACCTGCCAGTGACACTGTCTTCCTGATCAGAGGAAAATCCTATACTAGTCTTTATCTTGGCAGGGATCTGAGTGTTAATGATCTCTGAGGCCTTGACAGAGGCTTTACACCATCCTTCTATGGTAGCCTTCTCAGACTTAGGTTCAACAATTGCTTGCTCACGCTCAGCTGTAGGCTGTTCGCGTTCGATGGTGATGGTTTGGTTCACAATGACCTGATCCTTAAGATTTCCTTCAACCTTAGTCAGCTCTTTGATCTTTGAATGACAAATCTTCAACTGTTCTTGAAGATCAAGATTAAGCATTTCTGGTTTAGACTTGCCATTCAAGGCATTGTAAAGGTCCACCGTCAGCGTGTTTAACACTGATAGGCTAGAAGAAGAAGAAGAAGAAGAAGAAGAAGAAGAAGAAGAAGAAGAAGAAGAAGAAGAAGAAGAAGAAGAAGAAGAAGAAGAAGAAGAAGAGGGNCAGGAGACATACCTGAGCAGGTGAGGATGATGAGGGATCATTAGGAGTTGATGTCTCTGAAGCTTCTTCTTTGACATATTTGGCCATTAAACAGAGATAGGCCGTATCTTCCTCATTAGATGATGACTAATTAGATGAATCAGCCCAATTGTGCTCTTCAGTGACAAGACCTTTGGCCTTTCGTTGGAAGTTCTTCATCTTCTTGTACTTCTCCTTCAGCTTCAAGTATTTATCATCCTTAGATCTGAAGGATGATGGGGTTTTAGAAGATGGCGTCAAAGCCTTTTTAGACTTGCATTCACCAGCAAAGTGACCCTTGCGGTGACAGTTGTAGCAGATCGCTGAAGCCTTGTCTATATTATCAGACATTGGCTTATCCTTGATGGTCGGCGAATGAGATCTGCGGAAGTTACTTTTCTTAGCGATCTTCACTGAGTATGTTCAGTGATCGCTGAAGAACTTGCATTGTAAATCTATCAGAGACAGCAATACTTCAAGAAAATAACACTCACACCAAAGAACCTTCAGCAAACGTCGAAGACTAAAACTGAAGATTAGAGACCGGCGAGTATGTGATCTGAAGCAGTATTCAGTGATTACAAGTCTGTCTACATATGTGTGAAGACTGCTCAAGCTTCAGCGAATAATGATGAGACCTTCAGGTCATTTCAGCATTCAGCGATCAAAGGAAGCTTGCTTAGCACGATTGTTGTTGTCTTGTCCTTATGCACACAAAGGACAAAACCCATACCCTTACAAAAGTTAGTACGGTACGGAGCCGATTAGTTGACTCTTTGTCCACCAACTTTAGGTGAGGATGTCTACTCAGAAATAGTGCTTTTGTACTATTCACTGTAGCAAAGGACAAGCCTTCCTCTTAAGGTTTGACACGCACTCTAAACCTACCGTATTGCAATGGACATTTAATGCACTGGGTATAAATAGAAGTGTTTCTTCTCCATGCAGAGAGCGCGCATCTCTCTCTAACCTTATTCTTACTTCAAGCATCTTCTAGCTTAAGTAAAGGATCTTTCTTTTAGCAACTTCTTTTCTTGTAATTTCTAAAGCATTGTGTGTAACCAAAGATTGTTTAGATAGGTTTTTATTACCTTATCTTTCCGTAAACAATCTTGTAAAATCTGTATTGATCTTCTCTATCAATATATATTTTAAATTTGAAAATACTGTGTTTGTATTCATCCCCCCCCCCTTCTACAAATTGTTTCTCTTCTTGTAGACCCTTACGGGACCAACAAGTGGTATCAGAGCATTGTTTTCTTTTTTTCCTTTTGTTTGGCTGTTTTTATGTACTAGTTTATCTTTTATTAGATAACTTACTGCTTACAAATGGCTTTACAAATTGCAAACACACACATACAATATAGTGGCTCTCTTGCCAAGCCTCCTCGGTTTGTCTGTGACAACTTTAGTCTCTGGAAGAACCGGATGTCCCTCTTTCTGGAAGGTGTGGATCCTGAAATTCCATATTACATAGAAAATGGACCATATATTCCATTTGCTATTGTTCCTACTGTTCCAGAAACATCTACGACTGCCGTGAATCCTGAACGGAAGATCCCAAAGCATCCACATCAGTGGAGCGATGAGGACAAGAAGAAAATAGCTATAGACATGCGTGCTCGGTCTATAATAGCTATGTCTCTTCCTGATGAGATTTATCACTCTATGATGAAACTCAAAACTTTTAAATCCATGTGGGATACACTTTGTGTCCAATATGAAGGAACCACTCAGGTTCAGGAGACTAGAAAAATCAATCTAGTAAGACAGTATGAAAGCTTTCTCTRTGGAAAGTCTGAGACGCTKTCTGAAGTACATCAAAGATTTAATTGCCTTCTTATTGATCTTAGGGCTGTCCGCAGGGAATATTCTAATTCTGAAACCTTGACTAAGTTTCTAGAATGCCTTCCTGAGTCTTCGGACACCTTTCCATGTGTCTCAAGATGTCAAATGATATGTCCACTCTTTCTCTTTCTACCTTATACGGGATTCTGCTTAACCATGAGCAATCTCGTCAGCTGAAAAGAAATATTGTAAAAGAATCAAGGGAAATGAAAAGCTCTCCTTTAGCTTTGATCTCTGAAGCTTCTGCAGTTGAAACTTCTACTCCTTTTGTTTCTTCTCTATCTCCTGTGGTCATCACAAAGATAGATTCTTCTGAGGACATTCCAGAATCTGATTTAACAGATTTTGATGAGTCCCTGGCAGTCCTGACTAAGTCATTCAGGAGGTTCGCCAGCAAAAGCAATTTCCGCAGATCTCCTCAGCTATCCTTAAGGGAGAAGCCAAAGTCTGAAAGAATAGACAAGGCTTCAGCTATCTGCTACAACTGTCACCGGCCCGGACATTTTGCAAGTGAATGCAGATCAAAGAAGACTGCGACGCCATCTTCTAAAG
>NC_037530.1:23177417-23182935 GCF_001531365.2 Cynara cardunculus var. scolymus
CCGACAATCGATGCATATGGAATTAGTTTCATTTATCACTAATATGAGATTAACATAAATATTAATATAAATAGTCTAGGCCATTAAGATAGAGCAATTTTCTAACATTCTCCCACTTGGCCGTATGACTATTTATATAAACAATAAGTTGGTCAAGTGCTAATCTCATTAGTGAATCATAATTAAAGTAAAAATATAGAAGCAAAATGATATAATCTTACATATCGCCAACGACATAGGATCCCTATCAATCATACTTTCGGTACTCCTACAAAACAATGATCAGAATTATTAGTGGTTCTCTTGTTTGCTTATTAGAACAATCAGTGTTAACGTATTATTAGAGCAAACATAAGTAACATAATGTGAAAGATAGATATGTAAGCGCTTACTTTGATATATATAGCTGAATATATCGTGACATCAAGCAAGGCTAACTCTTAAGCTCATATTATTCACATGCTCAATAAACGACTTAGGCGGTAATCCTTTAGTGAGAGAATCCGCCAACATGTCACTAGTACTAATATATTCCACACTTATGCATTTTTCTTCCACACGTTCTCGAACAAATAGATACTTAGTATCAAAATACAATCCGGCACCACTTGAGCTGTTGTTGTTTAAAAAACTCACTGCATCACTATTGTCACAGTAAAGTTTCAATGGTCTTGAGATGGAGTCAACAATTTTGACTCCACAAATTAAATTTCTCAATAACATAGCTTGACATGTAGCATGGTAACATGCTACATATTCGGCCATCATGGTCGAAGTAGTGGTCAACTCTTGTTTATGACTCCGCCAAGATACCGGACCACTTGAAAACATGAATATGTACCCCGAAGTTGATTTCTCATCATCTTTGCATTTAGCAAAGTCGGAATCTGTATACCCTACAACTTCAAGGGAATCGGTTCTCTTATAAGTGAGCATGTATTCTTTTGTTCCCTGTAGGTAACGTAATACTTTCTTGGCTGTTTTCCAATGGTCTAAATCCGGGTTAGATTGATAACGACTAAGCATGCCAGTAATGTATGCTATATCGGGTCGAGTACAGACTTGAGCATACATTAAACTCCCGACAATCGATGCATATGGAATTAGTTTCATTTNAAGCATGCCAGTAATGTATGCTATATCGGGTCGAGTACAGACTTGAGCATACATTAAACTCCCGACAATCGATGCATATGGAATTAGTTTCATTTGATCACATTCGGCCTCAGAATTAGGGCATTGATATGAGCCAAATTTGTCACCTTTCACAAAAAGGAGCGACAGAAGGAGCACAATTTTGCATATTTTACTTATTGAGAATACGGTTTATATAAGCCTTTTGAGATAAGCCTAATATATTATGCCTTCTATGTTGATCAATTTCAATGTCAATTACATAAGAAGTTTCACCAAGGTCTTTCATATTAAATTTATTTGACAAGAACCGTTTAACCTCAAATGACATGTCTTTATTATTACTAGAACTAATATGTGATCGACATACAAGGCTAGTATAATGAAATTGCTCCCACTCATCTTGAAGTTTATGCATTGATCAATTGAGTTCTTTTTGAAGTTGTTCATAACCTCGTCGAACTTTAAGTACCATTTCCTTGAAGCCTCCTTAAGCCCATAAATTGACTTGTTAAGTTTACATATTAGATGTTCACTTCCCTCAACCTTAAAAACTTTTGGTTGAGTCATGTAAACATCCTCATATAAGTCGCCATTTAGAAAGGCAGTTTTGACATCCATCTGATGCAACTCTAAAACAAAATGAGCTACCAATGCCACAATTATTCTAAAAGACTCCTTTCTCAACACAGGTAAGAAAGTTTTCTTATAATCTATTCCTTCCCTTTGAGTAAAACCCTTAGCTACCAATCTTGCCTTATAACGCTCAACATTTCCTTTAGGGTCTAATTTGGTTTTATAGACCCACTTACAACCTACAAGTTTTGAGCCCTTAGGTAGTTATGTAAGTTACCAAATGTTATTAGTATCCATAGAGTTTATCTCATCATTCATGGCATCAAGCCATTGCTTTGAATGAACACTATTTTTGGCCTCATTAAATGTACTTGGGTCTTCAAACTTTCCCAAGTCATAGTTGACCTCATTTAAGAAAGTGACAAAGTCGTCGTAAGTGGTAGGCTTCCTAGATCTTTGTGATCTCCTTAAAGGTTGAGCATCTTCCACAACTTCATTATTAAGTGGAGTATCTTCATGTGATGGTTCAGTCTCAATGTGAGCATCCACAACTGCATTATTTGATGTTGATGCAATGCTCTCATTAAGAATAGAAATGGGCACAAGTAAATTAGGAGTTCTACCAGGCACCATTTCTTCATACAAGTCAACAACTCTCGAACCATTACTCCCACTCAAATTTGTATTTTCAAGAAATTTCGCTTGCCTAGTTTCCATTATTCTAGTGGTATGAGACGGAGCACAGAAACGATACCCCTTAGACCTTTCAGGGTAACCAACAAAATAACATGTAATGGTCTTAGGGTCCAATTTTTTGATTTGCGGGTTGTAAAGTTTGGCTTCAGTCAGACATCCCCAAACTTTAAAGTAGTTTAATCGTGGTTTCCTTACCGTCCATAATTTAAAAGGTGTCTTAGGAACAGATTTTGAGGGAACACGATTTAGAATGTGTACGGCTATTTTAAGTGCTTCGGTCCATAAGAATTGCAGAAGATATGAGTTTGCTAACATACTACGTACCATGTCCATAAGGGTACGATTACGCCTTTTCGCAACCCCATTTTGTTGAGGTGTTCCTAGCATAGTAAATTGATTAACTATGCCATGAGTCTTGGAAAAGTCAAAAAATGGTCCAGAAGCTTGACCCACATCCGTGTGTCAACCATAATACTCGTCACCTCTGTCCGATCTCATTACCTTTATTTTACAAACGAGTTGATTTCCAGCCTCGGCTTTAAAGGTCTTAAACATATCATGAGACTCGCTTCTCATTAATTAGGTACAAATAAGTGTAGCATGAATAATCATCTATAAAAGTTATAAAGGACTTATAACCGCTTAAACCGGGAGGAAAAGGTCCACATATATTGGTGTGAACAATTTCAAGTAAACTTGAACTCCGATTGGACCCTTTCTTATTTTTGTTTACCATCTTCCCTTTAATACACTTGGTACATGTATCGAAGTCTGAGAAATCAAGATAATTAAGAATTCCATCTTTCACAAGACGTTTCATTCTTTCTTGTGATATGTAGCCTAAGCGTTTATGCCACAATTTTGAGGAACTCTCTATATCTCTCTTTCTTTTAGTTCCATGGCTACATTCATTTATATTCATAGTAAGTAATGATTCTAAAAATATACCATCAAGATTTAATTTAACGAGGTTTCCCTCCATCACACTGAAACCAACAATATTAGAATTATAATAAATAATCACTTTATTATCAATGAAGTTGAAATTGTATCCAATAGTAGTAAGTTTAGATACAGATATTAAATTTCGAGTTATACTCGGTACATACAAGGTATCTTGAAGATGTAATCTATTTCCACCTTCAAGTAATAACGAAACGATCCCTATTGCTTCCACCTTGACTTCATTTTCATTCCCAACTTTAATGGTCCGTTGATTGTTTTCCAATGTTTTCTTTATACGGAATCCCTGTAAAGAATTGGTCACATGAATCATGGAACCCGTGTCAATCCACCAAGTATTGGAAGGCACTCTAATGGAAAATGATTCACAAATCATATAGTTAAGGAGTTTACCATTCTTAGTTAGCCACTCTTTGAATTTAGGGCAATCATGTTGAGTATGATCAAATTGTTTGCAAAATCGACACCTAACTTTGCCCTTCGTTCCACTTGTACCCGGACCGTTTTTTTAGCCTTATTGGGAGTAAACCTACTTCCCTTATATGGACCCTTTCCACTGTTCGAGAACTTCCTTTTATTGGCATTAGTAGTAGTAAGATGAGCAACGTCCGGTTTTTCTATTTTTAGACGTTCCTCTTCTTGAACACACATGGCAATAAGTTTACTCATCTTCCACTTCTCTTTTTGGGTATTGTAATTAACTTTGAATGGACCAAATTGAGAGGGTAATGAAGTCATTATGAAATGGGCAAGGAAACCTTCAGATATTTCCATGTCCATACTTTTGAGTTTGTTTGTCATGTGTTCATGATCATAATGTGCTCAAGCACACCACTAACACCATCATACTTTGTGGTGAGCATTTTAAGTATAAGGGTACTTGCATGTGCTTTATATGTACCCTTAAATTGCTCCTCCACGAAAGTCAAGCATTCCATAGCCGTTTTAGAGTTCGGGATTGCTACCCTGATGGTTGAGGATATGGAGTTTTTGATCATCATAAGGGACATGCGGTTTGAACGCTCCAACTATTAAAAAGGGCGCCTTTCTTCAGGTGTGCTCTTGTCAGTTAGAAGAGTTGGGCGTCCAACCCTTAAAGCATAATCCAAGTCCATCACTCCAAGAGCAATTTTAATTTGCTCATTCCAAGAAGAAAAATTAGTCCCATTCATTGGTTCAACTCCGGATATATATCCGGAGGTTCCCATCATTATTGAGGCTAGCATGTTAGAGTTAGAAAAATTAGGTTCATAACGGAACTTAAAAAATGATAGTAAATTATGGGGCACACACATATTCATAAAACATGAATCAGTTTAATCTATTACAAACACATATAATAGATCATTATTAAACCTAAGATTCAATCGTTGACCTTTCGTTGGTCTAATCAACAATTAAATCATTGATATTCTAAGCAAATTATGCCGACTGATCTAAAATGTATTACCTTTGAGCAGAAAACATGTCAGAAAAATCGATAATGCAAAAGGAATTGTATCTAATAATTCACAGTTTGCTCCTCCGTTGGATTGAAACAAACCATGAATTATCAAACATATTAAGTATGAATTATTTTATGTTAAATACCAATATAGAACAATCTTTCGTTGGAACGATTATTCGATTTGATATTCAAAATTCTTTTTAATAACAAAAGTAATAATGCGACAACAGTAAATAATAACTCTGCATCTCAATCATAAATTTTTCTTATTATGCAGAATAAGAGAACACAGAGATAAATAGAATTAATTGCAATAAAGAATGTCATTTAATACACATAAAGGCTATTGCTAATCAAATAATTATAACTTCGTAGACATCGAAAACTCTCTTCCAAAAAGAACCCAATCTCTATTTAATGTTCTTTATTGCAAAAATATGAATTAGTGACCAAATCAATATGAAGCAAAATTTAATAATATGCATCGCCATCTTCTGTTCTATGTGAATCAACATAAATTTATTTTATTTTAATTATTTACAAAACTAGGGTTTTTATGATGTAGACAAAATATATTTACATTAAAACCATGTTATGATACCAAATGTGTTAGACTCCATAATCCATAAAGTGTAAAAGTAATGAAAAACAATAAGTGATGAAGAACCAGAAGACCGATGAAGACATCAAGGCAGAATTGAC
>NC_037530.1:23183625-23185775 GCF_001531365.2 Cynara cardunculus var. scolymus
CTCCTACGATCTGTAATGGAGGGTCCTTACATTCCACAAACTCTTGTCCCAAGAGTCCCAGGAACAAACACCACAGCTGAAATTCCTACCTACTATATGCCCAAAGATGAGAAGAATTGGGATGAAGACGGCATAGAACGGGTAGAGACAGACAAGAAGGCCAAACGACTGATAATCATGGACATACCCAATGAAATCTTCCAATCCCTCGATGCATGCTCCACAGCMAARGAAYTATGGGATGAACTGGCAAGCCAACTGGAAGGAGGGGCTAAAACAAAGAAAAATCGTAGAGCATAATTTCTCAACGAATACACAAACTTCAAGGCCCTTCCTGATGAACCGATTCAGAAGACATACGATCGTTTCAACACATTGATTAATCAATGTCGTCGAAACGACATCTCCAGAACTAAGGAAGAAAACAATGTTTTATTCCTAAAAAGTCTTGGCGATGAATGGACTCAGCTATCTATGTCCCTTCAAGCAAATCAGGACCTAGACAGCTGGTCATTTCATGATATGTATGGAACGCTTGCAGCACAAGAAAACAACATTATGAAGAAAAAGGTATCCATCGGTGGACCTCTCGCTCTTGTTGCCGATGAAAAGGAAATATCAAGGACCCCTACCAGAGAACATAAGAAGAAAGGAAAGAAAGCACTGGTGGTAGAATCAGAATCTGAAGACGAAACTTCTGAATCAGATGATGAAATTAAAGCCTTTGCCAAATCTTTGGCCTTGATTACAAAGCAGTTCCAAAAAAAGTTCATCAAGAAACCCTATGAACGAAAAGATTCAAGAGGGAAAGGTACCAGTCATCCTATGAAAGGAAGCCATCTAAATTTCATCAGAGGAAAGATAGAAGAGATGGAAGAGAAGAAAGAAGAGAGGACAGAAGAGACGAGAGGAAGGAGGACAAGGATGGAAGGAAAAATGACCTCCGCTGCTTGAGGTGCGGAAAACTTGGTCATTTTTCCAAAGATTGCAGAGGACGATTGGTAAAGCATACTGACTATTACAAGAATAAATACAAGTATAATCCTAGAGAGCGAAGCCTGATGGCCGAGAAAGAAAATTGGGTGTCTGATTCTTCATCAGATGATGAAGACAAATCACTCATCTGTCTGATGGCCACGTCCAATGCAGAATCTGCCTCCAACTCTGATGATCAGGTATGTGAGTCTACTTCCTATGAAACCAACTCTGCTCCATTTGAGATAGAGTTGAAGGTTATAAAACTTTCAGAAGATTTCTTTAAATTAAAACAGAAATTAAATTTTGAAAAATCTGAAAGGATAAAAGCGGAAAAAGAAGCAAGTTTCTACAAAAGAGAGACTGACCTTCTAACCGAAGAAAAAGCAGAACTAGCTAAGGAAAAGACTCGCATCAGCACTYTTAAGAAATCAGAGGAAGATAAACTTCTGGAACTAAACAAACGAATAACTAAGGACTTAGAAAAGACAACTAAGGCCTTAAAAGAATCCGAGGCAGAGAGACTAAACTCAGTTGCTCTTAAAGATTTCTTTAAAAAAGAACGGGAAATTCTTCACCAGAAGCTTCAAACCAATGAACTTTTGATGAAGAAGTACAAAGACGCCCAAGATGTTTATGAAAAATTAAATGGTCAAACGGACACTTAAGGGATTGGATTCAATGAATTGGACTTTTTCATCGAATCAAAGAAATCCACCCTTGAATCCACTTTCAAACTTGGATGCATTCAAAAACCCGACTTTACTCCAAAACCAAAAGCAAATTTTAAAAGAGTTAAAGTCGGTGAAAAAACTGTCGTTTTAAGACAGGATTTTGAGAATGTGGTATACGAGAACAGTACAAGTAAGAATTCTGATGAAAGAAATGACACCTCTAAGTCAGAGACCGATGGAAACCCTATGGTCAAACCAGAGTCTTTGATTGTCAATTCCACCCCATCAGCAAGTACCGTTGATGAAAAAGAGAATCCTAATGAGAAAACATCAGCTGATGAATTAATGAACCATTCAAGTAAAATTTAAAGTTCATCAAAGTCATAATCGATGAAACCTCAAGTATATCACTTTGAAGCATCAACCTCTGATCCCACATCTTCCACTTCAATCCATGCTAATTTTGATTTCGAGAAATCAGCAAGAGACTTTCTCGATTCT
>NC_037530.1:23187449-23188624 GCF_001531365.2 Cynara cardunculus var. scolymus
CCCACCTATAAATACCTTTCTTCTACCTCCATTTCCTCTTTACGCTTCCTTAAACCTGCAAATAGCTTTTGATGAACGATTCTACCTGAAACTTCCCAAGCAATGGCCTCATCCGCCTCCCACGAGTCAAACAACAACGACAGTCGCGTTCAATCCATCGGCGTCGACAGTCGCGCCAGTGTTTTCCTACCAATGAAGCCAAACAACCACGCCATTGAACTAAGAAACACCCTATTCGACGACAGGTTTGCCGTCATGATCGAGTTCTTCAAGAACTGCATTCTACTACCAGCCCTGACCCTTGCTAACACCGGCGTACCACTAAAGTACGTCCAACAGTACTGGCAAACCTGTGAATTCCACCCTGACAGCCGTGGAATAATGGGGGACATGGATGCTCCAAATGATATGATATGCTCGCTCAAAATTTCGCGGGCTAAAGTATCTCGAGCTTTATGCATTCCCACTCGTCGGGATCTTGGCATTGCCGAATATGACGAACCACCCACCACCGAAGACATACTACGCTTCATCAAAATGCTAGGTTACAATCGTGACCTATGCAACGTCTCCGATTTCAAACGCCAATTCCTCCCGCCAATGTGGAACATGTTCTTCTCAATACTGAACAGGGCTTTCACATGCAAGCTAGGGTCATTGGACCAAGGAAACATCAACATAATGACGATCATGTACGGGCTGTTCTTCAACCTCAACCTTGACTACGCCTTTCTCATATACAATGAGATCCACTCGGTGGTAGTTAAGAAATGCAAACTCCAGGCAACTGGCAAGCCCTTATCTACTGTTCTATTTCCTCGTTTCCTCTCCCTCTTCATAGGGGACGCAATGAGGAAACATGGTCTACCTGCTGAAGAACCGTTCACTCCCGTCTTCAGAATGCAAGGCCATCGACCAACCCTAGCGAAGGAGGGTTACACCATCAACCGGCCACTCTCAAGGGCCATGCTCAATGTAATTCCATCGACATCTGAGATCCGCCGTACCTATGAACGCTCTATGCTGTCCCAGGAACCGCGGGCAGTTACCCCAGAGCGACTAGAGCCGTCCCCAGAACCAAGCAAGGGAGCACAAGAGGCATGATGAAGATGATGATGATGATGCCACTCATCGTGCCTCCCCCGGCCCTACTCAAACAATTCCTCCACCCACTT
>NC_037530.1:23188944-23192058 GCF_001531365.2 Cynara cardunculus var. scolymus
AATCCCTACCCAAGCCAGCCATCCAGAGGCCGTTCTTCGGGCCTCTGGAGATGAATCGGTTGAGGAACCCCACATTCCATCACCCCTCTCCCAACAGAGAGGTGATGAAGAAATAAGAGCCCCTTCGCCTCAAGGCTCGACACAACCTATCACACACACAGAAGCATGTGTTGCTTCTGATATTGATGCACCCCAAGATCGTTCAGAGCGATCTTCCTTTCCTGCACAACCCCCTTCGATATTTGATTTACCGAAGGGGACACACATTCGCTTCACTTACCCGTCACTGAAGTCGAGGAGGAGGAAGCCGATGTAGCAACATCACGAGATAGCTCCTCTCTTGAGGGCTATCAAAGACACGATGGAAGTCCTTCACGGCCTACATTTTCACAAGGCAATGAAGGCGCCTCAGGAGAAGAGGCTCCATCTGCAGCATCCGTTGCTGCATGGGTTACCCCCATTGCCGACCTGGTCACAAAGGCCGAGTTCCAAGCCTTTGTTGACTCAGTTCAGCGGTCCTTGGAAGACCTTAAACTCATCATACAAGGGCGTGTTGATAACCCACCATCAACCGATACCACCAACCTTCAACAATCCCTTGCCATCCTTCAACGACACCTCTCCCAACTTGAACCCAAACCCGAGACAATACAACGTCTCCAAATGCTCCAGCAAACCATCACCCAACACCATAACACCGCCTCCTCCCTTGCCACCCAAAGAAACCAAATCCTCATCCACTCCATCACCACCCTCACGGCCCAAGCAACTGAGGCCGATGAGAACCTTACCTACATAACCACCCAGCTAAACACCATCCTCCAAAACCTTAACACCCTACCAACCACCATCATTTCCTAAATTCCTGACCAAGCCCCACCTCAAACCACTTCATCAATCGATGAAACCCTTGCCTCTCTTACCCACCAAATGGCCACCATACAAACCACCCTCACCCAACTCCCCGCCACAATACTAGCCCAAATCCCCCAGCCTACTCCACCCCCACCTCCCTCTGCAGGCCCATCCTTCGATGCAGCCTTCACCTCCTTCACTGTAGAGGTGAGAAATCTCATAGCCAACCTTCCCATTCCTCCATCTACATCCACCACCACCTCCGTGCCACCACAAGCATCATCATCAAGCACGGAGTTCGTCACCAGAGCTGACCTAAGGGCTCTGTCCAAGGCACTTGTCTCATCCTTTAATGAGATAAGTGTCAAATTCGTCCAACGCGCTATTCAACCAACCAGGGTTCTCTCCCAGAACCTGGCTGATGAACAAAGGCGCACCACTTCTCTCCTTCACACGATGGAGGAGAGCCGATGACAAGTATCCTTGAGGCGTATCTTGCGTCCTTCAGGAAGGAGAAAAAGAAGAAGAAGAGCAAAGCTTCATGCTCCAGCAGCCGCAAACATAAAAGGCCACAACATGAGAACCCAGACCCCGATGATCAAGGTCTTGGACCTCATGAAGGGGAGAATCAGGCCACGGCTGTCCAACAAATGGAATCCGCTGCACCACAACCACCACCACAACACAAGAACAACCTCCACCCACAACCGAAGGAACCCAAGTGAGGGAACCAGAGGCTCAACCCTCTGAAGATGTAGAAAATGTACATGTTCCCCTTGCCACTACCCAAGAACCCATCGTCTTGAGTTCATCAACCGATGAAAACCCAACCACCCCACCAACATATATAAACCAACCTTTTACTCCATCACCCACACCAAACCTACCACTAACCCCATCTCCAACTCCTCACGAAACACCTTTCACCAACCTACTCAATGAACCTGAACCTTCACCTCAAACTCAACCATAAACACAACCCGATGAACCTTCACCACCCCAAACAGAGCCAACCCAAGAAACCATCTCATTGCCAACCGAAACACAACCCACTACCCAAATACAACCCCCAACCAATACACAACCCATCACCCAAACTCAAACCTCAATCGAACAAACCATGGTGCAAGCGGACATTCCCTCTTCGTCAAGGCAACCTCCGCAGAGCCTAGTGGATGAGATAATCCAGAACATGGAGTCACTACAGAGACGTCCAGAGCTGCCACCCAGGGAACCCATAGTGATGGAAAATATCCATCAATACTTATATCACGACCGTGATGAAAGTTTGACCCTCAATCCTCCAGTTCTATCGCCAGAATCCATGGACCTCCTACACCATAGGTTTATTAGACGGACCACCCAAGCACCACAGGCTGTCTTCTCAAACGATGGGATAAGGAGGGTTATGGACCTAAAAGTGAGGACCTTCGCCAACAGAGCCATAAGATACATCGAGTACACAGTGGAAAGAGCAYATRGTCAAATYAGCRTGTTCARTGACAATGACCTGATCAACCTCAATCCCTATGACTTGATCGAACTTTATGCATACACGGCTCAGCGACAGGATCATGGCATCAAATTTGGGATGGCGAACAGTGCGGTTGTGAAGACAATGGTGACCCTGGTAAAACATCAAGCCAAGAGTGATTTTGAAATTGCTCTTCACTTAGGCATCAAAAGACTCTCCTGCGCTCCACCAAATGAAGACTTCCCTGGCCTACAGAAGAAAAGATTTGCCTCAGTCTTAACTCAACCCGAGCTTGGACTTGTCTTCAAGAATGAATTTGGGGTAAAGAAATTCTTCAGATTGACTGAAGCCTTCAAGTATTCAACTGATACACTTGAATGGTTTCAGAAGGTCATCAGAGAAAGACTTGGTAGATCTCATGTGCCAAGAGAATATGGGAATCAACTCATTCATGAGATATCAACAGTCATCGGCTATCGAAGACTGCTTCTGCGCTTCTGGGATATATCTCAAGGTAGATCATGATGAGTTGTAAATTTTTGCCTTAAAAATGATGTCTTTTGTTTCCAGTATTGTAAGAATTCACCATCCAATGGAAATTTGGAATTTGATGTTTTTCTTTAGATTAGTCTCTGTTCTTCAATTGTGTTCATAGATTAGTTTATGTTATTTCATTACTTAGGGGGAGATTGTTAGACTCCATAATCCATAAAGTGTAAAAGTAATGAAAAACAATAAGTGATGAAGAACCAGAAGACCGATGAAGACATCAAGGCAGAATTGAC
>NC_037530.1:23192433-23200233 GCF_001531365.2 Cynara cardunculus var. scolymus
AGTGTTCATCACTTTGTTCATTAAAACACTATAATTTGGTTATTCTTAACTCGATTATTAGTGTTATTGAGAGATCTGGGATCAACAAAATGTTATTGATTTAACATTGTTTAATTTAGTTGATTGGTTTGGTTTATTAAACATATGTTGCATTAATGTTTTATCTTTTTTCTACATGATAAAAACCATGGCCGACCCAAATCCTAGGCGAGATGGGTATCGACAAGGGCAGCAGAGGCCGATCCCTTTTATATGTTTTAAGTAGGCTCAGTTTTTTTCCTTTTTTTCTAAAAAATTTACTAGTCTTGTGCTTGATTTGTTTGTTGAAGATTGATTCAAATTAGCTGCTAACTTGGTCCATAATAAGAGTTATTTAGCTCCTAAAGTTTAGGTCAAATCTGTTTCCTTTTTTATGCAATTAGTTAGGGTTTATCTTTTTCCCTATATGCTATTTATAGCTGAGTTTCTTATGAATAAAATAATTGGTTTTTCCCTCATATATCTTGCTCTGCTATTTTCCCAACATTGTAGTATCAGAGCCAAGTTATAGGCTCTACTTCAGTGTTCAAATTCACATAGAAAGATGACAACCAACAGCTTTGCAGTAAGAATTACACAACCACAAATTCCAGTATTCAAAGGGGTCTCGTGTGAATTCTGGAGCATCAGAATGAAGACTCTATTCAGATCGCAAGACTTGTTGGATCTTGTGGAACAAGGAATCAGCGAGGCAAGTCAAGACGATGCAGGAAGAAAGAAGACCCAGAAGAAAAATGCAAAAGCCCTATTTTTCATCCAACAAGCCATAGACGAAAGCATTTTCTCAAGAATTACAGTAGCAACCTCAACAAATAAGGCATGGAATACTCTCAAAACAGAATACCAGGGATCGGCCAAGGTGATCACGATGAAGTTTCAATCCCTCCGACGAGACTTCGAAATAGCTTCCATGAAGAATCAAGAAACGATACAAGAGTACCTTGCAAGAATTTCATCCATTGTATGCCACATAAGAGCATATGGTGACAAGATTACTGCTGAAACAGTCATGGTAAAAATATTGAGGAGCCTCCCTCCTAAATTTAACCACGTAGTTGCTGCTATTGAAGAGTCTAAGGACCTCTCTACCTACACAAACGAGCTTATAGGGTAATTACAAACCCATGAATTTAGAATCAACATGAGTACTAAAAGAGAGGAATATCAAGCGTTCACCATTCAAGAAGACAACTAAAGGTTCTCACCCAACAAAGAAAGAGGTAGGGGCTCTTCAAGAGGAAGAGACCATGGCAGAATGAACTCCTCAAAGTGCACACACTGCAACAAATACGGACACACAATCGACGTATGTTGGAGCCAAGAAAAAAGGCACAATATGTTGAAGGAGAAGAGAAAGATTACTTGTTTATAGCCAGTGAAAATTCAGATGATACACCAAAAGATATTTGGTATCTCGACAGTGCCTGCTTGATGTATTTAATAAGCGTTAGGTCAAAGCTCAGACATTTTGATGTAGTACACAAATCTCGGGTTAAACGGTGACAGCTGGTATGTTCAGGTTGATGGGAAAGGCGAGGTAGCCATTGACATCAATGGAAAGGAAAAGTTAATTAGAGACGTCCATTACGCTTATGGTTTGGCTCACAACTTAATAAGTGTGGGTCAAATTCTAAATTTAGGTCTTGATGTTCTCTTCAAAAAGGATAGGTGCACTGTACAGAGGCAAGATGGAGAAGTAATCTTAGAAGCGAAAATGACTCCGAATAGAATGTTCCCGGTGAAGTTTTCCAGTTTTGAGCCATATGGACTTTTGAGCAGTAGTAGCAGTGTGCAATATGGTATCTAAAGTATGGTCATCTTAATATTAAAGTTCTCTAGTTACTAGCAAGCAAAACCATGGTTAACGGTCTGCCATCAATCAAAGAACTTAACCATGTGTGCGAAGGTTGTGCTTTAGGCAAGCAAACAAGGAAGTCATTTACCGTTTGGCATTCTAAAAGAGCAGAAAAGAAGTTAGAACTCGTTCATGCAGACATTTGTGGTCCAACCAAACTCAATCTATCTCTGGTAGTAAGTACTTTCTGCTCTTTATTGATGATCTAACAAGAATGAGTTGGGTGTACTTTCTCACCCATAAATCTGAGGCTTTTGACTGTTTCAAGAAGTTTAAAGAACTTACTGAGAAGCAATGGTGAAAGTTTGAAATCCCTTCGGACGGATAAGGGATGAGAGTTTTTCTCTATGGAATTCAATATTTTTGCAACGAGCATGGAATTAAGAGAGATCTTACTGCTCCCTATACCCCAGAACAAAATGGTATAGCGGAGCGTAAGAACAGAATTGTTGTAGAAATGGCAAGAAGAATGATCAAGGCAAAGGAACTAAGTGATAATTTCTGGGGCAGAGGCAGTCGCTACATCCGTGTATCTGATCAATATTTCTCCTACCGAAGTCGTGTCGAACATGACACCATTTGAGGACTGGTATGACTTTAAACCTTCTGTCAATCACCTTCGAGTTTTTGGTTCTTTATGCTACGCCTTGGTCACATCTCAGAGGCATAAACTCGAGGCAAAATCACAGAAGTATATATTTGTCGGCTATTGTTCCAATTCCAAAGCCTACAGGTTATTTGATCCATAGAAAAAGAGAATTATTGTTAGCAAGGATGTGTAGTGTGACGAGAACTAAAATTCGAAGATGCAGCAGCAAGTCATGCCCCTCGCATAGAATCAACAATAGATTGTGAAGAATCACAATGTGATCAGCCATTAAGTACAGACGACGCAACAGATAGTGAACTTGAAGAAACGCCACCAGATTCTCTACAATCTGCATCACCATCCTCTCACATGAACTCACAGCATAGTGAAGCTGAAACCACACAGCTGCGAAGAAGCCAACGTGGTCAGATACCAAAGAAATTGTTTCCAATCAAAAAAGGAAGTGACTGCAAATTCGCCATGTTCACGGAAGACCCAGCGAATGTACAAACAACCATCCAAAGTAAAGTGTGGAGGGAAGCCATGATAGAAGAGCTTAGATCAATTGAGAAAAATGTCACGTGGGAACTCACTGATCTGTCCAACCATCAAAAGCCGATAAGCTTGAATTGGCTATACAAAACAAAATTCAGTTCATATGGCAGTGTTCAAAAGTATAAAACGATATTGGTGTCCCATGGATACGTTCAAGAGCAAGGCGTTGACTTCGAAGAATCATTCTCTTCTGTAGCAAGGTTTAAGACTGTACGTATAATCTTTGCACTTGCAGCTCAATTACGCTGAATTTGACGTCAAGTCCACATTTCTTAACGGAGACTTGAAGGAAGAGGTCTATGTATGTCAATTAGAAGTATTCGTCGTATAGGGGAAAGAACACCAAGTGTACAAGTTGAATAAGGCCCTATATGTCCTAAAACAAGCCCCGAGGGCATGGTACAAACAAATTGATTCGTTCTTCCAAAAAAATAGGTTCCAACAAAGTGAAAATGAGCACACTCTTTACATCAATAGGCAAGGTACGAATGACGTTATGCTAGTGAGCCTATATGTCGATGACATGATATATACGGGGTCATCTATGGAACTAATAGATGAATTCAAAAGTATCATAGGAAAATCATAGGAAAATCCTAGACCACTCTTTATCTTGGCAGGGATCTTAACGTTGATGATCTCAGTGGCCTTGAGAGAGAATTTTTATACCATCCTTCAATGATAGTCTTTTCAGCCTTGAGTTCAGCAATTGTTTGCTCACGCTCAGCAATAGCTTGCTTGCTTCAATGCTAATGATTTGGTTTAAAATAAGATTTTCTTCAATCTTGGTCAACTCTTTGATCTTTGAATGGCATCTATCTAATTGTTCTTGAAGATCAAGATTAAGCATTTCATCTTTGAATTTGCCATTCAGGGTATTGTAAAGGTCAACCATCAACGTATCCAGTGCAGATAGGCTATCAAAGAAAGAAGAAGAAGGGTCATTCAAATTACATATCTGAGTAGAGGTTGACGGCGAGGGATCACTAGAGGATGAATTCTTAGATGGTTCATTTTTGACATCCTTGGACATGAGACAGAGATAGGTCATGTGTTCCTCGTCCGAGGATGATTCATCAGAAGAATCAGCCTAGATGCTCTTCAGCAACAAGACATTTGCTTTTACGTTGAAGATTCTTCATCTTCTTGTACTTCTCCTTCAGTTTTAGATATTTTTCATCTTTAGATATGAAGAAGGATGAGAGGTTGGAAGATGGATTTGCAGCTTTCTTCAACATGCATTCACTAGAAAAGTGACCTTTGAGTTGACAGTTGTAGCGGTTAGCTGAAGCTTTGTCAATGGGATTTGACTTTGGCTTGTCACCTATGGTCAGGGAAGGAGATCTGTGGTAGTTGTTTTTTTTGGCGAACCTCTTGTAAGAGTTAGTAAGAAGTTCTAGTGACTCATCAAACTCTACAAGATCAGCGTCTGTCAAGTCCTCAGAGTTAGAAGGATCTAACTCAATTATAGAAACAGAAGAGGAGGGAGTACAAGAAATAAAAGGGTCAATTGAACGGCTATCAGAGATCAAATCTAAAGGAGACCTTTTCATTTCTATGGAGTCGTTTAGAAGATTCTTCTTCAGCTGACGGGATTGCTCATGATTAAGCAATATCCTATAAAGAGTACTGAGGGAAAGGGAGGACATATCCTTAGCCATCTTGAGACATATGGTATAATTATCCCATGATTCTGGAAAACATTCAAGGAACTTTGTCAGTGTCTCTGAGTTGGAATATTCTCTTCCAACTGTCCTCAAATCAATAAGAAGACAATTAAAGCGTTGATGTACTTCAGACAAAGATTCAAATTTTTCACAAAGAAAACTTTCATATTGTCTTACTAAGTTTATCTTCCTCGATTCTTGTACTTTATAAGTACCTTCATATTGAACACAAAGAGTGTCCCATATGTTTTTTGAGGTTTTAAGCTTCATCAGGGACTGATAAACCTTGTCAGGAAGAGTAATGGCTATTATAGATCTTGCACGAGTATCTAAAGCCATTTTCTTCTTGTATTCGTCACTCCCTGATAAGGGAGCTTCGGAATCTGTCGTTCAGGAATTGCGGCAGTCATAGCAGTAGCAGAAACTGCTGGAGAAATTGCAAATAGAACATAAGGTCCATTCTCTATGTAGTATGGAATCTCAGGATCCACACCTTCTAAGAAGAGAGACATCCAATTCTTCCAGAGACTGAAGTTGTCTCTGATGAACCGGGGAGGTTTGGCAAGAGAGCCATTACCGTGAAAGTTTGTGCTCGTGTTTTGCAAAGCCACTTGAAATGTAAATAAATTATCTAGAAAGAAGAGATAATAAAACACCAATAGAGCAACAATACAACACTAAAACAAACATTGCTCTGATGCCACTTGTTGGTCCCAGCCGGATCTACAAGAGTTTATAGGTAACAGTTTGTAGAAGGGGGGATGAATACAAACACAGCAGCTGTCACTTTTAAAAAACTTTTATTGATAAAAAAGATCAATCCAGATTTTTACAGATTATTTACGAAAAAGATAAGATACATAAATTATCTAAACAATCAAAGAAACACACAAATTACAGATTGAAATAAAGAAAAGACTTGCTAAAAGAAAAGGTTAAAAGGTCTTGTGCTCTTCACTTGTTTTACAGTTGAAGTCTTTCTCTTAGATAAAGAGTTAGAGGGAGGGGTATCTTTTTGGGTAAGATTCTTCAAAGCAAGGAATCTTTGATGTAAACGAGGAACTGTAACTGAGAAGAAAGAACTACTCAACTATTTATACTCATTGCATTAAATGCAATTCAGAAGGTACAAAGCACGTGGCAAGCTTTAAGAGGTGAGTTTGTCCTTTGTTGCAGACATGCAGTCTTTGGCTGTATATGAACAGTAGTCTTTCACAAAGTAGGTAAGAACGCTTAGAGACAGTAGAGTGACTCCATACAGTACTTTACTTTTATGGGATATGGGTTTGTCCTTTGTGTGTAGAAGGACCAGACAAAAATTAATCTTGTTCTACAAGATTCATTTGATCGTTGACACTGGAATAACACTGAAGGTATCATCAGTGTTCGCTGAATCTTGAGTAGATTTTACACTTGTGTAGACGAGCTTGTTATCACTGAAAAACCGCATCAGATTATGAACTTGCTTGTCTCTATCTTCAACTTCTATATTCGATATCGCTGAAGGTTCTATGGTGTGAGTTTTGTCTTTCTAAATAATACTTGTCTCTAAAGGAATTACAAATACATGTTCAACGATCACTGAAAAGACTCAGTGATGATCGATGAAGCTGAATACAGAGATAGTACACTTCAATAGATAAAATGGATCATTATCAAATCACTGACAGAGAGGATCAACACCTTAAACTCATAAGATTTAGATACAATGCTTCTTTTTCATAAACCAATTCAATATTATACCAGTTAACCATTTTTAAACTCCTCCCTTCAACATAATCATTTGATTTTTAGCTTCTTCTGCAAATATGATCACTTGTTAACTCCCCCTCAACATTATCACTTTCTAACTCCCCCTCAACATGATCACTTGCTTCAAATATCTTTGAATTCTATATCATTTCTCCCCATAACTTCTTTATATCTTTGATATCATTTCTCCCTCTTCTCTTCTTTTACTTTCATCATAGCGTTCTCTGGCTCATCAACATCAGAATCTATGTATATCAGTTTAACAAACATAGAATTCACTAATTGAAGTTCAGACTCCCTGGTTGTATCTTCCTCATGCTTTTCAACCCTGTATCAGCTTCATCAACTAACACCATCTGCCTTTCACTAACATTTTCAAATTTCACCAATAATTTGAACATCACCTACTTGTTCCATTTCCTCACTTTGATTCAAGTTTGAAATTAATTCCATTTTAGCCCCTAACCACTTATTAATTAACCAGTTTATGTTTTAACCATTGATTGTTTTAACCAGTTTATATTTTGATCAATAGCCTAGATTTGTCTCTTGATTTACAATAGAAAATTGGTTTTTATTTGAACCTAACCCCAATAGTATAATGCATATTTTCAGCATGACGATCAATATGTTCACTATTTTTAAGCTACGATCAACATTTTTAGTATGACCAATTTTTAATGCGATTACATATGTGCTACAACATGTTCAAATTGTTAAATATGAACGAGCATGGTACATGTTTATAATTTTCAAGCATTCTAAATGTTTTACATTACTATGGCTAAACATGTATGTTTATTTGGGTAAGTGTGTTTTATTCATTTCTTGGACTGGTCCTGATAAAAAAACGTTTTTCTTCCATTAAACACCAGATTTCGATTTACTATAGTTTCATATTTTTTTCTCAAAAATTTCCCAAATCCACAATACATAGGGTTGTCATATACAGTACGGTCCGTTAAATCCAATTCGTTAGGGGAAAAAATGACTTTCTAATAAATGAATTGTGGGAGATAAAACAAAAAGAAAGCTAGTACGACAAGAACGATTTCCATGATTTACTCTTAACTTTAATTTTTATTTTTTGTTATTAAAAATTGTAATTCAAAGCATTTAGGCATTGTTTGGCAACCATAAGCTAGCTTATACGGTATGTTACTTTTTGATTTTTTATGAAAATCCTCATTTGGATGGTCTAGCTTTTCAATATGCTAAATGGTTTTTTTTGTCAATTTTTTTTCCAATTATACCCTTGAACTATTATTAATTGTTATTATTTAATTTTTATTATTAGTTAATATTATTAAATATGAATTAATATTAATAATTAAATAATAGAT
>NC_037530.1:23203176-23205412 GCF_001531365.2 Cynara cardunculus var. scolymus
TTTAAGAGTTTAAGAGTTTTTAAGAGTTTTAGTCAAATGCTTTATAATATAGTATAGATAAATAAAAAACTAAAATATTTATATAATATCTAAAAATAAAAAAGCTAATCCATTTGCCATCTTCCATCTTCCATCTTCCATCTTTGAGAATTGTGACCAAATCTTCCCTAACTCACTTTGTCATGGCCTCCCTATACCCTTTTGCTGCCCTCCTTCACCGCCCCTAAACCACTTCATCAAACCTTTTGTGACGAAGAGAAGGATGAAGAACTAGAGACGGATTCAGAATTTTTTTCAGACGGTAGCATCATATAATTAATATAATATAATATAGATACAAAAATAATTATAAAAAATATAGCTTTTAAAGGACCGATAAACAACTCCTAAATTTGTACTCGATACGTCTTCATCTTTTAAAGTTGGTCAATATATACCCAGAAATAATTAAAAAAAGTATGGTTTTTATAGAAATGGAAAACAACTACCAAATTTGTCCTCGACGAAATGATCGATGACATCTTCATTTTTAAGATTATCGTGTGCTTCCTTTTCTATGGCTCAAATGAGAGGATAATTCAAAAAGTCATGACCAATTGGATTACGTAAATCTGTCTTGACCAGCTTCATCGTCGAAAAGTATCTTTCAACCGTAGCAGTTGCAACGGGCAAAACCAGTGTTAGCTTCAATAATCGGTAGACTAAAGGATGAGAAATATGTTTTCTTGTTGCCACCATCAATCTAGCAAGGTCCGCAATGCTGTTTAAGTTGGCAACTCTGACATCATTATAAACAAAATGATAGTAGATGTCAAGTTCGTGTTCAAAAATGATCTGTCTAAGTAATGGAGCAAATCAAGCAATGAACTGTAAAATGTAAATAAAACAATAAATAAACTAATAAAGCAATGAGAAAAAAGAGACCAGAACACCAAAGAATCAACATCTATTCAAAATTGTAAAATTGTAAAGCAACATTTATCACAAATGACACAATATAAAAATATGTAATGGCTAATTAGCTAAATAAGTTATAAATATGTAAAATTGTAAATCAAGATCAAGACATCAAGTAATCAACATTGTAAAATAACTAAATAGTAAAAAATATGTATACCTAAATCTAAAAATAGACACCAAGTAGTAAGTGAGTTGATCGAGTCATGGAGTGAGTTGATCCTTGATTGAGTTGACTCGTCCCTAGACTTGATCGCACTCGAAATTGTGCGATTTATTCCAAGATCTGGTCGCACACAGCACACTCGCACTAGAATTTGGATTTTGGCCTTTTGGGGTAAGTCGCAACTCGATAATAGGGTTTAATATGAAAATATGAAATTGGGCTTTCAAGTTTCAATTTGGTGGGTTTAATATGAAATTGGGCTTTCAAATTGTTTTAATTTAGCATTGGCAATTTGGGTTTAAATATAAGGGCTAAATGCATGAAATAGCAACCTACTTTTATAAATTTTTTTAATATAGCATTCTATTTTTGTTTTTCTTTATTACATCAATGTACTTTCAAATTATTTTTTATTAAGGCATTGTACTTTAAAAAATTTACCCATAATAGCAATGGGTAACTTGTTACCTTTTAAACCGGTTAACCCTTTGACTTTTTTGTTTGTGTGGCTTTAATGAGGTGATGTAGATGCCACATCATTTTGATGACTTAACTAAAATTAAAATAAAAACTTATTTCAAATTATTATTAGTGATTTTCATTTTTCATTGCTATGATCTAAAAAAACATTTAATTTTTTTTTACTTTTTCTTATTAAGTTGCATTCAAATTAAATATTTTTGGAGTGAAATATTTAATAAATAAATATGAAACATTATTTTCGAGATATATTTTGTTTGTAAAAAATGTAATTTTTCTTATTTTATGTTGTTCAGATAAATACATCTCTTTTAAAGTTCTCTTTAAAATATTAACGAAATAAATTGTTATCTACAATTTTTTAATATTGTTATATTAATAAATAATTCAAAAAAAGTCTAATTAATTTAATATATTTATACGTCAAGTATAAAGTTTTTGAACAAATATAATATATTCTTTAAAAGATAATATTTTTTGGTAAAAAATGAACAATTCTTATTTTCTTTTTTTCAAAAAATGCATATTTTTTAAAAATGTTAGCGAGATAAGTTGTGTTCTACTAGTTTTATTAATATTGGTATATTAATGAATAATTTAGAATTTTTTTAATTCATTTAATACATTTATTAA
>NC_037530.1:23205497-23211909 GCF_001531365.2 Cynara cardunculus var. scolymus
AAGAAAGTCACATCACTATAGTACATGTGGACAGCCTATATGGACAATGAGGTGTCATGGAAACCTAGTATAATGGGTAAATTTAAATCAAAAGGTTACCCAATGCTATAATGGGTAAATTTTTCAAAGTACAATGTCTTAATAAAAAATAGTTTGAAAGTACATTGCTGTAATAAGAAAAACTGAAAGTATAATGCTATAATAAAAAAATTTATGAAAGTAGATTGCTATTTTGTGCATTTTACCCTAAATATAAAATTGGGTTTAATTCAAATTACTAGAATTTAGAAATTGGGCTTATTCAATATATTAATTTGTTTTCAAGTTTCAGTTGCACCGCTATAAGTTTCTAAAATAATACGGTAGCGTCTTCTAAATCGATCCGATAACACCTTTTACGAATCTATTTTTTTTTACCTTTCAACACTACAGGTTCGTCCCTGTGAAGAATGGTGGTTTTTTACCCCACCAAAATCCATGAATACAATTCTTTCATCTGAGTTTAAAGACGACGATGTCCTTCCAAACTTCTCTTCCTCAAATGTTGATGAACTTGAAGCCCAAAACCAGGTTTGTCAATATAGACAAGATCATGAAAGAACTCTTTAGATTTGTAGGATTTTGAAGTTGAAATCTAAACTTGTTTAGGGTTTGAAGTTGAAATCCGAATCTAAGTGTTTGTATAAATTTGTTTGGGGTTCTGACTTTCTGATTTTAGAGATTTGATTTAGGGTTTTAATTTTTTGATTTTAGAGATTTAGTTAGGGGTTTGATTTTTTGATGCATCACAAATATCATGATGGTGGTGGGTGGTGAGTTGGCAGAAGATGATGGCGGTGGTGGATGGTTGACAGTGATGGGTATGAATGTTCAAAAGTGATTGTTGAAAAAAAAGATAGGAGGAAGAAGAATGGTAAAAGAAAAAAAAAAAGACGACGACTTAACAGATCCAACTCTTAACGGCGTCAATGAGAGGGACTAATTTACGCTTCGAAACACGATTTTTGAACCACCAATGTACTTTATGATTTCGAGGGTCGAGAAGGCACTCACGAGGGACCTAATGTGTAATTCACTCTTTCTAAAATAGCATATATCATTGGCTCAAGTCCCTCGATCCAACGACAATAGGATACATCATTGGCTCAAGTCCCTCGATCCAACGACAATAGGGATCTTTGTAGCTTTTCAAGACCCCAATAAGATTAATCGAGGTATGCAACTAGCCTTATAGCTCGAATGTTAAAAACGAATAAATTAACCATTGGTCTTTCACAATATAAGAATAAGATGCAATTGAGGTTTTCACAAATGAATGCCTAAACTAAATTGGAATTACTCCTCCCCCAATGCAAAGTGCCCAGCATTTCTACCCTGCAACCACAAATCACACCAACTTGTAAGAATTTTAAACTAAAAATACAATAAAGTTGGGTCTAATTCCTAATAATATTGTTACATTAAACCAAACTTTGTTGTATTTTTTTGATGCATTTTGCCCAAAAAGCAAATACGGACCTGGGAGAGCATCCTCTGCTTGTTCAGAAACTGTGTCCTTGCCTTGTTCAGCATCGAGTTCGGAGACCTGTACATCCTCTGTAACCCCAAAAGCCAAAACGAATCTCATTGAGAGGAAAACAAAATCGAGAAACGAAAAAAAAAGACCATTTAGATCACATTCCATCAGCAATTTTTTCCTTTGAGGTCATTTTATATTATAATCTAGCTTTTCAGTTAGAAACGTAACTAGTTTATTGGCTAATTTGCATAATATAACCTTAATGCATATTCATGTCGATATGTAATGTTTATATTATATAATGCTAGACGTTTAAGTGAAAAGATGCTTGCAGTTTGAGGTGTATAACGGATTCAACAAACCTTGTCGGTCGCTGATCCCCGAACCCCACCCGATAGAAGCTTTTTCTTTGGTGTGAAGTCAAATACCTCATGAAGAAATTCATTTTCCTGCTCGAATAAGAAAATCAATCATTAAATAACGAACCAAATACCTCTAAACATAACCAACAAACTTCTGTAATAATAACAATCAAACCTGCATGTGCGTCACAAATCCTCCACCGAGAAAACGCTTCAAGAAGTTCAACTGCCAAAACCCGAAAAGACCCGATAGTAAGAACAAAATCAGGATGCCAAAAAATGTCATAAAACGAGCAGTAAACCAAACCTGAATTAGTTGGGACCAATTTGTAGTAGTAAGCGACTCTCCACCGATCTTTACCGTGGTTTCTGGCGTGTCACCGTCCTAGTTAAAATAAAATTAAAAGAAGACCATTATCAACATTGTTCTACACACATACGGGTTGTTTCAAAGAACGGTTAGAGGAATACCTCAAGAAATTCCAGAATATCTCGAAAAGTGTTACGTTGGTGGTTGAGACCTTTTTTGGCAGAACCTTTCCCACCCGCCTCGGCAGAAAGGCCCCGAACTTGGTTCAAGACTTTTGATCTCAAACCCTGTATATGTGTACCATCCAAGGAAATAATGCCACCGTTAACGGAGCTATGACAAAACTTTTCCAAGTTTCCGATCTCATATACCAGAGCAAGTGCTTCACCGGCTGCAATACGGACCGATCTATCATCTTTTTCTAGAAGAGTCGAAAAGTAGGAAAACGACCTGCACAATTTCATTGAAAGGGTAGCCTGAACAAGCTAGAATAACGCAAAGACTATTGTTCCACGAACTAGCTCATAAGCTATCTGTTAGCCAAAAAGCTATATGTTTGCTGAAAAGCTAGTTGTTGTTTGCTGAAAAGCTAGTTGTTAGCCGAAAAGTAAGTTGTTGGCTAATTAATATGCTAGATGATGGCCGAGAAAACTAGCTGTTGCCAATAAATTAGCTAATAAATTAAACTAGAGGGAGATGACAAGATTTACTTACTCTTGCCAACTTTTAGCATCAAGTGTCCGCCCATCCACCGTAGTAAGAAGAAACGACCATGCTGATACAACCGCAGTTATTATTCCTGGTGATGGCTTAGTGGCAACGACCTAAAACTTATACGGCTTCAGAAGGCATCAAGACTCAACAAACAATGGATTGATCAACCCAATACATAAATTACAATGCAAAATGAAAAAGAAAGGACACATACATTGGCACCAAGTTTCGGATGAACTACTTGCCACATAATTTGCATACATTTCTCCGATTCTTCAGGCTCGTTTCCACCAACAAACGCGATCACAGCCAACCCCTCCAATAACTACGAATCGTAGTTGCCAAAAACGACAATAAATAATGATCAGATTGCAACTGGTAAACACAAATCACAATGAAATAAAAACTAGTAAACCTATTCATACCGATGACATCTTTGATACTTCAGAACAAGATTTCAGAGCCTCCGAGATAGGAAAAATGGATTCTTCCAAGATTTCTTTTGCTTTTTCACCCGAGCCAGCAGTTAGAGCCAATAATCCTATCAGAACAGACACAACACTGTTCAGAGCTCTCGTTCAGTTTAACCAATTATCAGTTAATATGAAAGTGAAGAATAAGTTATACCAATGGCATGAGCTGCTAAAGCTATCTCTTTTGCAGACCCCCGTTTTATAGAGTTCAAACATTGATGCAGCAATGTTGCAAATCTATGGAGAGAGAACAAACAACGTTAAAAATCCAAGATTGTTACCAACAAGATCTAATAAAGCCACCAAAGTTGTATCCGGGCTACTAGTAGATTTCAACCTACTTGAAGGTCAAGGGTTCAAGATTCACCAAATGTGAAAGAATGTATGTGAGTTTTGTCGTGTATTAATATTATATACATCCAAAGAAAAACACTCTAATCAAGAAAGATCCAAATACGTCCATCATTTCATGTCGGAAACTTTTACTTAAACCCTATATCAAAAAACAAACCACAAGGGTGGTGCCTGATTGGTTTGAGCGGTTTGAGCTTGACTCCAAAGGTCAAAAGTACCTGGAGGTCCCAGGTTCAAATCCAAGGAGGAATAAAAATCCCCTTGTGGCCACGGAGGTTCAAATACGGTGACTCCGGACTATCTGCAAAGCAGGTGGTCGCCCTGGGATTAGTCGGCTCGCATAGCGGGTTGGATATCCAGGTTAATAAAAACACAGAAAAGGATAATTATATGGTGAATAGACAAGTATCGTTAAAGCTCCTTTACTCACTATTCCAAATTGCGTGGTCTGTTATATGTTAGAAGTCGCTGAAACAGATAAAAAGACTTAAAAACTTGTAATAGCAAAAGATAAAGCTATAAAACCGAAGTGAATCTCAAAAATTGCATTAAGAAAAGCATGACCCATCTATAATTAAAGCGGAACTGAAGATTTGAAAACATTTCCTTACTTTTTTTCGACAAACTCGTGGGGTAAGCTGCTATTGAAAGTCTCTATAATATCTGCCAAAGCCTTCTCCCTTGTTGACCCCCTTTGAGCACAGAAAGATAACAATAAAATTCACATATGAATGTAGATATTGAATTATTGCATACTCCAATTTTCTCTCCATCATATTTCCATAAACAACCTAGCACATCTAAAAGCCTTCGGTATAGTAAAGTTGCATTAAGGGGTTGTTTGTTTAGTTTTCCATTAAGGGCTATTTTGTTAGCAACTTAATGAGACTCACAACTTATTCATACAAGACTGTTTGGTAGTGGATTAATGATACAGAAAGTTGCTTATTCAATAAGCTTCTAAGAGGAGCTTTATGCATAAAGTCAATTTTTTTCCAAACTTGTCCCTCCGAATTAAAAACAAGTTTCTTCCATCTATAAAAAGAACTTTCTCAAACAAAAAACTTTCTCAATCTGTACAGACCAATTAATCCACACAGACAACTTTATCCATAGAGCACTTAAAGGAAAACCAACCAAACAGGCCCTTTAAGTCCTGTGTAGATAAAGCCGTGTTTGTGGATAGACTTGGAAGGTTTTGCTTTAGAAGGATTTTTTTCATAGATGAAAGTAGCATGCTTTTTAATTGAGAGGAGCAGGTTTGGAAAAAATTTGCTTAATGAATAAGCTACTTTCTATATTGTTAAACCATTACTAAACAGTCATCTATTCCATCAAGATTGCTAACAAACGGACCCTAAATATCATATTGAATCTTAAGACAAAGGATGCTTGATTCTGAAAACTCAAATCATTAAACAAGTATATAAGCGAATTTATAGAACAATTACCTTTTCTCATACAAAGCATCTAAACTTTGATCCAACACACTTTCTTTATCGAGCTGTACTTCCTCTACGGCAGAACCCATTACATAATCAGATCGGACGGTTGAAGATGAACTCACACTATCGGTGTCATCACTATCCAGTATTGCAGCATTCTTGCGTTGAGAACTGCCTGCAAATCCCATCAAACCCAACACCAAAAATCTCAATTTTCCATTGAATATTCGATTAATTCAATGCTATACAAAAAACCTAAAATACACCCATTTAAAATATTTGATAGTTGCATAAGATTAAATAGTTTTTGACGAAGAAAAAAATCATAAGCTCAAACATATTCTCCGTTGACCACTAAGAACTTGTGGTCAAATTGGGGATTCAAATTAATCGAACAAACAACCAAGATTGGATTAAACGCGAAAGCCTGGAATCAATTGAACCCAAGAAACCAAAACCAGAAACAAGTTGATCAAAAGATTAAGAGGGAATGCTTACGTTGTTTACCCATTGGTGAGAGCTCCTGATTGAAATCGTTCGTTATAAGGAAATACAAGGTTGTTGATTATGAAGAAGAAAGCGTAAGTTACTACAAGGAATGAGAGAAGCAATTAGAACGAAGTGAATAGGTGTTGAATAGAAGCTACCCATTAAAATGATTTGAATTCGAAAGGAGAAAAGATATGAATTGAGGGGAGATTGTTTTGCTTGTCGACTCCAAGAAGTAATATTGAAGTTGAGTGGTGCGGAATATTCGAATGGCGTGTGGGAAAGAAGAGGACCTAAATGTCACGGAATGATACGGGAAGATCCTGGCCGTTGATTTGGTGATCGTTTGAGATTAGGAGCAGGTCGGCATATTTGAAAGATGCCCTACGCGGTAGTTTAGAGGAAATTCAGCCGCAATAACAATTAGCCAACCTAATCCAACAAGTTTTCATTTGAAATTACAAATTTCTATCATATAAGAATTAATAGAATGGTATTCACGTAATATAATAAATATATCTTAATTTTAATGTTTCATTTTATTTTGTCTTTGTCGATGTTATAATACGATTTTATATGGTACCAAAAAATGATAATATTTTTATTTAGTTTTTGAATAAAATATAAATTTAAATGTATCATAAAATTTTGAAATCAAATTAAATCTATACTATTTTATAAAACATTTGGCTAAAACTCTTAAACCCGTTCATCCCTGAACGATTTCATCCCTATCCGATTTCATC
>NC_037530.1:23214578-23221100 GCF_001531365.2 Cynara cardunculus var. scolymus
ACTAATATACTACTATTAATTACTATTTAGTAATATTAGTAATAATTATTTTTTTAATTAATAATTAATAAAAATAATAACAATATTAATAAGGGTTATAATTGGAGTAGATGAAAAAAAATTCTCATAAACTACTTTAATTAGCGTTTCAATAAACTAGTTTGTTTCCATGTAAACTTATACCGGAAAAATAAATTAATTTATATTTCTCAAACGCCTAAATAACTACATATATATATATATCATTATTATGATTTCAGTTATATTCTAGATTGAGCCTCTATATCTAATTCCATCCTTACCTTCATTAAATTATGATCATTTTACTCTTTTTCCTCATTTTCTGTTAATAGAAAATGAAAATAAATTGCTAAGTACATTATAATAATAATAATAATAATAATAATAATAATAATAATAATAATAATAATAATAATAATAATAATAATAATATCTATACTGTATTTTAAAGCATTTGAGCTAAAGTCTTAAAAACCATTTTTATGCAATAAATATTGTTTATATATGCATAATTTAAATTCAAGATTACAGGTAAATGGTACATAAACACAACTCTTTAGAGATACATGTTTGAGTTAATATAACTAGCCGATAAAAATTATCAAATACAGAACAAACACTTTATTTTAAATATAAAATATCTAAATATAATTAAGATAATATTGTCAAAATACTTCATCATTATCTTTATAAAAAAACATTACAATTAAACTGAAATAAATTACATCGTCATCATTAAATCTAAATAAATTAAATTATAATTAAAATATTGAATAAATGAAGAACTTTCGATATAAAAAATACTCCATAAAATTGATAAGGGAAAATTGCATTAAAATAAAATCAACTTTTACCTGATTCATATATTGGAGAACCAACTTTCAAAATCGTCATTTAGGGGCTTCTATCAAACTTTTTGTTTATTTAAGGATCTGGTTAACCTGTTGAATAGGTAACTGGTAATTTCATATGACTTGGTAGAAAATTACTTAAAAAAATATTATGTGAAAATTATTTTGCCAAATCATCATCTTCATTAAAACAAACCAAAATTGAAAAATGAATCCCGGCCAAACAAGATGGGCCGATTCAGCTCTAATATCTCCCTAGAAAATGGAAGGAAACTAGATCCTGTCCAAAATTCAGGCTCAAGTTTGTTAGATAAGCAAGGGCATCTCAAGGGGCGTCACTGAATAGCTTTAAGGTGGGTGGTAAGTGTCAGAGCGTTAACGGCATGATAGATCCCCAACCAGTTTCGGTCCCTGCTAAAACACCACAATTTCCTGCTTTTAATGACATTCCGGCCAAACCCTCCCCAATCAAGTCACCACCTGTAATTACAAACCATGTTGCAGCCCAACCGCCCCATGTTCCTACAACTAAGCCATAACTTGTAGTCCCTAATCACATTGTAGCCCAACTACCCACACCCAAGCCACTACCCTCAATTCCAAATCATGTTGCAGCCCGATCACCGCCCCTATCCAGACCTAAGCCACCACCTGTTGTTGTTAACAAGGCGGCACCACCTTCTATTGTTAATAAGGAGGCACCACCACCACATTGCCTCTTCCGAAACAGAAACCCGAACCACCAATGAAACCACCTCACCCTTATACTAAATACTTGAACCAGATACTATCAGTTCCGAAATTGGACCAGTGGTGTGGTTTTGATGATCAAGAATGACTATTTAATAGGAAAAGAAGTACCCCTGTTCCAAGAAAACAACAATGGAGGAGCATCAGGTCCAAGTATGGTCTAAAGCTAAACACATAGAGTCTGTTGATGTTTGTGCTTTGCCATATGTTATTCCATACTAATTGATTTTTGATGTGGCACCATTTTATGATGAGGGGTTGAGATCTTGAGATGTTTCCAAGCGGCTTTTTTTTTTCTTCCTATTTTCCTCATCTAGTGTCTTGATAGTCCATCCATGCTTCTAGGGAACGCCTTTCATTATATGATGATCATGAATAGCAGGGTTGAACAAAATTCGAAAAAGAAGTCAAAAAATGGAACATTTTCCATGATGGTTGGATTGGAGTTTGAGGGAAGATAGATACATTAGTGGTTTTGTGCAATGTTTATTGATATTTGGTCAATGTTGTGATGTTTTTTGCATTAATTTTTTTACAATTAATTTTTGAAGAAAAACAAATTTTAGTTAATTTTTTATAATTATTTTGCAATTTTAAAATATGACGTGGAATATTAGTTTTAAAATAAAAAATTAATATGGTATGTCAGGATTTTAGATTTATATTTATAATCATAATAATGACGTGAAATATCTTAGTTGACAAAAGATCTGGATGATATTAGCATTAACATAACCAGACCCTTAAATAAACAAAAGGTTTGATAGAAACCCCTAAATGACGATTTTGAAAGTTGGTTCCTCAAAATAGGAATCAGGTGAAAGTTTGTTCCATTTTAATGCAATTTTCCCAATTGATAAACAACCAAAAACATTCTCGTTTTCTCAATACCACACAAATTGTTTTATAAAATCGACATGGACAAAAAAATAAGACATACATTAAAATCAAGATGTATCATGTTTCATTGCACATATACACTTCTTGTATAGATATAATATATAGACAAAATATACCAGATCCTCTACTACCTTATTCGCCAACCTACCCCTTCCTCCCGTATTCACCTCCATCATCGTCTCCTTCTTTCTCATTGGCTTCCCTTGTCACCGGCACCACTCCACGTTGTTATTTCGATGGGTGCTCAGGACTTTTATAACACCCTGTATTTTCATCCAAGATGCCACGTCATAAATCACCAATAAATAATAGAATTCATTCATTAAATGAGATCCCAAAATACTTAACTAAAAAAATTCTTACAGTGGAAGTCTTAAATAAATAAAAGCTCTATGATGTCTTAAACAAAAAGCGCGTCCTATATCAGACTAAGACATAAATGTGCGCAAACTTAATAAAATAGAATATCGGTGACCTTCCTTCTACTTGTGTCCCTTACCGGTATCTGTTCTGGAGGTACCTGGCTCTGAGATTCATATACTAGTCAGTAATAAGCTCAGTTAGTCCATAGTTATCGTGCACATACACACGTAATTCACAATCCAAAGTCAATGATGCATAAAATTTCCCTTTTTAATTTATTTATATGACATCTCAATATTATATGAAATGGTCGCTACACGCCGGAGCTACCCAACCCTCACCCCTAGATTCCTCACACTTCTCCCTTGACTGCATAAATCCTGACATTTCAATAGTGAACCACTCATTCCCTTGCATTGCATTTAATAACATATGTGAGCTTATCCCATTTATAAGCAATGCGTAAAAGTTTTAAAACAAAACAATTAACATGCACATCCCGTAGCATCACATACATGCAATACATATAGCATATAACATGTACAAACAAATCCCATATAACACATCCCACAATTAATGCATAAAGTAATTTATGCATAGTATGCACCAGCCAGTATAAATCTCAAGAAGACTCACATGAATAGCTCCTCTTATCTAAACCTAGTCCCTGAGTGACACCTAATAACACATAATTACATTTCCATAACTAGAGTCTTGACTTTTACCAAAAAGTCAAATGAGTCAACCTTGGAGTTTGCATGATCAACGAGTCAATCCCAAACATACATCATCGCCATGTAACCCCTCCCCCCTAATGGACTACCTCACATCTAAAATAAATCATGATGCATAGAATCTACCCTATAATTATATAAGTCTCTCATTTTAAAAAGGTCCAATCCCACAATTATCCAATCACAACTCCCTAAATAAGTTATTAAAGTATTTATTATAATTTAATAACCCTTCCACCCTTAAATAAATAAGTTAAAGATTTAAAAAATTAATTAAATATAATGTAATTAATACTAAATCTCTAAACAATAGATCCCAAAATTGTGATAAACCAATTAACTAATACCCTTTATAATTTGATATCCAAATGTTGACCAGTTTAATCGAAATATCCTGACTTATATCGATTAATCCAAATAAATAAACGACACTCAAATCACTTTTTAATAAACATCAATTTAATCAAAATGACTCGAGTCCAACCGAACCCCATGGAAAACAACTCAGCCCCGACACAAAGCTACGGCCCAACATCTCAGTCCAGCATTGGCCATCCCAACTTGACGCCTGGCCCGGCCTGGCCCGATCGCACCTTCGTTGCGGCTGTCACGAACGGCTACCGTTTGGGGTCATTACTCAACCGTTTTTCACCAAACTTTTATAAAATTATATAAATAATAACATTCCCAAATCATACCCAATTTTACAGCCATTACGGTCCGTTAGTAAACTTGTTTTTCGAGTTTTTGTACCCGAATATAGTCGAGTCGCCGCTATATTAGCTTTTATCCCAAACCGCTCAACATACATACCACCATAGACCATGAAATTTATATCAACTAAAAGGAAATTGGAAAACAAAGCCAACCATATATTATGCATCAACTTTGGTTGATTATTTTACCTCCAATCGTCTTTTTGTGCGAAATGACCCTAAACTTTGTCGTTTCTTAATGAAATCCTGAAATTGGAAAAATATTTACTCCCTTACATTATTGGGAATAATCCCTCAAAGTTCCAGACAAAAACTCTAATTTATAGAGTGTTAAATTTTGCCCTAGAATCCCAAAAACGTGATTTGGAATAATTTTCTCAAATCTCAATCATTTCCAAATCAATTTTTCTCTTTTGGTAGAATTAATCTCTCTGGTTTTTCTTTTTTGTGATTCTCGTTCCAAATCAATTAAGTTCAAAATATCCTATTATTGCAATAAAATCATTTTTTCCGAGCATTGACACTATAATCCTGCATGTCATTTACTCTTTAAATTTCTAACCCTCAATAATTATTTGTTTTATAAATCATAAATTTTAGAGTGTT
Organism: Cynara cardunculus var. scolymus; assembly: GCF_001531365.2. NCBI lineage: Eukaryota > Viridiplantae > Streptophyta > Magnoliopsida > Asterales > Asteraceae > Cynara > Cynara cardunculus. Next base: position 23,219,520 of record NC_037530.1, read on the forward strand.
ACAACCATGATGAGACTAGTTCGATTTAGAGCTCCATTTCGAATTGATTCAGAGCTAATATATGATGGTTTAGAACTGATTGAGAGCTCCATTTAGAATAATTTAGAGCTCAAAAGCCAATCGATTTTGAGTTGATTCAGAGCTCAACTTAGAATTGGTTTACAGCTCGATAGCCACTTGATTTTGAACCGATTTAGAGCTTGATTTAAAGCTCGACTTAAATCGATTTAAAGAGGGATATCATTGGATTTTGAATCGGTTTAGATCTCGATTTAGAGCTTAACTTAGAATCGATTTAGGGCTCGATAGCAAAGGATTTTGAATCGATTCAGACCTTGATTTAGAGCTCAATAGCCAATGGATTTTGAACCGATTCAGAGTCGATAGCCAATGGATTTTGAACCGATTCAGAGTCGATAGCCAATGGATTTTGAACCATTCAAGGATTGATTTAGAATCAATTTAGAGCCCGATAGACAATGTATTTTGAACCGATACATAGCTCGATTTACAGCTCAACTTAGACTTGATTTAAAGCTTGATAGCTAATGGATTTTGAATTGATTCAAAGAACGATAGCCAATGGAGTTTGAATTGATTCAGTGTAACATCCCCCGTCCCCGTGGTCCGGAACGGGCGATGTCACTAACGGGACTTAGTTCAAAGACACAAACATTTCAGAGCTACTAATAAACTCCAAACGTAGATTAACTTATAAAACATGTTTTACAATCCAAAATATTACATTCTAACAACTATTTATAAGCTTAGAATTTTATACATCTACAAACGAGTTTACCAACTCCAAAAAGTCAAACGCTTGATCTCAAGTCCCGTCCCTTATCAGTATCACTTGAAACCTGTCGTGTCAGAAAACAAGAACACGGCTAGGCACGGGGCTCAGTGAACAGATTGTAATATAAACTTGAAATAATAATACGTAACATCGATAATAAAGCGGAAGACTTAAAAATCAATTAAACTGAATTCATAGAAATCAAGACGTTTCACAGTTCTCATTTCAAAACATCATTTAAACACAATCCGTCAATTYHTGYAGTGTTCGTGGGGTGGCCAAACCACACGAACTATCGGGCCGGCGTGTAGGCACACACCCCGAGTCCCCCGTGAATTTAACCACGGTCACATGTGAGTAATCCTAGGATCGATCCATCCGCCCTGGAGCCAATATAATCGGCCTAGTCCACAAGGTGGGTTCACGTAAGCCACTATTGGGCCTAACCCTGTGGACCGAGTTCACCTGTAGGACGCCATGACTACAAAGCCGCCATAAAAGGCATCCCAAATAATGTGCCCATTAATTGAGTTGTTCTGAAAACCAATAAAACTAAACATGTGCCACTACCCGGATGACGTTCATAAAAAGTCAACCTTCAAAGTACTTCATAAAACTCGAAACTACTTCAAAATATGAGAATCAATTCAATGTTGGGTCCGAAAAACTCATCGTTTCCTCGAGCCGGTCAAATCCGCGATTCTTAAACCCAACGCTCCTGTAGCAATGCAGGAGCATCCCACATCGGTGAGGCTAGGGGGATTCGGCTTCCTTATAAGGAAGTG
>NC_037530.1:23221440-23222461 GCF_001531365.2 Cynara cardunculus var. scolymus
CGTTTTAAAGCCGTGAGGGGTTGGTCAAACCCAAAGCGGACAATATCATGTGGGCGGTTCCCTAGATAGGTCCAACAACTTGAATGATTCAAACATATAATTCAACAAACTAAAATCAAGTGTTCACGATAAAGATTCAAGAGTTTACGATAAAGATTCAAGAGTTTTTATATATATAAGTACGTAATTTATTGACCACTTTTAAGCGATCAATCACAAAGTGGTGAACCACCGTTATGAAGGTCAACTACAACAAGTAGTTGCCCAAGAGTCAAAGAAAGTGAAATCCGTACCTTAGGCGGAATAGAGAAGTAAACACGATCAAATGGGATTCACGGTAAAGTTCGACTTGCTTGCGTGCCTAACGAATGCTCAAACCGGTTATTACTTAAACGACGTAAAATCATATCTTAATTCTACAAATAAATTACTTAGGTCCTACATATTTATAAACAACTTAAACTTCAAATAGGATGGCCTAATATGCATTAAAAAATCGATTCAACACTTAACTTTATATAATTCCGATTCGACTTTTAACAGCTTTTGACCCTCATTTTCGGAAGCATTTTTACCCCACTTAGAAATCAATACAAAAAATACTATCTAAATGAAAGTTGTAGTATGATATGCGATGAAACTACCAGTTTTTGAATCACCTCACTTGAATTATCCATCTATTTTATACGAATTTTACAAAATAGCAGATTAATCCCGAATACAATGCAAACATCCCCGAGAACACACTGTTTCGAGCCACTTAAACTCATAAATGGATTTTTGACCCTACATGAAAGTTGTAGTATGCATTAAGGGCTTTCTAACTGCAAAATACGAGCTTATTCCGACTTACGGTTTRTAAGTTATACACTGTCAAAGTATGGACCTGCATAGTCGGTAAAATCCGATTCCGCAATTCCCGACTAACTTTTGTAATCCAAACTCCATGATTCGCTACATTTACGTGCTATAAACATACTTCAACATACTAAACCGTAAAACAAGTCCAATGGTCTCTACC
>NC_037530.1:23223316-23227582 GCF_001531365.2 Cynara cardunculus var. scolymus
GTTTTAATCGAAATTATGTTCATTACGATGTGTTGTGTTTTTTATAATTCATCTTGTATTTATAGCTTTTTTCTTTAATTATTAAAATACGTACCTAATTCACATGTTCAAATGGAAGTACATGCACGACCCATTTTCGTATTGTCATATTACCGACTTTTATGAATCATGAACCATTGTCTTCATGTTACTTTCTATCATATGAACACAAGTGTTATTTTTTAAGCTTGATACCAAATATTTATATTTGTGTAAGTGTTTGCACCCGGTGTTCATAGCGTTGGGATTATGTGTTCATATATTTTATACGCTATGAACAAGGGTGAACACGATATGAACAAGAGGTGAACACGATATGAACAAGAGGTGAACACGATATGAACAAGGGGTGAACCTTAAACGGTGTGGATGCATTGCATGTATAAAACTCCAATTGACAAAGGATCGCTTCTGAATGTGTTTATAATGAAGAAACTATTGTTCACAAGCTGTTCATATCGTGTTCATACCTGTTTTTTTTCTTTCGTGTAGCAGTTATTCTTAATATGTTTATATTGTGTTCATAAATGCTATGCAGTCCAAATTCATATATATGTCAAATTTTTGTTCGTATTTGACACAATGGTTCATATATTTATAGTTGTGTTCATATGGTTCTTACATTAACAAAAATAAGTTAACAAAAAAATCATAGAATTTTTTATTTTGTAACTCCCAATTAATTAATGATACGGGAGTTACATATTTTTTTTTATCTACATACCCTTTTCAACTTTGTTCACTTATCTTTATGAAATTTTAAATTTAAAAAAATAAGTTTTTATCATGATTAATGACAACCGTTTATTGAAAAATTGGATGACCAAGATCGGTTAACAAAGTTAACACAAAAACTTTGGTTAACATTTGAACTTGACCCTATATGTATATAGTATATATATTAAGAGTTTAAGAGTTTGGCGGTTTTAACCCTTCAATAATTACCGACCGTTATTTAAGTACGGTACAATTTGGGTAAACTAACGAGAATGTTTTTAAAACTCAGGTCTTACAATTCTCCCCCCTTAAAAGGAGATTTTGTCTCCGAAATCAAATTTAGAGATAGGGAACTTACATCAGTTTAAGAATTTTGGGTACTCTCGCCGCATATGTTCTTCAGTTTTCCACGTCGCCTCACGTTCCGAGTGATTCTTCCAAAGAACTTTTACAAAAGGAATTACTCTCTTTCGTGTACCTCTCTCATCGCGGTAAGAATTGTCTCAGGCTCCTCGTGATAAGATAGATTAGGTTCTATGTGCTCCACAGGATATTCAATGATATGTAGGGGATGATAGTTGTATCCTCGCAACGAAGAGACATGGAACACATTATGTACGTGGGACAATTGTGGCGGTAGAGCTAACCTGTAGGCCACAACTCCAACCCTTTCCAAAATTTTAAAAGAACCAATATATCTCGAGCTGAGCTTCCCTTTGAGACCGAAACGTCTAATATCACGAGTCGGGAAAACTTTCAAGAAGACTTTATCGCCTGATGGGAATTCGATAGGTCGTCGTCGTTTGTCGGTGTAGCTTTTTTGACGAGCCTGAGCCTCTTTCGTCATTTGACGTGCAACTTCGACCTTCTCGGTAATGACTAGTACTAATTCTGGGCCTTCTAGAATACATTCTCCGACTTCATTCCAACAAGTCGGTGTTCGACATTTTCGGCCATAAAGTGCTTCATACGGGGCCATGCCGATACTCGACTGCCAGCTATTATTATAGGAGAACTCGATTAGGTACAAGTAGTTATCCCAACTTCCATGCCATTCCAACGCACATGCTCGGAGCATATCCTCCAATGTTTGAATTGTACGTTCAGATTGCCCATCAGTTTGCGGATGAAAGGCTGTACTAAAATTCAAACGTGTGCCCCAAGTTTTATGTAAACCTTCCCAAAATCGAGATGTAAAACATGGGTCTCGATCGGAGGTAATCGATACAGGTGTGCCATGAAGACGCACAATCTAACGTTGGAAAACTTCGGTCAGCTTATCAATTGACCAAGTTTGTCGGACAAGAAGAAAATGAGCCGATTTTGTCAGTCGGTCAACCACTACCCAGATTGCATCGTGTTTCAAGATCGTACGGGGTAATCTGATTACAAAATCCATAGTTATGTGCTCCCATTTCCATACTAGAATGTTCAACGATTGGAGAACACCACCTGGACGTTGGTGTTCAGTTTTAACTTGTTGATAAGTGAGACAACGAGCTACAAAGTCGGCGATATCTCGCTTCATTCCAATCCACTAGAAATGGTTTCTCAAATCACAATACATTTTTGTTGTGCCAGGATGAACCGAAAACATAGAGTTATGAGCTTCGGTCATAATTTGATCTCTAAGCTCCGAGTTATTCAGAACACAAAGACGATCCTGAAACCACAACACGTGATCATCATCAATTCTGAACTAGAATTCTCTTGTGCCTATTGGAAATTTGCCCATAATTCACTATCATCTTGCTGGGCTTCTTTGATTCGAGAGATTAAAGTCGGTTCTACCATTAGATTCGACAGAATTTCCGTTTACGAACTCGGATAGATTTCTAGTCCGAACCGTTTGATTTCCAAAGCCAATTCTATAGAAACAATTAAAGAAGAAACTTGTTCCACAGATTTACGGCTTAAAGCGTCGGCGACTACATTAGCTTTGCCTGGATGATATTGTATCCGAACATCGTAATCTTTCAGAAGTTCAAGCCACCTTCATTGATGCATATTTAACTCTTTTTGAGTAAAGATGTATTTAAGGCTTTTATGGTCAGAAAAAACTTCACAGGTCTCACCGTACAAATAATGACGCCAGATCTTGAGTGCAAAGATCACTACAGCCAATTCAAGATCATGAGTCGGAAAATTGACCTCATAAGGCTTTAATTGTCGAGAAGCATATGCGATCACATTTCCGTGTTGCATAAGAACACAACCGAGACTTTTCTTTGAAGCATCACTGTAAACTTGAAACCCACTAGCGCCAGATGGAAATACAAGAATAGGTGCGGTAACCAATCGATGCTTCAATTCCTCAAAAGTAGATTCTTGTTCGGAACCCCAATTGAATTTGACTCCCTTTCGAAGTAATCGAGTCAACGACAGAGATATTTTAGAGAAACCTTCAACGAATCGTCTGTAATAACCAGCCAGACCTAGAAAACCATGAACTTCAGATACGTTCGTAGGTCGTGACCAATTAGTGACGGTTTTAATTTTTGCCGGATCGACTTTGACACCTTCAGCAGAGATTACGTGTCCGAGAAAAGATACTTGATCGATCCAGAACTCGCATTTGGAAAGTTTTGCGTATAACTTTATTGTTCGAAGAATCTCCAAAACAATTTGAAGATGTTGATCATGTTGCTTTCTTGATTTTGAGTAGATCAGGATGTCATCAAAAAACACGATAACAAATTCATCGAGATAATCCTTGAAAACTCGATTCATAAGATCCATAAAGACCGCTGGAGCATTAGTTAACCCGAAAGACATTACTAAGAATTCGTAGTGCCCATAGTGTGATAACCGGATCCTGATTATCACATAAGGTAATTAATCTGTGATAATCTGATTTAATGATTACGTGATAGCATGATAAATTGATATATTTGATCTTGCTGGTATGTAAAAATTATGTGCATAATGTGATTATGTGTATGTACATATGTGGAAGTATATATATATATATACACATAGTATATGTGCTTGAGATGAGTGTGTATATATATATTTATATAAATATATATATATATATATATATATATATATATACATGGTGTATGTATGCATGCACGTGGCTATGTGAGTTAGCCGACTTTTCCTAAAAGAAAAGTATAAAAAGAGGTTGAAGCCTCCATATCTCTTCTTCTTGCCTTTTGATAAAATTGAGCGATTTAAAGAAAAAGAGTTGACCGGATTGCAAAGATCAAGTTGATTTCAAGTATTTGATTTCAAAAGCTTGTTAAGGTGAGTAAGTTCTAAACTCTTTTGCATAAAATTATTACTGGTTTTATATGAATCTTGTTTATTTTTGGAAAGAAATCAGTCTTTTGCTCAAGTGTTTTATCCGGGTATTAAACCGGACAAGGCTTGTCCGGATTGTTTTAAATTGGACAAAGGTTAAACGATGTATTGTCCGGACTTTTATTCGGACAAAGTTGAAATTTATTCTAAGTGTTAAATCGGTCAAGTGTTGGGCGATTAAGTCTTAAATTGCTCAGGTGTTGA
>NC_037530.1:23227682-23235912 GCF_001531365.2 Cynara cardunculus var. scolymus
CCCACATTCCTAGAGGCCCTGTTCTAGAGGGAACCTCTATTGAAGAAGGCACGCACTTGCCGAACCCAAACCATCCTACCGCCGCAGAGGACAATCTTTCGTCCTCTCTAGATCGCACATCTGGGAAACCACAACATACTCCTTCATCCTCTCAAAAGGGTGAAGGTTTTACCAAAAGAGTCCAATCGCCCAAGGACTCGACAGTACCCCCAGAGACATTTGTTGTCTCTTTATAGAGTGATCAACCAAAACGTGCTTCAGAGGCACAGGTGAGAACCACAGAGGCAGAGGGTCTAGAACACCTTCTGTCTCCASTAGATCAAAATGTCACGTTAGGCTCTGAAACTACCGGACACGAGATCTACAGAACACCGTTAGGATATCCTCAAGGAGATGTGCGAGGATACGGTGGAAGTCCCCGAGCAGGCTACGAAATGCCAGCCGCTGAGGGCGCCTCAAGCTCCGAGGCCAAAGGAACACCATGTGTTGGTGGTCCGAGTTCCCAAAACGATTATGTGACAAAGGGGGAGCTTTACGCCTTTGCCACAGAGTTGTTCAAAAATATGGACGAGTTGCAAAGCTTGTTCATCTCACGATCGCAGCCACAGGATCTATCGCCACTTACAGAGGCTCTGAAGGAGTTATACGCCACCAATGCAGAGTTGAAGTCTACCTTGATAACCCTTCAGAGCTCTGTCATTAAGAAGGATGATTTAACAGAGGCCTTCTAAGCGATGTCACTCAACCCATCCTCCATCAAAACGCTCAAGGACGAACTCACAGAGATGGCCGCCAAGTTTGCAGCTGATTTCGTCTCTGCAGGCTACACGAACTACTCATCGTTCAGAGACGAAATCAAGGAGATGTTCTCCTCTACAGTCACTTATGGTATCGACTCGACAACCTCAAGGGCAAACATCAATCACTTGGCTACTCGCAGAGAGCTGGACGCTATGGTGGATGCCCTAAGGGATTCTGTGACCGGCCATCTCGGAGTACTTAAAATGGAGATCCTCACATCCAACGATCTCATCAAAGACTGCACCTCCAAGCTCGTAAAGGAAGGTGACCTTCTTCGTGCGAAAGTCCTCAGCACCGTCTCCAAACTCAAATGGGCCACATAACTTGATGTGATGAATGCCTCTGTGGGTGCCGAGAAGGTGATAGAGAAAATGTACAAGGCGACCACTAAGATTTTGCGTCATTTGAGGAGGGCTCCCCTAACTTCATGCAAGGCTGATGCCATCCAGAGCCAWGACGATCATAAGGGTGATGATGATCGTCATGAGGGGGAGAAGAAGGAGGAAAAGAAGAAGGCCAAGGCCCCAAAAGCAAAGAAGAAATATGCCAGAGCACCTGCCAGAGGTGTAAAGATTGGAGAGTCTACAGCTGCTGACAAAGGCAAGAAAAAGGTTGCAGAGCCTAAAGGCAAGCGAAAGGCCATAGCTGTAGAATCTTCAAAGAAGGGTTCATCATCGAGCTCAGAATCCTCAGCGCCAATCAATAAAGTTATTTCGAGCAGAGGCTCAGGCTAAGAAGGGCAGAGTGCCTATGCACCACAGAGAAGGCGAGGCAACATCATCCCATTTCCCACAAGTCCAAGTCCCACAAGTCCAAACAACGTCCACGGGTACGTTCAATGCCCTGCAAGGAACCGTTAAGCCCATCCTTGYAGAGGGATCAACCCAGAGGCCGATTCTGGAAAAGGAAGAAGAACAGAAGATGCCAGAGTCAACAGCGGGAGGACGGGTCTCTGAAATCCTTGAATCTATGAGCAAGATTCCAACGCTAAATGTTCACACAGAGCCCGTCACTACCCCAGAAGAAATGCTTATTTGGAAGTACTCTGTGACAGATACAGAGCCACCCTACGATCCAGAGCTCACTGATATCCCCTCTGCCGTAGCCAAGTTCCACTTCTCAAAATTAACAAGGCCTCGTGAGCAGGTCTTCTCGCGACACATGATCACATCATTGGTGTCAATCTCACCAAGGACTCTGTTAAAGAAGACCGTGCTCTACTCACAGTACGTTGTAAGGAGAGAAGACCGCAATATCTACACGTTCACTTATGCAGATCTTCATAACCTCTGCATGTATGATGTCATTTATATGCACAAGATCCTTAACRTCTACATGGAGAGGAGGTCAACATACCAAATATCCCTCAGAAGGCTGATTGAGGTTATGCGTGCGCAAGTGATGTACTACAGCCAGAAGGATTTTGAGTTGGCCATGGGATTAGCACACAAAAGAATCTAAAGATCACTCCTCCTTACAGCAGGCCTAGTTGGGCATCTAAGTACTATCCAAACACCACTCTACACAATCCCGTTTTTGGGTTTGTGTATTTGGACAAGGATGAGCTACTAAGATTCTTTGACCCCACAGAAGCCATTACAGGGTTGGACTGGATCTTCAAGTGTTTAGTGGTAGAGGTGGATAGAAGACATTACAGGGTTGGTGAAGTGTCTCTTCTCTCGGACGCAATTAAAGCTCATATCAACTTCAGAGAGTTCATCTTAAATGTCTATAGAACAATCAAGTCAGATTTTGTTTACGCAGTAGACGACTTCCCAGAGTCTATGGTTTAATTCTCTTCTGTTCTAGAACCCGGCCTATGCTTCAACAATTTTGTCAATTAAGTTTTATAATTCTTTTCATTGTAATTGTAATTCTTTCAGAGGATGATGTTTTATCACCTCTTGTTTTTTAATTTCAATTAAGTCATGTCCTTGCACTTAAATTTCATTATTTACTTTTTCATACTTAGGGGGAGATTGTTAGCTCTCATTTCTTTAAATGTAAAAGTATGGAAAAAGTAATACTGCAAGTATTGACAGAAGATGATCTGTCACAGAAGACCACAGAGAACGAACAGTAGAAGATGCTCAAGCTTACAAGTCTCGAGTGACAGAACCTCTGTCGTGTCTCACAGAGGTTCTGGAAGATATCCTCTACTTTGAAGTGCTTTCAAGTTATATCCAGCAGAGCCTCTGTGATGTCTCACAGAGGGTCTGCAGCATGTCTTCTGTATAGATCTTCTTTAGCTGTTTTACTTAGGTTTATTAGCTGCTTGTGCTTATCACGTGTTCTTGTCTGTAATTTGTTTTGATCGAACGACTTAGATTATTTTACTTTAGGTCGTGTCAGAAAATGGTTATTGGCTTGTATAAATAGCAGCATAGGCCCTTGTATTTCAGTGTGCTTCAGTATTGTAATTGTCAACATTTTCATTGAATTGAAAATCATTTGAAGCCTTCTCTTGTGTTCTTCAATCGTCTTCACTGTGTTGTTTATTGATTTCTACTTTGGTTGATTATTATTATTTCCGCTGCATTCTCACTGTTAAACAGATCATCCAAGTAAGTAATCTTTACCAAGAATCTGAGTTAATCGATCCTACATCTTCCAAGTTTACTTTTAATTGTCTTTCATCTTACATATTGTTAGTTTTCTTTCTTTATTACGCTTTCCGTCTTTACATTGTATAATTTTATATCTTTATTTACTTCAATTTATATTTCTTTCAATTTCCTTTCCGTTAAGAGTAGCAACATTTCTTAGCTCGAGTGTAAGACGGAAATAGTGAGTGTGTAAACCAAAAGAAATTATATCCTTTTATATAACAAGAATGTTTCATTTCAAGTTTCATAAAACCAACGATATTTCTTGACGAGTTGATCAATGTAAAGTGTTAAAGTGCCATGGACTCTAAGTTGAGCCAATAATTGAAAGTCAATTTGGATGATATGGAAGTAGACTAGAGAGAGTTGCTGATAACTAGATTTGTTATCTATATTTTCTAAATTGGGTAATTTTCGACAGGTTAGTCACTTTGAAATGTTAAAGTAGAATGGACTTAGAGATGGGCCATTCAGAACACGTCAACTCGAAGCTCTTTGTGCCCTCCTTTTTTTTTAAGTGTTAAAATGCTCTTTTTGGTCTAGTCTTTTCTAATATGGCGTTATATGCCCCACTTGTTGAAGATGTACCACTTCTACCACTATCACGTTTGGAAAATCCACCGCGAGGCTTTGGTCAAATACCACAGTTTCAACCTTTTTTTACAAAATCCACCACCTCTTTTTGGATATCCACTGGGACACCCTTTTCAGCAAGAACCACCACATCAAGATGATGTAAATGACGATGCAAAATCTGAAAATTAACAACCAAGGGTTGAAGCTCCAAATATAATCAATCTTGAAATTTCTAAAAATGAAAGAATTATGGATTATGTTATCTCGAATTTTCAGCAATTGAACTCAGGGATAGTTAGGCCCCATATGACAACCCTCTTTTTTTTAGCTTAAACCTATCACCATATATTGCAAACAAATGGACAATTTGTTAAATTACCATCGAAAGATCCCCAATCACATTTAAATTCTTTCATAGAAATCACTGATGCTTTCTTGATCTGAGGAGTGCCTAACGACACTCTAAGACTTACTATTTATTTCCAATTTTCTTTACTGGATCGAACAAAGTCATTATTTAATTCATTACCACTAGGTTTTATACCATCATGTAATAACATGGCTGAAAAGTTTTTGCGAAAATATTTTCCACCCACCAGGAACACTAAGTCTTGAAATGAAATATGTTTATTTAAAAAATTGGACGATGAGTTGTTCCTGATGCATGGGAGAGGTTCAAAGAGCTGTTAAGAAAATGCCCTCACCATGGAATTCCTTACTGTATTCAACTCGAAACGTTTTACAATGGGTTAACTCCCATGTATTAACAGATGTTCGATGCGACTGTAGGAAGGGCCTTTACATCTAGTACCTATAATGAAGGGCATGAAATTCTTGAAAGGATTTCAATAAACAATGGACATTGGGCTGATCCATGTGCCCAACCACAAAAGATGAAAGTTTATGAAGATTGCTTCAAAATTCAACAAGGATGAAAGTATGAAGAGAAGACTTCAGAATTCTATATCGCAAAATTTTAGAGTTCCAAGTTGAAGAAAGCGTACAAGTCTAAGTCGAACTTTGGAAGACTTATCTTCAGATCTCTGTATTAGAAGACTTCAAGGTTTGGATATCAAGCTTCTCAGGCACATAAGTGTAAAGTTTGAAGAGTTGATTTTCAGAGTTATTTAAGAGAAGAACCGAAGAGCTTCCAAGTGTCAAATCTGAAAACGAAGTCTGAAGACCATGAGTTTAGAGTTACTCTAACTTTGAACGAGAGGATGATGCTGATCTTGTAAACAGACTATTAGCGATAGGATTATCTTTCCAAGTTTGTAGGATCTTATTTCTTTTTTAATAGAATAGATGATTCTTTAATATATATATATATATAGGTATCTTGTTTATTCATTGAACAATTTAAATTTATTCATTCATTGTAAGCAGATTGCTCTGCATATTCAGTCTTCAATTCAATAAATCAAAACCTTTGGCTATTCATGCTCTAGTGTTGTTGTTATTATTGTTCATAATCTTGATACACGGGTACTTTCCATTGGTATCAGAGCCAACAACTTTCAAATTCTACTCCATATTGTTGAATCGATCTCACTATATCAAGATGTCAGAGTATGTTACCATCGGATCAGAGACAAAGCCTTCTGCTTTGTTCGTAGAGGAATACCACCAATGGAGGACCCGCATGATCCAGTTCCTTGAAAAAATTGATGAAGAGTTGATGAATTCAATTCTCAATGGGACCCATCGAACCCTTCATTGAAATTTCTGCAATCCCCAGAATAGAGAATACTCCTGCAATCCCTGCATTTAGGATTAGAAAAGATCCTAGTATGTTCAATGCAGAAGAGCAAATATTGACAGGAGGGCTCTCACTCTCCTAACCATGGCTCCATCAAATGAAATATTCAACAGGGTATACAACTTGACTTTTGCTAAAGCGAAGTGGGATGAGGTAGAGTCCCAAATGAAGGGAGGTGAGAAGGATATGCAAAATAAGGTAAATATCTGCATAGGAGCCTATGAGGGCTTCAAAGCAAGGGAATCTGAATCTCTCTCAGAAACTTATGGAAGATTCAATGACATTTTCTCAATGACCTAAGAGTGGTGTGCAAAAGATAAACTCAGAAATAAACAACAAATTTTTGAAAAATCTTAGGCCAGAATGGGATGTTTTTGCTGATAATCTTCTTACTAGAAATTTGGTCAAGAAAAGCATCCATGATATCTTTGGCATACTAAACCAACATGAAGAAAAGGTTATTGAGAGAATGAAAGAGAGGAAAAAGTTTCATGATTCCCTTGCCCTCATCTCTGAGAGGAAATACAAAAGTAGCTCCAAGAGAGCTTCAAAGTTAGTGGAGACCCCGGAGATTGCCTTGTATCTGACTTAGAAAGTGACGACTCTCATCTGGAGTTAAAGAAGATGTAGAGAACTTGGCCTTACTCACCAAGGCCTTCAATAAATAGTTTGCTAAAAGAAGTCATTCAAAGTCTAGTGACCACTTCAAAAAGGGCAATGGTGAGAGAAAACATGGGTATGAAATGAAGAGCTATGAGAATAAGACTGATAGAAAAGAAGAAAAAGAGAAGAGCAAGGAGAAAGAAGAAGAAGAAGTCCCAAGATGCTTCAACCGTAGGAAAGTTGGGCATTTTTCTTATTAGACCCCATAATCCATAAAGCGTAAAAGTAATGAAAAACAATAAGTGATAAAGAACCAGAAGACCGATGAAGACATCAAGGCAGAATTGACCAAGTCTGGAGAACAACTAGATGGTCTATGAACAACCAGAGATGCGATGGAAAGAGCATCTTCATCACCCCTCTGGTCAACAACACTTAGAGTTTTCTTCAACAATTCAACCAGAGGCATACAATGAAGATATGAAGATAAGGTTGATTCATCATCCCATGATAGACAGCCGGAGATGACAAGTCGACAGCTGGATTTCAAGTTTATTTTAATATTATAGTTGATCAATAGTTTAGATAAACATTATCTGTTAATAGAATATTAGCTAAATAGTCTCACTAGATAGTTATCTTCTAATTAGCTTACTAGTATAAATAGGTGATTAGGCCTATTGTATTAAATGTCGCTTTTACGTTTTTCTTATTAATAAAGTGAAACCTTTGACACTCAAGATTGTTCTTTGATGTTCATAATTTATTCTTTAGTGTTCATCACTTTGTTCATTAAAACATTATAATTTGGTTATTCTTAACTCGATTATTAGTGTTATTGAGAGATCTGGGATCAATAATTGGTATCAGAGCCAATTGATTGTTTTTCCAATCAAACGATCATTCAAAATCTCTCAATTTTTGTCTCTCTCTCACCAAAACGTAAAATCTCTCTTCTAAAAATTCTCAATGGCCAACTGGAATTCTGCGTATAGTGTTGGCTCCCTCACCAAACCTCCAACTCTTCAACGAGAAGAATACCCACAATCGAAGATAAGAATGGTGAACTTCTTGGAAGGAATGGACAGGAACCTCCTGCGATCTGTAATGCAGGGTCCTTACATTCCACAAACTCTTGTCCCAAGAGTCCCAGGAACAAACACCACAGCTGAAATTTCTGCCTACTACATGCCCAAGGATGAGAAGAATTGGGATGAAGACGACATAGAACGGGTAGAGACTGACAAGAAAGCCAAACGACTGATAATCATGGCCATACCCAATGAAATCTTCCAATCCCTCGATGCATGTTCCACAGCCAAGGAACTATGGGATGAACTGGCAAGCCAACTGGAAGGAGGGGTTAAAACGAAGAAAAAATCGTAGAGCACAATGTCTCAACGAATACACAAACTTCAAGGCCCTTCCTAATGAACCGATTCAGAAGACATACGAACGTTTCAACACATTGATAAATCAATGTCGTCGAAACGACATCTCCAGAACTAAGGAAGAAAACAATGTTTTATTCCTAAAAAGTCTTGGCGATGAATGGACTCAGCTGTCTATGTCCCTTCAAGCAAATCAGGACCTAGACGGTTGGTCACTTCATGATCTGTATGGAACGCTTGCAGCACAAGAGAACGACATTATGAAGAAGAAGGTATCCATCGGTGGACCTCTCGCTCTTGCTGCTGATGAAAGGGAAATATCAAGGACCCCTATCAGAGAACATAAGAAGAAAGAAAAGAAAGCACTGGTGGTAGAATCAGAATCTGAAGACAAACTTCTGAATCAGATGATGAAATTAAAGCCTTTGCCAAATCTCTGGCCTTGATTACAAAGCAGTTCTAGAAAAAGTTCATCAAGAAACCCTATGAACGAA
>NC_037530.1:23237147-23238519 GCF_001531365.2 Cynara cardunculus var. scolymus
TTTTTCTTCGGTTAGAAGGTCAGTCTCTCTTTTGTAGAAACTTGCTTCTTTTTCCACTTTTATTCTTTCAGAATTTTCAAAATTTAATTTCTCTTCTAAAGACCAGAGCCTCTGGTTTCCAAGTCTTTTGCAACCAGAGACCTCTAGTTTCCAAATAAGACTTGGCATGCTCAATTCCCCTTTCTTCTTTCTTTTCATCTCTAAGACCACCAGAGCCTCTGGTTCTAAAGACCACAGCCTCTGGATTCATACTCTTTGTAACTAGAGCTCCTCTGGACCCAAAGAGTCCCCCACCCCCCTTTCTCTCTCATGCACTTAATCATATTTTCATACTTCATTTCATCGCCTTTGGAACCAGAGCCTCTGGTTTTCTAAAGATCAGAGTCTCTGGATTCAAAGCCTTTGGAACGAGAGCCCCTTTGGTCTCAAAGGCTCAACCATTATACTCTTTCCCATACACTTAACCATTTTCTCATACATCTTTTTCCTCGCCTTTGCTACCAGAGCCTCTGGTTCTAAAGACCAGAGCCTTTGGATTCATTGTCTTTGGAACCAGAGCCCTCTGGTCTCAAAGACCCATTTATATGCATATCCTTAGCCATATTTCATCATTCCATCATCCTTCACTACCAGAGCCTCTGGTTGTATAGACCAGAGCCTCTGGTCACCTTAATCATCCTTATTATTGGTTCTAGGGGGAGTTTTTAAAACTCAACCAATATACATGCATCATTTGAGGGGGAGCCATTCATTCATCATGAATATCTATTGCATACATATGCATTTATAATACCAGAGCCTCTTGCCATCTAAATGCTACATAATAAACCAGGTATCAAACCAGAGCCCCTTTGGTCCTACATAATGGATTGAACATGCTTAAACAGAGCATATGGTTTGTCATCCAAGGCTTCTTAATCATGCAATCCAACATTCCATCTATGAATTCCTTCATCGATATCCAACCAGACCACCTCTGGTTCCCCATAAAATGAGTTTTGTTCAACCAGAAATCCTCTGGTTACAAGACAAAATCATTTTCATCAAACCCATCTTAATTGGAATTTTTTTAAGATTATATGAAATTGCAGCTTTTGTGACTAAAAACTATACAACATGGGTTTTTAGAAGACCAAAACTTCGTAATTTGTATTAATCTTACAATTATATGGATTTTTTTTAAAATAGTTTTTGGATCAATACTTAACGAGATATTATTTGGAATAACTTCTTATTTCAAATAATCCATACATCATCCTCACACGTGCCTGTTCCCCATAGACCCTTTCAAATTTCCCTTCCCTAACACGCCTTGACACGTGTCCTCCAACATTAATGGCATGTACAATCAAGACGGCTCACGATCTCCAAA
>NC_037530.1:23238604-23248310 GCF_001531365.2 Cynara cardunculus var. scolymus
ACCCACCCCCACCTCCTCCCCACCTATAAATACCTTTCTTCTACCTCTATTTCCTCTTTACGTTTCCTTAAACATTTGACGAACGATTCTACCTGCAACTTCCTAAGCAATGGCCTCCTCTGTCTCCCACGAGTCAAACAACAATGACAGTCGCATTCAATCCACCGGCGCCGACAGCCGTGCCATCGTTTTCCTTCCAATGAAGCCAAAAAACCACGCCATTGAATTGAGAAACACCCTGTTCGACGACAGGTTTGCCATAATGATTGAGTTCTTCAAGAACTGGATTCTTCTACCATCACTGACCTTTGCTGACACCGGCGTACCACTAAAGTACGTCCAATAGTACTGGAAAACCTGTGAATTCCACCCCGACAACTGTGGAATAATGGGGGACATGGATGCTCCAAACGATATGATATGCTCGTTCATAATTTCCCAGCCTAAAGTATCTCGAGTTTTGTGCATTCCCACTCGTCGAGAGCTTGGCATTGCCGAATATGACGAACCACCCACCACCGAAGACATACTACGCTTCATTAAGATGCTAGGTTACAATCGTGACCTACGCAATGTCTTCGACTTCAAACGCCAATTCCTCCCGCCAATGTGGAACATGTTCTTCTCAATCCTGAACAGGGCCCTCACATGCAAGCTAGGGTCATTGGAACAAGGAAACATCAATATAATAACGATCATGTACGGGCTGTTCTTCAACCTCAACCTTGACTATGCCTTTCTCATATACAATGAGATCCACTCGGCGGTAGTTAAGAAATGCAAACTCCAGGCCACTGGCAAGCCCTTATCTGCTGTTTTATTTCCTCGTTTCCTAGCCCTCTTCATAGGGGACGCAATGAGGAAACATGGTCTACCGGCTGAAGAACCATTCACTCCTGTCTTCAAAATGCAAGGCCATCGACCAACTCTATCGAAGGAGGGTTACATCATCAACCGGCCACTCTCAAGGGCCATGCTTAATGTCATTCCATCGACATCTGAGATCCACCGAACCTATGAACGCTCTCTGTTGTCCCAGGAACCAAGGGAAGCTACCCCAGAGCGACTAGAGCCGTCCCAGAACCAAGCGAGGGAGCACAAGAGGCATCTTCATCGGATGATGAAGATGATTATGATGATGCCACTCATCGTGCCTCCCCCGGCCCTACTCAAACAATTCCTCCACCCACTTCCCAAAGGGCAACCACCACATCTACCCCTGGCGATCAAAGCCAAAGAGGTATTGAACAAAGACGACCCAGTCCAATCCCTACCCAAGCCAGCCATCCAGAGGCCATTCTTCGGGACTCTGGAGATGAATCAGCTGAGGAACCCCACATTCCATCACCCCTCTCCCAACAGAGAGGTGATGAAGAAATAAGAGCCCCTTCGCCTCAAGGCTTGATACAACCTATCACACACACAGAAGCATGTGTTGTTTCTGACATTGATACACCCAAAGATCCTTCAGAGCGATCTCCCTTTCCTGCATATCCCCCTTCGATATTTGATCTACCGAAGGGGACACACATTCGCTTCACTTACCCGGTCTCTGAAGCCGAGGAAGAGGAAGCCGATACAGCAACATCACGAGACAGTTCCTCTCCTGAGGGCTATCAAGGACACGATGGAAGTCCTTCATAGCCTATATTTTCACAAGGCAATGAGGCGCCTCAGGAGAAGAGGCTCAACCTGCAGCATCCGTTGCTGCAGGGGTTACCCCCATTGCCGACCTGGTCACAAAGGCCGAGTTCCAAGCCTTTGTTGACTCAGTTTTGCAGTCCTTGGAAGACCTTAAACTCATCATACAAGGGATTATTCACAACCCACCATCAACCGATAACTCCAACCTTCAACAATCCCTTGCCATCCTTCAACGACACCTTCTCCCACCTTGAAACCTAAACCCGAGACAATACAACACGTCTCCAAATGCTCTAGCAAACCATCACCCAACACCACAACACCGCCTCTTCCCTTGCCACCCAAAGAAACCAAATCCTCATCCACTCCATCGCCACCCTCACAGCCCAGGCAACTGAGGCTGATGAAAACCTTACCTATATAACCACCCAGCTAAACACCATCCTCCAAAACCTTAACACCCTACCAACCACCATCATCTCCCAAATTCCTCACCAAGCCCCACCTTAAACCACTTCAACAATCGATGAAACCCTTGCCTCTCTTACCCACCAAATGGCCAACATACAAACCACCCTCACCCAACTACCCACCACAATACTAGCCCACATCCCCCAGCCTACTCCACCCCCACCTCCCTCTGCAGGCCCATCCTTCGATGTAGCCTTCTCCTCATTCACTGCAGAGGTGAGAAATCTCATCACCAACCTTCCCATTCCTCCATCTACAACCACCACCACCTCCGTGCCTCCACAAGCTTCATCATCAAGCACGAAGTTCGCTACCAGAGTCGATCTAAGGGCTCTGTCTAAGGCACTTGTCTCATCCTTCAATGAGATAAGTGCAAAATTCATCCATCGTGCTATTCAACCGACCAAGTTTCTCTCCGAGAACCATGCTGATGAACAAAGGTGCACCACCTCTCTCCTTCACACAATGGAGGAGAGTCGAAGACAAGCATCCCTGAAGGCGTATCTTGCGTCCTTCAGGAAGGAGAAAAAGAAGAAGAGGAGCAGAGCTTCGTGCTCTAGCAGCCGCCCACAAAAAAGGCCACGTCATGAGGACCCAGACCCCGATGATCAAGATCTTGGACCTCATAAGGGGGAGAATCAGGCCACGGCTGCCCAGCAAATGGAATCCGCTGCACCATCACCACCACCACAAACACAAGAACAACCTCCACCCACAACCGAAGGAACCCAAGCGAGGGAACCAGAGGCTCAGCCCTCTGAAGATGTACAAAATGTACATGTTCCCCTTGCTACTACTCAAGAACCCATCGTCTTGAGTTCCTCAACCGATGAAAATCCAACCACCCTACCAACAGAAACAAACCAACCTTTTACTCCATCACCCACACCAAACCTACCATTAACCCCATCACCAACGCCTCACGAAACACCTTTCACCAACCTACTCAATGAACCTGAACCTTCACCTCAAACTCAACCACAAACACAACCCAATGAACCTTCACCACCCCAAACAGAGCCAACCCAAGAAACCATCCCACTGCCAACCGAAACACAACCCACTACCCAAACACAACCCCCAACCAATACACAACCCATCACCCAAACTCAAACCCCAATCGAACCAACCACAGTGCAAGCGGACATTCCCTCTTCCTCAAGGCAACCTCCACAGAGCCTAGTGGATGAAATAATCTAGAATATGGAGTCGTTGCGAAGACGTCCAGAGCTTCCACCCAGGGAACCTATAATGATGGAAAATATCCATCAATACTTGTATCACGACCGTAATGAAAGTTTGACCCTCAATCCTCCGGTTCTATCGACAGAATCCATGGACCTCCTACACCATAGGTTTATTAGATAGACCACCCAAGCACCACAGGCTGTCTTCTCAAACGATGGGATAAGGAGGGTTACGGACCTAAAAGTGAGGACCTTCACCAACAGAGCCATAAGAAACATCGAGTACACAGTGGAAAGAGCACATGGTCAAATCAGCGTGTTCAATGACAATGACTTGATCAACCTCAATCCTTATGACTTGATCGAACTTTATGCATACACGGCTCAGCGACAGGATCATGGCATTAAATTTGGGATGGCGAACAGAGCGGTTATGAAGACAATGGAGACCCTGGTAAAGCATCGAGCCAAGAGTGATTTTGAAATTACTCTTCACTTAGGCATCAAAAGACTCTCCTGCGCTCCACCAAATGAAGATTTCCCTGGCCTGTAGAAGAAAATATCTGCCCTGTCTTAACTCAACCCGAGCTTGGACTTGTCTTCAAGAATGAGTTCGGTGTAAAGAAATTCTTCAGATTGACTGAAGCCTTCAAGTATTCAACCGATACACTTGAGTGGTTTCAGAAGGTCATCAGAGAAAGACTTGGTAGATCCCATGTGCCAAGAGAATATGGGAATCAACTCATTCATGAGATATCAACAGTCATTGGCTATCGAAGACTGCTTCTGCGCTTCTGGGATATATCTCAAGGTAGATCATGATGAGTTGTAAGTTTTTGCCTTAAAATGATGTCTTTTTTTCCAGTATTGTAAGAATTCATCATCCAATGGAAATTTGGAATTTGATGTCTTTCTTTAGATTAGTCTATGTTCTTCAATTATATTCATATATTAGCTTATGTTCGTTCATTACTTAGGGGGAGATTGTTAGACCCCATAATCCATAAAGTGTAAAAGTAATGAAAAATAATAAGTGATGAAGAACCAGAAGACCAATGAAGACTTCAAGGCAGAATTGACCAAGTCTGGAGAACAACCAGAGGGTCGATGAACAACCAGAGATGCGATGGAAAGAGCATCTTCATCACCCCTCTGGTCAGCAACACTTAGAGTTTTCTTCAGCAATTCAACCAGAGGCATACGATGAAGATATGAAGATAAGGTTGATTCATCATCCCATGAAAGACAGCTGGAGATGACAAGTCGACAGATAGATTTCAAGTTTATCTTAATATTATAGATGATCAATAGTTTAGATAAATATTATCTGTTAATAGAAGATTAGCTAAATAGTCTCACTAGATAGTTATCTTCTAATTAGCTTACTAGTATAAATAGGTGATTAGGCCTATTGTATTAAATGTTGCTTTTACGTTTTTCTTATTAATAAAGTGAAACCTTTGACATTCAAGATTGTTCTTTGATGTTCATAATTTATTCTTGAGTGTTCATCACTTTGTTCATTAAAACACTATAATTTGGTTATTCTTAAGTCAATTATTAGTGTTATTGAGAGATCTGGGATCAATATTTCCAGAGAGTGTAGATTCAAGAAAACAAGGGATTCTGACTACTACTCTAAGAAGCTGCACCTGGCCAAAAAGAAGGAGCAAGGCCAAGTGCTTATGGCTGAGTGAGAAAACTGGCTTGAATAGTCTTCTTCAGACGAAGAGACTGCCCATTATGCAGGTCATGCTTCATGGCTTATGTTGAAGAGTAAGGGACTTATGGATCTGACTCAAAGAAGGTACAGATTCTTGACTCTGAACTGCTTACTAAAATAGAATCCATGAACTCTGAATTTAAAGACCTTAAAAATAGACTTAATGTTGATACTTTAGTGCTCATTGATTTGATGATGATCTCTTTTATCTATCGAAGTATAGTATTTCTATTATTCAGTTTCAGCGATCTTCACTGAGTTTGTTTAGTGATCGCTGAACATGTATTGTAATTCCTTTAGAGACTGTTATACTTCAAGAAGATAAAACTCACACCACAGTCAGATCCTTTAGCAATTTCGAAGACTGAAACTGAAGTATAGAGACCAACAAGTTCGCGATATGAAGCGACATTCAGTGATTACAAGCTCATCTACATATGTGCTATGCAAGTTTCAGTGATCATTGAAGAGACCTTTCAGCATCATCCTAGCATTCAGCGATCAAATGAAACTTATCAAGCACGATTGTTTTTTCCTTGTCCTCCCTCACACAAAGGACAAACCTATACCTTTTCTAGAGTATAGTACAATATGGAGCCACTTCGTTGACTCTATAGTGTTTACCTACTTTTATGAAAAGTGGACTGCTCATATACAGCCAAAAGGACTGTTTACTGTAGCAAAGAACATAGTGTCCTCCAAAATCTTGACACGTGCTTTGTACCTTTCTGAATAGCATTTATTGCAATGAGTATAAAATAGTTGAGTACTCTCCTCTCAGTTATAATTCTTCCCCAATAAGAACTTACCTAAGAAGTTACTTCTCTCACTACTCTCTGTCTAAAAGAAAGAACCACTTTGAACAAGTGAATATCACCTTTATTCTTTCTTTATTTCTTGTAGCAAATCTGTTTTCTTTGATATTTGTAATTGTGTGTATCTTAGATTGTTTAGATAGGTTCTTTACCTTATCTCTTTCGCAAAAAAATAAAAAATTTATCGATCTTCTTTATCAATATATAATTTTTTAAAGTGAAATTATATGTGTTTGTATTCACCCCCTTCTACAAGCTGATTACCTATAACTCTTGTAGATCTAGCTGGGACCAACAAGTGGCATCAGAGCAATATTTTCTTTTTGTGTTATATTGTTGTTTTATTGGTATTTTATTATCTTTTCTTATTTAGAAAATTTATTCCTGTTAAAATGGCTTTGCAAAACACTAACACCAACTTTCACGATAATATCTCTCTTGCCAAACCTCCCCGTTTCATCAGAGACAACTTTAGTCTCTGGAAGAATCGGATGTCTCTATTCTTGGAATGTATGGATCCTGGGATCCCATACTATATAGAGAATGGACCACTATCTCTCCAGCAGTTCTTGCAACTACTACAACTGCTACAATTCTTGAATGGCAGATTCCAAAGATCCTTCATCAATGGAGTGATGAAGACAATAAGAAGGTGTCTTTAGACATTTGTGTGAGGTCTATAATAGCCATGGATCTTCCTG
Organism: Cynara cardunculus var. scolymus; assembly: GCF_001531365.2. Lineage (NCBI taxonomy): Eukaryota > Viridiplantae > Streptophyta > Magnoliopsida > Asterales > Asteraceae > Cynara > Cynara cardunculus. The sequence goes on from NC_037530.1 coordinate 23,245,146, forward strand.
ATGAGGTCTATCACTCAATGATGAAGTTTAAAACCTTGAAAACCATATGGGACACTTTATGTGTTCAATATGAAGGTACTTATGAAGTACAAGAATCAAGGAAGATTAATCTAGTAAGAAAATATGAAAGCTCTCTTTGTGGAAAGACTGAAACTTTGTATGAAATACATCAACGTCTTACTTGTCTTCATATCGATTTGAGGATAGTTGGAAAAGAATATTCCAACTCAGAGACACTGACAAAATTCCTTGAATGTTTGCCAGAATCATGGATCATTATACCATGTGTCTCAAGATGTCCAAGGACATGTCCTCCCCCTCTCCCAATACCCCTTATGGGATTTTGCTTAATCGTGAGCTATCCCGTCAGCTGAAGAAGAAACATCTTAAAGACTCTAGAGAAATGAAAAGCTCTTCATTAGGTTTGATATCTGATAACCCTTCAGCTGACCCTTCCATTTCTTCTATTCCTTCTGTATCTATCACTAAGATCATCAATGTTCAGATCCTTGCCAAAATAAAGAGTGGTCTAGGATTCTCCAATGATCAAGAAGAATGTGTCACTGACAAGTCCATGCTTAAGTTTGTTAATTTTGTCTCTTCCATTCCTGACACCTCTTCTTTTCAGTACTTTTCCACTGAGACTCATCTTGAAGGAACTCCCTCGAGTTCAAGATGCAAAGACAAAGGTAAAGCCATTGTCATCGCTCCTCTTCCCAAGGCTAACAAGTCAAATAGACCTAGATCTAACCCTTCATCTTGTAAACCTTTTTTCTCAGGACCAAGGTATCTGAACCCTCTTAGAAACCAAAGCCAAAGGTGAAAGTGAATGATTCACCCAAGGTATCCAAACCTTCAACAGCCCCTTCTTACACAAATGAGAAGGGAATCCTTAGAGCTTATCCCTTTTTTTATTCTATCTGACCCTTATGTCTCTAAAGCTACTTTCAGCTATAGAAAGTGTAGATACTGTAGTGAAACTTCACATATTTCTAGCAAGTGTCCTTCAGCTACCAAAGTTGGTCCGCCAGTTAAGGTAAAGAAAGTAGACAAGGCTAAAAAATTAACCAAGGTGAAATATGCCAGCAAAGTTGTGAGAACAACTAAGGTGAAGATGTCCACTGAAGCCTTTTCTTCAAGCTCAGCGAAGACACCTGCTAATCCTGAGCCTTTAGCATCAGTGGATGTTGCCTCTAACTCCATTGGACCTATTGAAAATGGGCACCAACGCAATCTTGATCAGTTTTCTTGTGCATGAAGTCAAAGGCGTTTGGTATCTTGATAATAGATGCTCAATACATATGACTGGATACAAACACTTGCTCACTGAATAAAAGGTGAAAGAGGTCTTGTAACTTTTGGGAAACAAAAAAGGATATACCAAAGGTTTTGGTATATTAACCAATGGTGTAACTACCTTCAAACATGTTGTATATGTTGAAGGACTGAAGCTCAATCTCCTTAGCATCAGTCAGCTATGTGATAAAGATTTCACATTGAAATTTTCTAAGAGTTCATGTTATGTTCTCTACAAAGATGACAAGGTTGCTCTTACATGTTCTGGTCTAGAGAATGTGTATGTCATCAACATGGATTATGTTCCAACCGAGAATAGTTGTTTTCTCTCTAAAGCCTCTTTAGATTAACTGGCTATGGCACAAACAACTCTCTCATCTCAACTTCAAGATGCTGAATGAGCTATCTCGGGAGGATCTTGTCACTGGCCTTCCTCAACACTCCTTTACAAAGGATTCTCTTTGCTCAACGTTTAAAAAGGGGAAGCAGACAAAGGCTAACTTCAAATCTCAGCAAGGCTCTTCAGTGACCTCTCCTCTTCAACATTTGCATGGATCTCTTTGGTCCAGTCAAGAAATCTATAGCAAAAAAAATATACACTTGTCATTGTTGATGAGTATTCCAGGTATACTTGGGTCTTCTTTCTCAGATCTAAGAGTGATGCACCTGAAGAAAGCATCTCGTTCTTCAAACGCATGGAATTACTAAACAACATCAAAGTACGATCTATACGGAGTGATCATGGTACTGAGTTCAAAAATAGTACCATTGATAACTTCATTGAGAACAAGGTAATCTCACACAACTTTTCATCTGTGAGAACTAAACAACAGAATGGGGTCACTGAAAGAAAAAATCGAACAATCATTGAGGCTGCTTGTTTTACTCAAAATCGGTCACTGATCATCAAGAGATTCAAGAAGACAGCTTATAAACTCTTACATAGCAGAAAGCCCTCTCTCAGCTTTGTTCACATATTTGGTTGCACTTGTTACTTTCTCAACAATAGAGACCAACTCGGAAAGTTCAATCGCAAAGCTGATGAAGGAATCTTTCTTGGATATTCTTCAGTATCCAAAGCCTTTAGAGTATTCATCAAAAGACGACAAACTATAAAAGAAACTATCCATGTCACATTTGATAAATCTCAATCAACTAACTCTAAACCCATCTACGAAGATGATGAAGAGTTAGACAACAAACTTAACATCTATTTTAAGAACAATTAATCAATACTAAAACTTTGGCCTAACTGATGATTACCCAATAGAACGAACTCTAAATTGACACCAAGCAACAAGTTATTTATAAATAGATCCCAATAAAATTAAAGAAAATGGAACAAAGCTAATTAGCAAGATGACTACATTACACACGACCTACTAACGATTAATATTAACTAAAATTGAGGATAAACGATGAACAACTATATGAACATATCCAGAAAATTGTAACTTTACCAAATGTGTAGAAAATCATGAGAGATGCAGAAAATTAAAAGGGTATAAAAAGTGCAGAAATTAAACTAGAGTGTAAGGAGTAGAAATACATAAATGTAAATAGAATTGCAATGTAAATAGAATTGAAGGAGTAAGGGATGGAGAAGTACATAAAATATCAAAGATTACTGCAAGCAAGCAAGATTCTTGAAGGAATAAAGAAAAGGGAAAAGTACAATAAAAACCAATGGACTTTCTTGTTTGGAATGATTAAGTCCTTAGACTTTTTTTTTGGAACAAATAAGTCCTTGGACATTCCAAAACATGTTAAATAAGTCATTGGACAATTTTTTGAAACAAATAAGTCCTTGCACATTCCAAAATATGTTAAATAAGTCCTTGGACAATTTTTGGAACAAATAAGTCCTTG
>NC_037530.1:23249255-23261778 GCF_001531365.2 Cynara cardunculus var. scolymus
TGTTTTGGAATGTCCAAGGACTTATTTGTTCCAAAAAAAAGTCCAAGGACTTAATCATTCCAAACAAGAAAGTCCATTGGTTTTTATTGTACTTTTCCCTAAAGAAAATAAAATCAAGAACAATTTGATTGATATCAACATTCGAACAAAACACAAAGTTAATCAAAATAAACTAAAGGATAGGAAAGAAGATACTTTGTAATGTATGAATAACTAGTTGTGAATTGGTATCCAATTTCCTAAGCTTCAACCCCAATCTTCTTCCCGAAGAAAAGTAGAAATCGACCAAAAGAATGCTTTCAAGTCGAATGTATCATATACTCCGAAAATAGAACGACTTGAAGAAAAAACTTAACCCAAAGGAGTTTAAATATGCAAGCCAAAAATCCCAAGGAAAAAAGCCCAAAATGAAATAGGCCAAGACAACTTTCCTGGTTGTGAAGAACCTTTCACGCCCGTAAAAGTGCGGTAGAAAATTAAGATGTTCCTGGAGCAATATTTCACGACCGTGAAGCAATCTTCACGCCCATGAAACCGTGGCAAAAACTTTCAACATCAATTAAGGTGTTTTCTTTGTGCCTACAAAGTATATGTTCACGCCCATGAAGGGTGGGCAGCAACCATGTTCTTCCGATTTCTCTTCCAATGGTTTCTTCTCCCCGCCCTTGAGTATCTTCTTCTTTTCTTCATTCTCGGCTTCATCTTCCACATTTACTTGACATTTCTCTTCTTTCTTCGCCTTGAGCATGTCTTTCACTCTTCTCATCTTAAAAAATATGCACAATCTGCACACAATACATACCAAAAGCATAAAAACTATCCTCAAAAGAACTTCCAACCACGATTAGGGAAAGAAATGAAAAGGCAACAACAAAAAGAAATGAAAGGACTAAAAAACATTAAAAAAAACACAACTAAAAATACACAAAGTTAGGTGCATAAAATGTACTCAGCACGTCTCAATACAAATATAAAGGAAGTGGTATAAAACGAGATTCTGAAACTACTTGATGCAAGAATTATCTATCCTATTCTGGATAGTCCATGGGTTAGCCTTGTTCAAATGGTGCCCAAAAAGGGAGGTATCACTATGGTCTGGAACAAAAACAACAACAACAACGAACTCATACCTTCTTAGATAGTGATAGGGTGCAAAGTTTGTATAGATTATCGGAAATTGAATGATGCCACCTAAAATGACCATTTCCCTCTACAGTTCATCGATTAGATGTTGGAAAGACTAGCAGGCCATGAATACTACTACTACTTTGATGGATATTAAGGGTACAATCAAACATCGATAGCCTCTAAAGACCAAGATAAGACGACTTTTACCTATCCTTATGGTATATTCGCCAACTGGATGATGCCATTCAGGTTGTGTAATGCTCCACCAACTTTTGAGAGGTACATGATGGACATCTTCTCATATATGGTAGAGAGGATGATATATATATATATATATGGATGACTTTTTGGTGTTTGGACCATCTTTTGATACATGTTTATCACACTTAGAAGTCGTTTTACAAAGATTTCAAAAGACAAGTTCGGTGCACAGCTGGGAGTAGTGTCACTTTATGGTGACAGAAGGAATAGTTCTCGATCATAAAGTCTCAAGAGAAGGAATTGAAGTGGAAAAATCTAAAGTAGTAGTGATCGAGAACTTACCTTACCCAAACTCATTCAAAGGAGTTAGAAACTTCTTGGGACACACCAGGTTTTACAAGCGCTTTATTAAGAAATTTTTGAAGATCACTAAACCCTTTTGTTCCTTATTTCATATTGATGCTAAATTTGAGTTCATGATAAATGCATATCTGCTTTTGACAAGTTCAAGAATGAACTTGCATCAGTGCCTATTCTCAGTGCACTCGATTGGAGCCTACCGTTTGTACTGATGTATGATGCGAGTAATACTGCAGTGGGAGTTGTCTTGGTGTAAAGGAAGGAAACAAAGCTCCAATTTATATACTATGCCATCAAGATGTTAGATGAAGCTCATATCAACTATGCCACCACCGAGAAGGAACTTCTTCTATTAGTATACGCTTGTGAAAAGTTTAGATCTTATCTAGTTGGAGCCTAGGTAATTGTCTACATAGATCATTCAACTCTAAAATATTTGATGACCAAGAAGGACACAAAGCCTAGACTCATTCGATGGGTACTTTTGCTTTACGAGTTCGATTTGGAAATCCTTAACAAGAAGCGCTCTGAGAACATAGTGGCAGACCACTTATCAAGGTAAGTATTCTAAACCACTGTCACACCTTGGAATATGGAGAAGGTAAGTATTCTAAACCACTGTCACACCTTGGAATGTGGAGGTCACTCCAGTCTAGATAAGACAATGGATAAGGTTTAACAATCTAGATTTTTTAGCAATTTATGTTCAAAGGGGCAAAGGAATTCATAGATCATTGTGATTTTTGTCAAAGAGTCGCTAATATCACTAACTGAGACAAGATATTGATGAATATCTTTATGGAAATTGAATTATTCAACATTTAGGGCATCCAATTCATGGGCCCATTCCCAACATAATCTCATAATAAGTACATTCTAGTCACCATCGAATACATCTCAAAGTGGGTTGAAGCTACTGCCACCCCAACGAATGATTCTAAGGTGGTTGTGAATTTTCTACAAAAGAATATCTTTACATGATTTGGATTGCCAAAAGCCTTGATCAGTGACAGGGGTAGTCATTTCTACAACCGATATCTGGAGGCCATCTTGAAGCAGCATTCCATCAAACACCAGGTAACCATGCCATATCACCCACAAGTCAATGATCTAGCTAAGGTATCTAGCGGGAATTGAAGCCAATTTTTAAAAAAAACAGTGAGTTCTTCTTAGAAAGATTGGTCCTCGTGCCTTAATGATGTATTGTGGGCCTATTGCATGGTCTATAAAAGACCAACCAGTGCCACACATACCTACTAGTGTTTGGTAAATCATGCCATTTATCTACGGACTCAAGCATAAGGCTTACTGGGTGATAAATCAACTGAATATGGACTCACGAACTGCTGGACAATAATGTTTGTTAAATATGAATGAGCTTAAGGAGATACGACAAGATGCCTATGCGAACGCCTCCATGTATAAAGAAAGAAAGACAAGATTTCATAATCGGAAACTTAAAGAAAAGACCTTGACTCCATGTATGAAAGTCCTTTTATATAACTCACAATTGAGTTTGTTTCTAGGTAAGTTGAAGTCAAAGTGGTCTGTGCCATTTATAGTGGTGGAGGTCTTCCCATACAGAACTATAGAGCTACAAGGAAGCACCAGGAGACCTTCAAGGTAAATGGAAAAAGAGTCGAACAATACTCTGGAAGAGAAGTGATGTAAACTGACACTTTTTTCATCTTTGAACCAAACCAGTGGGGGATCTAAAAGTCATGCCATGACTTTAAATACGATGTTGGATGGGAGGAAACCTGCTGTAGATTAGTTCATGTTTTTTGGCTTTATTTGTATTGTTGTTTTGTTTCATCTTTGGTATGTGCCATTTTCAGGGTTGGATTAGAGAAAGAGCAAGGAAAATTTTAGGCAAAACAGTGCCTAAAGCAGGTTTAATGTGGTTAAACCTCCGCATGGGACTTGCATTAGCATTGTTAGTAATCGACAAAAGAAGTCTAGGCGGGTTTAATTCCGCTAAACCCGCATGATACCTCCATCTACACAATTTGTGATAACTAAAAAATAATTCGGGCGAGTTTCATGCGGGTAAAGCCGCATGGGACTCGCATTCTACACTATTTGTTCCCAAGAAAAAGAACCAGAGTGATCTAATGAGGCTAAACCTATATAGAACTCCCATATCCATTGTTTCATATCAACAAAAAGAACGTGAGCGAGTTTTAGGCTGCTAAACCCGATTGATTACTACATTCTCCACTATTTGATTAAAGAGAAAAATCACGTGGGTGGGTTTCATGTGGGTAAAGCCGCAAGATACTTGCATTCACCAATGACCTATTTTAAAACAAAACCTTATACGTCTTTGCCATAATTTCCCTCATCTCCCTCTTGATTCCTCTCCCCTTTCCATTACTCTAGCTAACTCTGGTGACCACACTGAATTTCCGGCAAGTACTATTCACCACTTGCAATTTCCATTTCAAATACATCTAAGGTATGTTTTCTCACTCATCTTTTCCATGATTTTAAGGTTTATGATCTGATTTTTCAAATTTTGAGTAAGAACCCAAATAGGAACTTGAGATTTCTTGCTTATTATGCTATATTAATGTTCCTTAACAAGTTATCCATAAGAGAACGGTTACTTTTAGTTAGAATGTGATCATTCTGCATCTAACATTAGGGTCAAATGTGAACTATGTTTAATGTGATACATTTGGTTGTTACAACCGATTCTCTAAGTGATATATGTGTTGTGGATTTTATTTTGCATATTTTTCACCAATGAATGTAGAACTAAACTTAAACACCAATTTTTGTGTTCTTCATGACATTGTTAGTTCGATGTTATTTTAACCCAACTTGAGGACTATATGTTGATGACATTGGGCAACTAGTGTTACTGTAACTGAGTTGTGAATTCATGATGTCTTGTGGATAATTGCTAAATGCTTGGTTATAGTTGGGATAGTGAGCCATTGTTTGGTTGAGATTTATTCATGGTAAAGTGATGAAGTATTTGTTAAAATGGGAACTTCTTTACTTATGTGGTATGTGTCTTTAGGGTAAATCAAACCTAGGTTTCCACCTAGGTTTGGGGTTGCCCAATCTTTAGAAACCCACATAATCTGACACAATTTCTACCTAGGCCACGACCTAGGTTTAGGGTTTCTAGTTTACAACTTATTATGCATTATAAACATGGTTCCAACCTAGACTGGGGTTACTCGCATCTTATTCATGGTACTCAGTGTCATATCTGGGACTTCTATTCAGGTACAATGGTAAGATCAAAACCAGGAAGGGATGGAAAATGGATTTCATATGAGAACCTGAACCAAAATCAGGGCGACAATCTGAGACAACAAAGCGACCCGTAAATGGCTCAACGGTTGGTAGTATGGAACAACGGGAATATGGCCTCGAAAAAGGCATAGATATCTATGACTTACCCAATTCATGAGTTGCGAGAACTACTCACCAGACGAGTTGGTTTGAGTACATTAAAACCCTGGGCCCTACGATCCTACTCTTGTTCGCGAGTTCTACACGGCCATGGTCTCAGACATATTTAGTTGGTACTACACGGTGATAGTGTGTGGGGTCACAATTAACTTCTCTATGCAAGTGATATTTGAGCACTATCATGTGCCCCATCCTATGGGCTTAGGCATGAGTTATAGGGTCTCCCTAATCCTGGTATAGGTCTAAATGATACCCATAGTCCCATTATCATTCAATCCCTTAGGCGCAATGGCCAAGAGTACTAGGACAGCCTAAATGCGGAGGTCCGAGAAAGTGAGAAAGATTATGACTTGGCCCTATGCATGCTATTTGTCAAACACAATCTAAAGCCCTCAACCCACAACACATACGCAAACCCCTAGGTGGCTCGTGTACTATTTTGTATCTAACACAATCTGCCCTTGGATATTGGTTACATTATCCATCAATAGATATTGGATGCTGAAGCACCTAGGAAGAGAGGTATTCTACCTTTTTCATCTTTTATCACCTATATTTGGCGAACAGTACGGGTGCATGTAGAGGAAGTGATGCCAGAAGCTCCATCTTTTGACCACTACACCTACAGCCTACAGGGCACATCTCACCATTGGAAAAGTGGTTCTTGAGGTGGAGGTGGTTCCAAAACCTCGAATGTCGATCATGATGATGTTGATGATCTGGATTATAGGCATGAGGTTGCATCACCATGATCATAGTAGACCACCGATCAAAGTGATAAACCTCTATAGGCCACCGAGCTTGCCATGCAGTTGATAGGTATCCAGAGCTACATGAAGACTAAGTTCTCTAGGATACCAAGACCTAACCACCAAAAGGAAGTGGATCCAGCTCTTCAACCAGGGCACTGGTGTGACGGGTTCAAAGACACCACCCTGACTCTTCATCTTCATGCCAAGATGACTAAAGAGAATTTTTCTTTTCTTTTCTTTTTCTTCCTAGCTACGCTTCTCATTCATGTCAATATGTACTGTATGTAATCTTATTTCCCAATGCTAGATCAATAACTAATTTTCATGCTTATTTCTCTACATGTTCATACTACCTAAAACCAAACTAGCTCATTGGGGACAATGTGTTAGTAAGGTTTGGGGTTGCTTGCACGGGCACACTTATCATCATCGTAACATTGTGTATGTATTTTTAATTATCATCTATATGCCATTAGACATCCAATTGTGCAAAAATCATAGATTTTTGAAACATTTGCATTGATTTGAGAATCTTTAAACAGTGATATAGTTTTGAGGGAAAATTTCAATTGGATGATTAGGAGACATTAGTGGGGACCACCAGCGAGATATTGAGCCTAGATATACTATTGAATTTTTATTTGAGGGATACAACTTTTGTTCTAGTCTTATACACATATCAGTTTTGTTTGAATTTGATTATAGCCTAATCTCCCTATTTTCTTGCATTAGGTAATAAAGATGGCCATCAGGATATGTAGAATTTATCGGTTTGCAAAGCGTATGGACCTTAAGAAATGAATCCAGACATTGTGTGTTATTATGTGATTGATAAATTAAGCTTTCATACCTTTTGTTTAGATTGCATTAGGGGTGAGCAGCGGAACCGGGTACCCGCTTTCGGAACCGGAACTGCCTTGGAACCGCCGGTTCTGGAACCAGAACCGATATGAGTGGTTCCGGTTATGGTTCCAGTTCCTAAAATACGGAACCGATTGAGAATGGTTCCGGTTCCGGTTCCGGTTCTTAATTTTTCGGAACCGTTACCCTCCGGGTACCTGCCGGGACCGGTTCCGAGACCGGGTACCCGGAATCGGAACCGGAACCGGAACCGACGAGTACCCGGTATTTTTCAATTAAAAATTAATTAATTAATTTTTTAGTACTAAATTTGAATTAGGTCAAAAACTTAGAAGTCTAGATTAGATTTTTGGTCCCACCTCCGCGCCTCATCGACTCATACTCTCAGGTCTGATGCCTCTCACGGACCGTCTTCATCGACTCATAATCGTTAAACTTTGAACATTTACAATTATAGTATGTAATCGTTAAACTTTCAATATTTACTATTAGTCTATTATGGTTGTAATCATTAAACAATATTTGTAACTATTATTCCGTATAATTTGTATTCTTGTTTATTTATTTAGTGTTTTGGCAATGTTTTATTTTTTATTTCTAAATAACAAAATTTTAATATTTTAGGAAGCGGGTACCCGGAACCGGAACCGGTTCCTGGCGATTCCGATTCTGGTTCCGAAAATTCAAGAACCGCTCTAACCGGTTCCGGTTCCAATATCTCAAGAACCGCCGGTTCCGGTTCCGGTTCCAGTCAAATAAGGCGGGTACCCGCCTATGCTCACCCCTAGATTGCATGCACCTTAACCCACTTTGCTACCAAACACATAATTGATTTTCATTTAGTGACCCGATATTAAACCCTAGCCTTGAACCAGCCGACCCTTATCCGAAAGTGTGTTACAGTATGAACCGGTTAGCGAGCAATTAGGCAAAATAGGAAAGGATTGGGAGAACAAAAAGGGAAATAATGAAAAACACATACCCACCCAATAGATCCAATTGGGCACGGTAGCTATAAAAACAAAGAAAGACAAACCTAAATGGGTCATATAGCTACAAAAAAAGCAACGAATGTGAAAACACACCGAAAAGGGTGTAATGGGTAGAATATAAAGTTAAGATCAAAAAGAGAGAGGAGAGATCCAGCAGATTGTTCATATTGTGATGCACTAAGGATTTTTATTCATTTCTAACCTTCATTTCTTAGCCATCACCCTTAGCCCCATTACAACCCAAGAAAGACCTAGATGATAATTTGGAAAATGTGATTATTGTAAACTAATTTTTACTAGTATTTCTTGTCTACGTGATTCCTACAGGAGATTACCTTTTCTTACATTTGAGCATTTTTCTTGATTATTCATTCATGCATATATGACTTAAGATTCATTGTCTATGAATTCTTGCTACATGAGTTGTGTTGTGTGATAACCTAGGACTCAAGCTCATTGAGAGTATCCCATGTGGTAGAGTCGAGGCAGATTCCTCTCCGAAAGTGTGATTGATTAGTTTGGACTCATTATGGTGTCGCTATTTTTATTTCGATCCCGAATGCTTAATTTTTAGTTATTTGTAATAAGAGTGTATCTGGATGTCACTTTCTTACACTTCACGATCATATGACATAGTTTGTTACACCTGATAAGTATACCTGTTGGCTCATCATGCAAATTAAGCTTATTTTTAAACTGTTTTAATCTCTACTTTTCGCTAATTTTCTTGGGGACAAGAAACACTCTGTTTGGGGTTGTTGATAACGCAATTTTTGGTGTCATTATAATGCCATTTTCCATGTAGTCTCACTCGGTTTCCAATCAAACGAAGCGTCTTTTTGTCATTTTATTCCTAGTTTACATAGGAATCTATATTTCGAAGAAATAGAAGGAATCGACATTTAAGAAGTCTAATTATGAAGAAAATGAGGAAATTGGAGCGAGGGTTAAGTTGATGATCTTACCAACTCAAAGACCAAGTGTTGGAGTAAAATTATTATCAAATGAGGCCAAACATTGAGAAATGTGGGTTAAATGTGGGTTTTATAAAGCGTCGCGAGTAAGAAAGGAAGTGGGCGACTTTCATGCGACTAGACCCGCATGAAAGTTGCATTTGCGATTGTTTTGTCCTTAAGTTCTTTTAAGCCTAAAAACGTGATTTGCACTTTATCCGACCTAGGATTCTATGAGGCACTTTTTGGGAGTTCTACATAGCTTTTTGGAGCAATCAAAGTGAAGGAAACTCAAAAGATTGAAGATTATTGCTAGTTTCCCATACTTATGCATAGAGAATCAACACATTAAGAAGTTGTTACATTCTTTAGATTTACAGCTGAGAGACGATGTCTAGATCTATGGATTCTTTCTTAATGTTCTTCAAAGATGAACTCGTTATTAACTCGAGAGAGAGAATAACGGGTGCAACAGCGATTATGTATTCATTGATCGTTTAATCTGATTATTCAATTTGAAGTGTTCTATGTTGAAACCCATTAGGATTCCAACTCCCAATTGGTTCTCTCTTATTAAAAGTTTTCAACCTTTACTTATCTGAAACAGTTAGTTTTACCATTAGTCAATTAGATCATTAATACTCAATTCATCATCAAAATTTAGATCCTCCAGTTAGTAGTAGTTGTAGTCATTATGTTACTCGATACCTAGTTCCTTTGGTTTGATGCTCGTACTTACATACTTATTACTTGATTCGACATCGTACACTTACGGTTACATTTAGGAAGTGTAAACTTGTCTATTAGGATCATAGATATGGTTAAGTACATCTTGTAGTTTACAAACTGATGGGCAGAATGAATGGAAGATTTTGACATTTGAAGTTATGTTGCATGTTTGTGTCAAGGTTAGTAGGATGGATATTTACCTTTGATTTAATTTTATCACTTTGGTAATCAAGCAATATTTTTTAAGGTTCTTCAAGGTTAGTAAGATTCATGAACGGTTAAAGATAGCTCATGACTGATAGAAAAGTTACAGTGACAAAGCCGTAAACCTATAAGGTTTCAGGTTCTGAATAATGTAATGTTGACAATATCATTGTGGAAAGAAATAGAGTTTTAGGGTAAAAGGAGAAAGATGAGTCCATGATATATATTAGACCTTTTGTTAGTAGTTTGGTTTTTGAATTAAACTCTCTTAAATTTCCAAAGATCACAGGTTAATTTCTTCTCTGTTATCTGCAAATTAGATATTATTTTCTTGGGTTTTTGATGATATATTTCTGGTTTTCAATCCAAATGTATATGATCTTTTGGGATAGTTTCAATTTCATTTTACCAATTAAAATATCCTGAAGAATTGAGTGGTACTCACAGTACCCTTTATGTGTCTAAACTGATAAAGTGTTTGGTTGATATTGAAAACAAGATATTGTTATCCAGAGTCTAAATGGGTGAGAAACTGCATTTTGTTGAGGAACTGGAAACTATTATTTGTTTAGAAAGTCAAAGGACTATTACAATCATTGAGAAATAAAGAAATTGGTTTGGTAAATGTTCAATGGTGTTATCATAAGGATCAAGATGTTATCTAGGAACCAGACAACAAAAATGAGATTGATGTATCCTAGTTCATTCAAATGATTGAATTCCGGGACGAAATTATGTTAAGGGGGAGATGTTGTAATACCTTGGTTTATTTATTTTTTAAAATTTGAAAGTAGAGGGTCTTATAGTGTTTGCCAATGCAATAAAGTTACGTATTGTCTTTTTTCTTTCATAAAGAGGTATTTCCATGGGTTTGCCTTGGTATCATGTTCACACTGTTGTATTGAATGATCCCGGACGGTTGCTTTATGTTCATATAATGCAAAGTATCGTTAATTACTTCATGCTCATTTGTGTTGTTTCCATATAGATGAGCGTTTGAGTGATTCTTGGTGTTATTAAAAACCACCAGAACCGCCTCTTCATGTTGGATAAGAGTTTCCTTTAAATTCATTTTGTGCGTGATGTTGGAGAGTAAGTTTGGAAGAAAGAGAGAGAGAGAGAGAGAGAGAGAGAGAGAGACCAGAAATCAATGGTTTTGGAATTGTTTTCTTTTGTACCTCAAAATTTCATCCTCTCTTTATTCTCTTTTAAGTTGTTTAGTTGCAAGTATCTTCCATTGAAATCTTTCCCTTTTGATTTAAGGTTGTTAAAAGTTTTGTTATAAATTCATGGTAGAAGAAAGTCGTTGGTGTAGCCTGTGTTTAGGGTTTATTTCAAAGTTTTAAGGGAAAGAAATCTTCTCCACGAGTGATTCTAGACCTGAAGCTTGGATTATTGTTCTAAAATATGTGCAAGTAATTTTGGAATTCTTTTTGATTTTGTTATTTAAAAGTGTTGGTATATTAAACTTGTTTGGGAGACATTTTTTGGCTACCAAAAGTTATATTCTGAATGTTATCATATGGTTTAAGGTAGGAGCTTTATATAGGATTCAAGTGTGGTACTAAGTTTGGTATAAATTTTTGGAAGTTGCGGGTTTGAAAACATGGGAGAAGAAGACTCTGTGATAATTGGATCCTGATTATCACCCAAGGTAATTAATGTGTGATTACTTGATAAGTGATTACGTGATAGCATGATAAATTTGTTACATTTGATCATGCTAGTATGTGAAAATTATGTGCATAATGTAGATGCATGTATGAGAGTATGTATACGAGGTAAGTCAAAATGAAATGCATATATAATATGGTATGTATACATGAGCATAGATGCATATTGTGTGTGTGAGTATGAATGCATGTCATGTGTATGCATGAAGTGGGTGTACGTGGGAAGGGGGTTGTTTAGCCGACCTCCCAGTTTTAGAAAGGTATAAAGGGAGGGCTTAGCCTCCATTTCTCTTCTTATTGCTATTTTAAAAGTTTAAGCGATTTAAAGAAAGAAGAGGTTGACCGGATACTTTTTGAAGCAAAGTAGATTCAATAATTTCAAAAGGCTTTTAAGGTGAGTGATTCTTACTACTTTTTAACTCTTCATAATTGTATATTTTAGTATAGAACTTACTTTTGATCTAAAAATTATTCACTAGAATGTTATCCGGATTAGTCTTAAACCGGACAAGTGTTAGGCGGATTAACCCTAATCCGGTCAAGGCATAAGCGATTTAAACCATAAACCGGATAATGGTTGGGCGATTTAAATTCTAAACCGGGTAAGGCTTAAGCGGTTTAGTCTTAAACCGAACGGTTTAGTCTTAAACCGAACAAGTGTTGAGCGATTTATGATTATTGAGTTTATACGAAGTATTTTGAACGAAGAAGTAGGAATACGACTAAATGTTGTCCGGATTATTATTTTTATTGGACAAGCCTTAGGCGATGTATTGTCTGGACTTGTTATCCGAACAAAAGTGTTGGAATTTATTCTAAGTGTTAAATCGGACAAGCTTTGAGCAATGTGTTGTCCGAATTTGGTAAACCGGCCAAGAATTGACCGGAGATGAAGTCCGGCCAAGCCAAGTTGACCAGATTTGTACTAGGCCTTGTGCTTGATTGATAAAAATTGTTATTTTTTATTATAAAATGGAAAATTTGATATAAAAGATTTTGGATTGATAATAATTTCATTGACTGCGATCTATTTGGAATTGTTTTTGTAAAAAAAATTGATGAGGAAATAAGGGTGGCATATCAAGGAGAGGTGTACCATGGGATAAGGGTGGCATATCAAGGAGAGGTGTACCATGAGATAAGGGTAGCATATCAAGGAGAGGTGTACATTTGATATAAGGGTGGTATTTGTATGTGTGTTGAATGATATAACTCTTTCTATTATATCCCTTAAGATTACC
>NC_037530.1:23262083-23268680 GCF_001531365.2 Cynara cardunculus var. scolymus
CCCATTTGTTCATATATTGATTATATATGTGAAAAGTTGTTTTATTTAAAAAGTTTTGGTGATGATCACCCTGCAATAACTTAAATAGGGTAACTCACTAGACCTTTCGGTCTAACCCTCGTTTTGTGATTTTAACTATGTATTGCAGGAGGTACGGACGGTAAGGGGAAGGGGAAAATGTGATATTTTCCTAAATGCTTATCTATATGAAGAATTGTTTATTATATATAAAGTTTTGATTGATGAACGATGATTAGTACAAGAAATGTATTTTGAATTTCTGAGTCATGTATTTTATACTGGTAGATTCTAGTACTGTGGGACCTAAGTGGTGTATAAACTTGTAATTCTTTCATGTGAAGTATATATTACATGCAATGTGTGATATGAGGTGTTACAGAAAGTGGTATCAGAGCCTGAGTTTAAGGGATTTATGTATTTAACAGCATGATACCTAGACTTAAACTGTTTTATTGCATGTTAAGGGTCCCGGACATAGTTAGCACCATTGGAAATAAATATGATGGGTTGAAAGAACAGTGTGTAAGGTAAATTTTAATTACATCTGGCCAGTGTAATTATGAATTTATAGGTACACAACTGAACTTAAATACTTCATTATATTTGGGAATGTGAATACATGATTATTAACACTAAATTCTGCAGATGTCTATCCGAACTAGAAGATCTGAAAGAACGGCTCGTCCAGAGTTTGAAGAAAGGGAAGAGTCACTTGTTAATCTTCCAACTAGCACATCCGAACATAGAGGTCGGGGAAGACCAAGGGGACGAGGCAGAGGAAGAAATCAGTCTCAAGGGAAGGGTCGTACTGAAGTTCATTCTGAACCTGAAGAATCCCATTCTGGGAATGTTCAGGAGAGATCGGTGCCAGACCCTGAATATGTAACTAGGGACATGTTGGCAGAAGAGATGGGGAAATTGCGAGAAACTCTAACTTCTATTATGGGAATACCAGCCAGGGTAGAAACAGAAAGAGTAGAAGTTCATCCCTCGGTACCAGTTACTCACAACAAGGAGGGAGATATTAAAATGTTTTTGGCATGCGAGCCACCAACATTTTCTGGAGAAAGGGATCCAGTTAAAGCCGTATGTTGGATCAAAGAAATGGAATCTTTGTTCAACACCATTCGGTGTCCGGAAACAGATAAAGTTTGATTTGCTGTTTTTGTATTAAAGTCAAATGCTTTGTTATGGTGGGAAGTTGAATCAACAGCGAGAACAGATGTTTTACAATCATTGTCTTGAGCAGAATTCGTGGACCGATTCAAGAATCAGTTTTGCCCTAAAACAACAGTGAGACAAATGGAAGAAGATTTCCTGAAGCTAGAACAGGGAAATGGAACAGTTTGGGAATATACTGAGAGATTAATTGAATACTCTCGCTTTGTAGAACACTACGTTTCAACAGAATCCAGAAAGATAGAAAGGTATATTTGGGGTTTGAAACCCTCAATTAGAGAGTTTGTTATTGCTATGAACCCCAATACCTTTTCATTAACAGTAGATGCGGCCGAAGTGACTAAACGAAATAAGAGCCGACAGCCAGAAGGAAAGGTTGTAGAGAAGAGAAAATGGGAGGGGTCTTCATCTTTCTGAGGACCGAAAACGGTAAGATATGATAACAGATCTGAGTAGAAGATCAGTGAGAAAGTCTGCTCACAGTGCCGACAGGTTTATCAAGGTGAATGCAAGATGGACCCAAGAAAATGTTATAAGTGTGGTGAAGCAGGCCATCTGTCTAGAAGTTGCCCAGCTAATCAAAAGTGTTTTAATTGCAACTCTTCAGATCATATTCGACCTAATTGTCCCTTGTTAAGAACTTCACAGTTAACAATGGGGAGTAACGCATTGGGTGCTCGGGGAAGACCTATTGTGAACAGAGGAGGGCAAGGAGGGGCGCGGGGATGGTCCTTCCAGATGACTAAGAATGAGGCAGACTTTGTGTTATTTGACTCTGGTATTATTTGACTCTGGTGCAAACTTTTTGTTTGTATCACCATTGTTTACTCAAACTGCATGTCTGAATTCTGTGATACTTGATGATGAATTAGTAGTTGATACTGCTAATAGTCAGGAAACTGTTACTAGTGTGTTCAATAACTATAATATTGTTATTGAGGGTTGTGAACTCCCGATTCGGTTGTTTCCCATACCGATGAAGGAATTTGATGTAGTGGTGGGTATGGATTGGTTGGTAAGGTATCAGGCTAGTATTGTTTGTAATCAAAAAATGATCATAATTATTCTGCCAGACCAAGGAACAGTTGTTATTTATGGTGATCGTCAGAATCACCATACCAGTATTTTCTCAGTAATGAAAGCCCAGAAAAGTATTCGGAAAAAGTGCCAAGGATGTTTGGCATACGTAATTGATCTGAACAAAGAGAAGGGAAAAGAAGAATCGATTCCGGTTGTTAGTGAATAACCAGAAGTCTTTCCAGAAGACTTATCTGGATTACCACCAGACAGAGTCATTGAATTCTGAATCAATCTTGTATCAGGGGCTGCACCAGTAGCAAAGGCGCCATACCGGTTAGCTCCATCTGAACTGAAAGAACTGGTTGCACAGTTGAAAGATTTAACTGACAAAGGATTTATTAGTCCCAACACTTCACCTTGGGGTGCTCCGGTCTTATTCGTCAAGAAGAAGGATGGGTCTATGCGAATGTGTATAGACTATCGTGAAATGAATAAATTGACAATTAAAAACAAATATCCTTTACCAAGGATTGATGACTTGTTCGACCATTTGGTGGGAGCAAGTTATTTCTCTAAGATTGATTTAAGGTCAGGGTATCATCAGTTCAAAGTCGGGGAAGAAGATGTTGCCACAACGGCATTCAGAATAAGGTACGGGCATCACGAATTCTTAGTTATGCCATCCAGCTTAACTAATGATCCCGCAGCCTTTATGGATTTGATGAATAGAGTATGTAACGAATATCTTGATAAATTCATTATTGTATTTATCGATGATATTCTTATATGCTCTAAGACTAAAGAATAACATGCAAAACATCTTCGTCTGATATTAGAATTATTGAAGAAAGAAAGGTTGTATGCAAAGCTATCTAAATGTGAGTTCTGGTTAAGAGAAGTACAATTTCTGGGACATGTCATCTCAGAAGCAGGAGTAAAAGTAGATCCAGCAAAAATAGAGACAGTTGCAAGATGGGAAGCTCCGAAAAATCCTTCTAAAGTCCGAAGCTTTTTGGGATTGACTTGTTATTACCGTAAGTTCATTCAGAACTTTTCTAAGATAGTCGTGCCATTGACTAAATTGACTCGGAAGAACGTTCAATTCCAGTGGGAAGGAGAAGAGCAAGAAGCCTTTCAATTATTAAAAGATCATCTTTGCAGTGCACCGGTATTAACTCTACCAGATGGATCTGAAGACTTTGTGGTTTACAGCGATGCATCAAAGTTAGGGTTAGGATGTGTTCTGATGCAGAGAGGAAAAGTGATTTCTTATGCGTCAAGACAATTAAAAGATCATGAGAAGCAGTATCCAACCCATGACATGGAATTAGCTGCAGTGGTATTTGCTCTGAAAATCTGGAGACATTATCTTMTGGGAACAAAGTGTCAGATTTTTACTGATCATAAGAGTTTACAACATTTGTTCAGCCAGAAAAAAATTAAATATGCGATAGCGTCAGTGGATTGAGCTGGTTAATGATTATGATTGTGAAATCCTCTACCACCCGGGAAAAGCTAACGTGGTAGCTGACGCCTTGAGCAGGAAAGAAAAGAGTGGAACCATTAAAGCAGTGGCAATGAGAATGAATTTGGTCCCTGACATTCGTAAGGAAATTYAGAGATGTCAACAAGAAGCTATAAAAGAAGAAWTTGTTAAARCAGAAAAGTTGGGTAAGATGATCTCAACCTTGGAACAGAATGACGAAGGACTAATGTGCTTTCAAGGGCGAATCTGGGTACCATGTTTTGGAGATATCCGAAACACCATATTAAATGAAAGCCATAAGTCCCGATACTCTATCCATCCAGGTACCAATAAGATGTACAGAGATTTAAAACCTTTTTATTGGTGGCCCGGATTGAAGAAAGACATAGCTAGATATGTGGAGCAATGTCTGACATGCTTACAGGTTAAGATTGAACATCAGAAGCCGTATGGAAGTGTTTAATCTTTAGAGATACCTGTATGGAACTGGGATCACATTACCATGGATTTCGTTATGAAGTTACCTCGAACTCCAAAGGGGTATGACGTGATCTGGGTAATTGTTGATCGTCTGTCTAAATCTGCGCATTTTCTACCAATAAGAGAGAATTACTCTTTAGAAAAGCTAGCACAGATTTACATCAAATAAATTGTTACCCGACACGGTGTTTCATTGTCTATTGTCTCTGATAGAGATAGTTGGTTTACTTCAAAGTTCTGGGAAGGGTTACAGAAAGCTTTGGGATCTGAAATCTGACTAAGCACAGCTTATCATCCGCAAACTGACGGGCAGAGTGAAAGAACTATCCAGACTCTCGAAGATATGTTGAGAAGTTGTATTATTGACTTCGGGGGATCGTGGGAAGATCTCTTGCCATTGATAGAGTTTGCATATAACAATAGTTACCATTCCAGCATCCAAGTGGCACCGTATGAAGTCTTGTATGGACGTAAATGCCAAACGTCGTTGTGTTGGAATGAAGTGGGTGAAAGACAGTTAACGGGTCCTGAGATTGTCCAAGAAACTTCTGAAAAGATTGAGCAGATCTGTGAAAGAATCAAAACAACACAAGATTGCTAGAAAAGTTATGTTGATAATCGTCGAAGGCCAATTGAGTTTGGTGTAGGTGATTTTGTGATGTTGAAAGTTTCGCCATGGAAAGGTGTTGTCAGATTTGGAAAGAAAGAAAAGCTCAGTCCGAGGTATGTGGGACTGTTCAGAATATGTAAGAAAATTGGGCCAGTAGCATATCAATTAGAGCTGCCAAAAGATCTGAGTCTAATACACAACACTTTTCACGTGTCGAATCTGCGAAAATGTTTGGCTGATCCGAATCTAGCTATACCGATGCCAGAGATTAAATTAGACACTAAACTAAACTTTGTGGAAACACCGGAAGCCATTATTGATCAAAAGATCAGGGTGTTGAGAAACAAAGAGATAAGTCTGGTTAAGGTACAGTGGAAGTTTCACAAAGGACCAGAAGCGACAAGGGAATTAGAGTCAAATATGAGATCAGAATACCTTTGGCTCTTTGATTAAAGAAATTCCGAGACAGAATTCTTCTGAGGGGTGAATAATGTGATAATTGGATCCTGATTATCACCCAAGGTAATTAATGTGTGATTACTTGATAAATGATTACGTGATAGCATGATAAATTTGTTACATTTGATCATGCCAGTATGTGAAAATTATGTGAATAATGTAGATGCATGTATGAGAGTATGTATATATGGTAAGTCAAAATGAAATGCATATATAATATGGTATGTATACATGAGCATAGATGCATATTGTGTGCGTGAGTATGAATGCATGTCCTGTGTATGCATGAAGTGGGTGTACGTGGGAAGGGGGTTATTTAGCCGACCTCCCAATTTTAGAAAGGTATAAAGGGAGGGCTTAGCCTCCATTTCTCTTCTTCTTGCTATTTTAAAAGTTTGAGCGATTTAAAGAAAGAGGAGGTTGACCGGACACTTTTTGAAGCAAAGTAGATTCAATTATTTTCAAAAGGCTTTTAAGGTGAGTGATTCTTACTACCTTTTAACTCTTCATAATTGTATATTTGAGTATAGAACTTTACTTTTGATTTAAAAATTATTCACTGGAATGTTGTCCGGATTAGTCTTAAACCGGACAAGTGTTAGGCGGATTAGCCTTAATCCGGTCAAGACATAAGCGATTTAAACCATAAACCGGATAAGGGTTGAGCGATTTAAACCCTAAACCGGGTAAGGCTTAAGCAGTTTAATCTTAAACCGAACAAGTGTTGAGCGATTTATTATTATTGAGTTTATACCAAATATTTTGAACGGAGAAGTAGGAATATGACTAAATGATGTCCGAATTATTTTTTTTATCGGACAAGCCTTAGGCGATGTATTGTCCGGACTTGTTATCAGGACAAAAATGTTGGAATTTATTCTAAGTGTTAAATCGGACAAGCCTTGAGCAATGTGTTGTCCGGATTTGGTAAACCGGCCAAGAATTGACCGGAGATGAAGTCCGGCCAAGCCAAGTTGACCGGATTTGTACTATGCCTTGTGCTTGATTGATAAAAATTGTTATTTTATCATAAATGGAAATTTTGATATAAATGATTTTGGATTGATAATAATTCCATTGACTGCGGTCTATTTGGAATTGTTTTTGTAAAATATTTTGATGAGGAAATAAGGGTGGCATATCAAGGAGAGGTGTACCATGGGATAAGGGTGGCATATCGAGGAAAGGTGTACCATGGGATAAAGGTAGCATATCAAGAAGAGGTGTACATTTGATATAAGGGTGGCATTTGTATGTGTGTTGAATGATATAACTCTTTCTATTATATCCCTTAAGATTACCGTGGTTTGGAATCTTTATTTCTTTGTGATTTAAAGATTTA
>NC_037530.1:23268870-23274365 GCF_001531365.2 Cynara cardunculus var. scolymus
CTGAATGCTTGGCTTGAAAAGGGGAAGGAACTGGTAATATGCCCCATTTGTTCATATATTGATTATATATGTGAAAAGTTGTTTTATTTAAAAAGATTTGGTGATTATCACCCTGCAATAACTTAAGTAGGATAACTCACTAGACCTTTCGGTCTAACCCTCATTTTGTGATTTTAACTATGTATTGCAGGAGGTACGGACGGTAAGGGAAGGGGAAAATGTGATATTTTCCTAAATGCTTATCTATATGAAGAGTTGTTTATGATGTATAGTTTTGATTGATGAACGATGATTAGTACAAGAAATGTATTTTGAATTTTTGAGCCATATATTTTGTACTGGTAGATTCTTGTACTGTGGGACCTAAGTGGTGTATAAACATGTATTTCTTTCGTGTGAAGTATATGTTACATGCAATGTGTGATATGGGGAGTTACAACTCAGAGGTCAGCACGACTTTGCCCAGGATCGAAGTCGCGTAGCAAGTCGCGTAAGGCTCTGTGGTGTGTGTTTCTCGTTTTTCCTTTGTGTCGTTTTATGGTCTTTCGGGGAATTTTTTTTAGGTGCCTTTGAGATTGTTTAGAGTAATCGTGAAGTTCCATCCTTGAATGTCGTTGGGTATTGTTTACCTCCCTACCATTCTTGTGATTGTCACCTGTAATACGCACAGGTGTGTCAAGGGTTCCTTGAATCTACTCCCAAAAAATCTTAACAACGTAGCTAAGGAAAGAGCATCCTATACACATTCTTTCAACTAACAACTTGCTATTTTTTCTAAAGGAACCTCTCGGAAAAGCTCCAGGACTCGACGGTTGGATCAAACTCTCCCCAAAGCAGGTAGGTGAGAAGGGGTCGACTCAATGCAGGTCTTTCCGACCTCAGTCTTGTTTTTTGCTAGATTTAGTCTAGAACTATACTATCTCATTGAACATTGAATATCCCTCCATTAGGGATGCTTTTGCCTATGTCATGAATGAGAGTGAATCCAATCGATTTTCTTTCCCTTGATGTGCCTCTAATCTAAAGGCCAAAGAGTGCTCTTTCCGCTACTACGCATCCTTACTCATAGTATAGTGCAAAAGGTTGCTTTTAGGAGTGATCTTTCTCATCCTTCCACATCATTAATTACTTGAATTGTGATCCATGCTTACCTGATTCAGAATTAAGTGTTAGGTTTGGATCATTCGTTTCGTTTAAAGTTTAAATTCCTCGTTTATCGTTATTGAGGTGAGTTTTCTTTTAACCATTTTCGAACTAAAATGCATATATTATCAAATGGTTATTACTTCAGTACGATACCATATTGGTGTGTTTGTATTATTACTGTTAAATGTGATACGTTATTTGTTGCATATTATTGGATATTAATACATGTGGGAAAGGATTGATTCTTGAGTTATAGGAACTTGCACAATCACGACAAGGGAAAATGGTTTTAGAGAAGGAAGTTTTAGAGAAGAATCTCGAAGTGTATCTAAAGGTGATTTTTAGGGAAAAAATTATATGACAAAAGTGAAAAGTGTAACAAAAGGTAAGATAACTTTAAGAGAGAAATTTCAAACCAAATAATATACTATGAAAATTGTCGTTAAAGCTTTTAGAGACGCTTATTACATAAAGCGTTTCTAAAATCCAAATCAAAAGCTTTAGAAACGCTGTCTAAATCGTCACAGAAAATAAAGTATTTTTGTTTTTAGTTTTAAGTTAAATAAAAGGTTTTAATTACACTTTAATGATTCTAAAAACGTATCTAAAGGCTTTTTATTTTCGATAAATTGTTTATAAAAAAATAATTAGAAATCAAACGGAGGGTGTGTGTGCATACGAGAGTCGGGAGGCGGGAGACGGGAGTCGGGAGTCGGGAGTTGGGAGTGAGAGTCTTGTGCGAGTTCATATGATTTCTCTTCCAATTTTCAATAATCAGAACACAATCAGATGTAAAATCAATAGTACCGGCTCTACGAATTCTAAGATTTCTCTTCAATTTTTCAATTTAGGGCTTGAGGATTCATCGATTACGGTAAGTTTGTCTTAACATCTTCATTTTGACGATTCATTGCAATCAATTAGGAATTATGTTTATACTTTGTTTTGGTTACATGATCGACTGATTTGAGATCGGAGGCTCTCGTTGCATTAAAATTTGCGGTTGATTCATTGCAATCCATTAGGAGTTCGCTTAATTTGGTAAAATTTCTTTCTACGAATGAATTAGGATATTTGAGCATGGCCGAATGAGACTTGCAGATATATTAGAACATTTTTCAATGTAAACAACTACACATATTCAACTGCTTCTCTTATTTGTCCAATACGATTTTGTAGGTCAGTATAACAAAAACGATGAATGCTCAAGCTTGTATTTTTTGCCCCTAAAGACATTTTCCTGTTGCTCTATGCATATAATTGATGGAGATTACCACATTTTTAGGAAGACAAAGAAGTCAAACACTTATTTTGATTCCTCTTTTTAACTCCTCTAACTATTTTATACTTAGTGGAAGAGAAATTCTCAAAATATTATGGTTGGATATCTTTAATTCTGTTATAACAACTTGATCTTATCCCCTTTTAGAACAACTATTTTATACTTAGTGGAAGAGAAATTCTCAAAAATGCAACATTCCCGGTAAAATCATCTGGCTACAAAAGCAGATGATAATGAGGTTTTAAAATTAAGAACAAGTTCTTGCTAGGATCTTTATAGGTCAATATACTATTAGACAATGGTTTTAAGTTGAAACCGAAGTTATTGGGTCAGACAGTTGCTTTGGGCTTTAGAAGACAAAGGAAATGGTTATGCACATGGTACATCAGCTATGAGATAACAGTTCCAGCCTACGTAAAAGAAACAACACCTTGAAAATGTCTTGCTGATAAGAAATATGTTCTATGAATTGTCTGATACATACACAATATCCTATTTCACAATCCTTGCTGCCCCATGATTGTTGTTCTCCTGTTTCCACTKATTKTAAATGTAATTTGGAATGTTCTTTATTCGCTTTRTCATTTGCTGCACATTAGTTAATCCTTTTTGCATCTTCTTAAATTTCTGCTCCTTAAAATTCTGCACATCATTCAATTTTCTGCAACTATTTTACTGCCCTTCTTTAATATCATTTAATTTCCTGCACTATATTTCTGCATCATTTGTTCATAGCATTTGCTTTCTGCACTCATAGTTTTCCCCTCCGTTTGATAATTTCCTCCTTTTAGTAAGGAACATGTTTTTGTTCCCTGTGATATACACCAGAGCCTACGGTTCGACTGTGACTAACATTAAGGCATCGATGGTTAACTTGTGTAACTGTCATCAACAGATTCTTAGTCCATGTGTTTCACATTCAAAAACAGTAGCCTTGGATTAATTGAAAAACCTGTTTTATCCATAAGAGAAATCATGGTTCCTTGTGTTTTTAAAACAACAAAAAGAAGCATGGTTTTTGTCTCTATGTTCTAAACCAAACAGCATAAGCATGGTTCCTTGTGTTTTTCACAGCAAAATGGAACATGATTTTGGTCCCTATGTTTTACATTCAAAACAATAGCTTTGGGATAAATTTTAAACCTTGTGTCATCATTAGGGAACTGTTGGTTTCTATGTGAATTATCAAGCGGGGAAAAACAAAGTTTTGGTCCCTGGATTCTTCATGTGTATACAACCAAAGGTCAACATATCAATAATAAAGATCCTAATGTATGTCAATAGAAGTTAACCTTGGTTTCTTCCTAATGTATATCAATAGAAGTTAACCTTGGTTTCTTTCTGTATTTACAGAACTTTTGTCCATCAGCTGCACAAATTTGCAACCTCAAGTTCTATCTTATCAGGCAAGCAAATTTTTATGCGTCTTCTATCCTATGAGTTTTTATTTTAGAATTCATATCAACTGTAAGAAAATTAGACTTTGAAAAATGGCATATGCTTCACGGTTGGATAAATTAGAATGCAATTCAATGTACATGAAAAGAAAAGAAAAAACAGGTGATGTAGGTTTTGGTTGAATAAGGAACAACTGATAAAAAGATAATAAAAGAAAAATCAAGTAAACAACTCAAGTAAACAGCTTAATTGCCTTCACTGTTTCTACTTATGTTGTAGGATTGTTTGGTGTATTTGGACTGTTTTAGGACTGTTTAAACAGCTCAAGTAAATAGCTCCTAACGCTTATATTAGGATTGTTTCAGTATTCTTGGACTGTAGTTGTTGAAATCATTACACACTTTTTACTTGTAATGATCTATTTAATAGGTTTGATTTTGGTTTGAAACAGACTAATACTTTGACTAATGTTCTACCACTGTTTTCTTTCAGGTTTTAAGCAAGTGTGATTATGATGGCGTGGTTGCTCATATATTCTGTTTGAGGAGTCTGCCGACTTTGTATAAAAAGGATAATTGCAGGTTTAATATATTCTTCTACTTTATGATGCGTAAATAGGAAAATGTTGAACTTGAAATTATATGTAGGTTTTAAATATTCATTTTGCCAATGAAATGTTCTGATGACTTATTGACTTGTTATAGATAAAGAGGGAAATTGTCACAGTTAGCGGTTCACATGAAATTATTGCATTATGGCTAACACCTTTGTAGACACCTTGCAATCAGACGAGGCTTCGTCATCTGTGCAAAGTAACAAACGTGGTTCTACTCGGGCAGACTATAAAAAAGTTAGAAAAGAGATGGCAGGTGATAGGTAGAGTATCAAGTTTTGCGAGGAGTTTAGGGCAGATGTTAGAAAATGGATTTATAGATTGATTGAATTGTTGGAGATTGTTTTGAGAACTTATTTTTTATATATTATAAATTTATATCAATTTATTGCTTTGAGATTTTTATGTTGTTTTTGTTGATTAATATAATATATTATATACAAATATAGATCTTAAATCTGGATGAAAAATAATAATAACATGCCCTTTAGAGAAGAAATTAATCTTTTAAAAGTGTATCTAAAGATAAGATTTAGAGAAGGTTTTGATTATTTGTATCTAAAGATAATCTTTTGAGAAGGTTTGTAGAGTGCAACTAAAGGACATCTTTAGAGAAGGTTTAGGTAAAATGTCACTAAAGCCAATATCTTTAGAGAAGCTTTTTGTAAACCTTCTCTGAAAACATTTTTTAGAGACGTTTGTGAACCGTCATCAATACTTAAAAAGTGTCACTAATAAATACATTTAGAGAAGCTTTTATAAAAAAATTAACTAAACTTTAGAGAAGTTTTGAATTGTATCTAAAGCCCTAAAAAAGTGTCTCTAAAAGCTGCAAAAAAACATACCCTCCGAAAACCGTCCCTAAAACCTTTACCTACCGTTACATAGAGAAGCTTTTTGACGGAAATGAAAAGCTTCTCTAAAGCCTCTAAGAAGCTTTTAAGAATTTTAAGTACAAAACAAAACCTTCTCTGAAGGTTATTTTTCTTGTAGTGAATAGAAGTCTATGTGGGTGTGGACGGACATGGTCTACGCAAGGGATATATATATATATAT
>NC_037530.1:23275260-23276470 GCF_001531365.2 Cynara cardunculus var. scolymus
ATATATATATATATATGTATATGTATATTTATATATGTATATTTATATATGTATATATATGTATATATATATATATATGTATATATATATATATTGCCGACAAATATGTTACGTGTGGTGGGCCACTGCCGATATAGGTTGCGATCTTATTGGGGTGTGCATGGTTTTGACTTGCGATTGTTGTGGCTAGTTTCCTGGGAGGGATGTAGTGCTTAAGGATCTACTTTATGACTAATAGGTTTAAATGTTTTCCATCTCTCTGGATTGTGTTGGGGTGCCAGCTATATGTTTACAGACTTAAGAGGTTTTACTACAAACTGGTTTTATTGCGAGTATTACATTGACAAGTTCCTCACTAGACCGTATGGTCTAACCCTCATTTTGTTGTATTTCAGCAGAGCAGTGTTTAGAAGGTCAAAGAAAAGTATGTGGCGAGCTTAATTACAGTTTCTTTTGTGAAGTTTGTCGTTGAATTTTACGAAATCTACTTTGATCTTCTTGTTATAAGGTTATACCTTTTTAGTACGAAGATACTGTTAGCAATAAAAATGTTGTAGACTTCAAGAAGTTGTATAATTCTAGAGTTTGGGAACCAATTTGTATCCGCAATGTGGTTATTTGTATAAATTATATGTTTATATTATATACGAATGTGGGTTGTTACACTAAATTTTGATTCAAGGCGAGTGGTTGTGTGGGAGTGATGATATAAATGTTCAAGTGTAGAAGTCTATTCAAATATTTAGGGTTTTTTGTTTCCCAAAATGTTTGATTTCACGGAGTAAAATAACATATAGACGAAATAGACGGAAATTGTGTTTGATTTCATTGAATGAAATAGATTATAGATGAAAATTATGTTTGATTTCATGTGATGAGATAACATATTTATGAAAATTGTGTTTTATTTCATGAGTTGAAATAGCATGGTGAATATGTGTTTCATTTGGTAAATCTCTGTTATCAAAATGACGATTATGCTATTTTCTAATTAAAAACAACTTTAAAAATTAAATCATAGGATCAAAACCAAATTAGGGCTTATATCGATTCTCACAAATCTCAACTTTTTTTTGTTTCTCCCCACATATAATATAACAATTATTAAAGTTATATTTGGTTATGAAAAAAAGAATATAACAATTCTGAAAATTAAAGTTATACTTATTTTATTTTATAAATAATAATAAAATATTTAATTTAATTATTA
>NC_037530.1:23277380-23279725 GCF_001531365.2 Cynara cardunculus var. scolymus
CGGCCTATCTTGCGCGGTTTGACCAGGCAATAACTCTTTAAGGATTTCAGGCCACTTCGGATTACACGTCATGGTAAGGAATATATCGGGCTTCCTATCATCTTGAACTAAAGTCATAGCATCCATAAATCTTCTTTTCATATCACGTGGGCCTCCGATAAAACTTGCAAGAAGCACAACCCGTTGTCCAATTCTACTTGGTTGAACCTCACCGACATTGACGCAATTTACAACACCTTGGTACAAGTCTGATCTTATCTTTGTTTGATTCCTTTTGATAAAACACAAACGTGTAGTCTCTATCTTGATGTACATATCTACCACAAACTGTTGAAATAATCTTCCGCCTAATAGAATGACGTTATTACTCGACCGAATCTGGAACTTGTAACAATAATAATCTCGCATTGATACAGTTTTCCTACCCCTTCCTGAGCTAACCTCTGCATAGTATCGATTTTGAATCATATAGATCCTCTAAATGAGTGAATGAGGAAATAAATATATGTGACAATGTTCAAACCTTCATGATCTTCGTCGAAGATTTCGTTGTCATTAACAATTTCATCGATGCACACTCCATGTCCGGGTATTCTACCATGCCATCCAGACTCACCGTTGGGAAAAAACAAAGGATAAGACAAAGGATCATAGCAACCATAGTGATGTTCAATTTTTTTACTGTAGTCAGACCTCCCATACACAACAATACTTCTCTTTTATGCAGTGATGTTGTCATTGCCTTCCACCCAAATACCAACAACCTGTAGAATGTTGGAATTTGCTTCAATACCATGCATATGTTACATTTTATTGTAAATGAGATAAAATAAGTACTTGTATTTCAACCTCATATGTGGTCGGTCGGTTGTACACCCTCTGGTCAAGTTCCACAGAAGCATTCAAAGTGACTCTATAATTGTTGAGTGGTCTTAGCTTGGCAAGGCTTCGAAATGTTCTCACGTACGGGTTTATAGAAAGAACACGAGTCAACATTTCAATGACGTTTCTATCAAGATTTGGCCATTGTAGTCTATGATGCAGCTCAGATTCGGCATCATAATAATAAAGTTGTAAGTACCGAGGTTGTCCATCCCTAGGAACTAACTGATCAATTCTATGATATATTCCCCCTTGAGCACGAAACGTATATACTCCAGATGTCATATTGCTCACTTGTGATAACTAGGTCCTGGTTATCACCTAAGGTATTTAAACACGTGATTATATGATTAATTGTTTATGTGAATATATGCTTACGTAAATTTAAGATGTAAGTATGTGTATTTTTTTTATGCATAGGGATATATGCATAATATGTATGTATATATATATATGTGTGTGTTTCATATATATATATATATGTGGTGTGTGTGTGTGTGTGTGTGTGTGTGTGGGTGTGTGTGTACATGCATATGGGTGGAAAAAGGGGCTGTTTAGCCGACTTGCCATTTTTGGTAAGTATAAATAGGGGTTTTTGGGTTCTTAGTAAAGGGATAATTTCATTTGAAATTTGGAGAGCTTTTGAGGAAGTGTTGCCTGGAGATTCAAGAAGTTTTATCATCTTCTTCAAAACTAAGAATTCTCATAAGGTGAGTAGTTTCTAAAACTCTTTTGCTTACAGATTATTACTGGTTTCATATGATTTTATTTGAAGTTGGATAGAAATCAGTCTTTTTGCCCTAAGTGTTTATCCGGATGTTAAACCGGACAAGGCTTGTTCGGTTTATTCTAAACCGRACAAAGCGTGAAYGGAGTGTTGTCCGGATTGTTCTAAACCGGACAAAGCGTAGACGGAATGTTGTCCGGATTGTTTTAAACCGGACAAAGCGTAGACGGAGTGTTGTCCGGATTGTTTTAAATCGGACAAAGGGTGGACGGAGAGTTGTCCGAATTATTTTAAACCGGACAAGATGATTTTGTTTCTAAGTGTTTAAATCGTTCAAGCTTTAAGCGGGGTATTGACCGGATTTGTTATCCGGACAAATATGTTAGAAATTATTTTAAGTATTAAACCGGATAAGCTTTAAGCGATATCTTATCCGGATATCTTTTTATTTGAAATTTTTATAAGTTTTATATTTAAACTTTTTATGTGATTTTAAAATGTCTATTATTGGGATTAATTGTGGATTATAAAATGGGTATTTTTATATCCTTTTAAATAAAGATATGTTCCTACCAAGCATGGTGACGTAAGTCTATTTTGGTATTGGAACGGGATTTTGGGAAATGTTTCTACCAAGCGTGGTGACGTAAGTCTGTTTTGGTACGAAACTATATTTTGGGAAACCTTCCTACCAAGCGTGGTGACGTAAGTCTGTTTTGGTATGTAAGTGGATTTT
>NC_037530.1:23280485-23281554 GCF_001531365.2 Cynara cardunculus var. scolymus
TTATCTGCTTTTGAAGATACATGTTATATTACATGTAGTAGTACATGATTTGTTTTGGAAATTTTATATGTAAATTTTGTACATATAGTAATCCTTGTACTAGTGGGACCTTTTGATGTAATCCATGTTTCTATGTAATGAAATATGTGTTCTATGCAAATGTGGTATTTGGGGGTGTTACAGAAGTGGTATCAGAGCCTTAGTTTAAGAGATTTAGGTATTCAAAGTATGATACATAGACTTAAACTGTCATTTGCATGTTAAGAGTCCCAGACATTATTAGTATCATTGGGAATAAAATATAATGGGTTAAAGAGAACAGTGTGTAAGGTAAATTCGAATTACAAATGGCCAATGTAATTATGAATTTACAGGTACATATCTGTACTTGGACATCATATTATATTTGGGAATGTGAATACGTGATATTTAATACTAAAATATCTRYRGATRTCWAATCAATCACGAAGGTCAGAGAGAACTGCCCGCCATGTATCTGAAGAAAGGGAAGAGTCACCTGTTAATCTTCCAACTAGCATGTCCAGAAATAGAGGTCGGGGAAGTCCAAGGGGACGTGGTAGAGGAAGAAGTCAGTCTCATGGAAGRGGTCAAACTGAAATACATTCTGAACATGAGGAATCCCACTCTGGGAATGCTCAACAGGAACAAAGGCAACAATCAGAGTTTATAACAAGAAATGATTTAGCAGAAGAAATAGGAAAACTGAGGGAAACTCTAATATCTATTATGGGACTGCCAGCTAGAATAGAAACTGAGCGAGTTGGAATTAATCCTCCAATTCCTTCAGCAGTTAGCAATAATCGGGGAGAAGATATAAAGATGTTTTTGACATGTAAACCTCCAACCTTTTTAGGAGAAAGAGATCCAGTTAAAGCAATGTGCTGGATAAAAGAAATTGAATCAGTATTTAACACTAGTAGATGTTCTGAAGAAGATAAGGTTAGATTTACAGTATCTATGCTCAAATCTAATGCCTTATATTGGTGGGATGTGGAATCTTCAGCACAACCAAATATACTGCAAACAATGTCTTGGGAAGAATTTGTGA
>NC_037530.1:23284396-23286929 GCF_001531365.2 Cynara cardunculus var. scolymus
GAACAGTGTCTGACATGTTTACAGGTTAAAATTGAACAGCAGAAGCCATATGGAAATCTTCAATCGTTAGAAATACCTGTATGGAAATGGGATCACATTACCATGGATTTTGTTATGAAATTACCTCGAACTCCAAAGGGGTATGACGCGATTTGGGTAGTTGTTGATCGTTCATCTAAATCTGCACATTTTCTCCCAATAAGAGAGAAATACTCTTTAGAAAAGTTAGCACAGATTTACATCAAAGAAATTGTTACCAGACACGGTGTTCCAATGTCTATTATTTCTGATAGAGATAGTCTATTTACTTCCAAGTTCTGGGAAGGACTACAGAAAGCTTTGGGATCTGAAATTCGGTTAAGTATAGCTTATCATCCGCAAACAGATGGGCAAAGTGAAAGAACTATCCAAACTCTCGAAGATATGTTAAGAAGCTGTATTATTGATTTCGAGGGATCGTGGGAAGATCACTTGCCATTGATAGAGTTTGCGTATAACAATAGTTACCATTCCAGCATCCAAGCAACACCGTATGAAGTATTGTATGGACGTAAATGCCAAACGCCATTGTGTTGGAATGAGGTCGGTGAAAAACAACTGACGGGTCCTGAAATTGTCCAAGAAACCTTTGAAAAGATCGAACAGATCTGTGAGAGAATCAAAACTGCACAAGATCGCCAGAAAAGTTATGCAGATAATCGTCGAAAGCCGATTGAATTTGATATAGGTGATTTTGTGATGTTAAAAGTTTCACCATGGAAGGGTGTTGTCAGATTTGGAAGGAAAGGAAAGCTCAGTCCAAGGTATGTAGGGCCGTTCAGAATATGTAAACGAATTGGGCCAGTAGCATATCAATTAGAGCTACCAGAAGAGCTGAGTCTGATTCACAACACTTTTCATGTGTCGAATCTACGAAAATGTTTGGCTGATCCGAATCTAGCTATACCGATGCCAGAGATTGAATTAGACAGTAAACTGAATTTTGTGGAAACCCCGGAAGCTGTAATTGATCAAAAGATCAAGGTGTTAAGAAACAAAGAAAACAGTCTGGTAAAGGTTCAGTGGAAGTTTCATAAGGGACCAGAAGCAACATGGGAATTGGAATCAAAGATGAGATCAGAATACCCATGGCTCTTTGATTAAAGGAATTCTGGGACGGAATTCTTTTGAAGGGGTGGATAATGTGATAACAAGGTCCTAGTTATCACCTAAGGTATTTAAACATGTGATTATATGATTAATTGTTTATGTGAATACATGCTTACGTAAATTTAAAATGTAAGTATGTGTATTTTTTTTATGCATAGGGATATATACATAATATGTATGTATATATATATATATGTGTGTGTGTTTAATATATATATATATATATATATATGTGTGGGGGGGGTGTGTGTACATGCATATGGGTGGAAAAAGGGGCTGTTTAGCCGACTTGCCATTTTTGGTAAGTATAAATAGGGGTTTTTGGGTTCTTAGTAAAGGGATAATTTCATTTGAAATTTGGAGAGCTTTTGAGGAAGTGTTGCCCGGAGATTCAAGAAGTTTTATCATCTTCTTMAAAACTAAGAATTCTCATAAGGTGAGTAGTTTCTAAAACTCTTTTRCTTACAGATTATTACTGGTTTCATATGATTTTATTTGAAGTTGGATAGAAATCAGTCTTTTTGCCCTAAGTGTTTATCCGGATGTTAAACCGGACAAGGCTTGTTCGGTTTATTCTAAACCGGACAAAGCGTGAACGGAGTGTTGTCCGGATTGTTCTAAACCGGACAAAGCGTAGACGGAATGTTGTCCGGATTGTTTTAAACCGGACAAAGCGTAGACGGAGTGTTGTCCGGATTGTTTTAAACCGGACAAAGCGTAGATGGAGTGTTGTCCGGATTGTTTTAAATCGGACAAAGGGTGGATGGAGAGTTGTCCGGATTATTTTAAACCGGACAAGATAACTTTGTTTCTAAGTGTTTAAATCGTTCAAGCTTTAAGCGGGGTATTGACCGGATTTGTTATCCGGACAAATATATTAGAAATTATTTTAAGTGTTAAACCGGATAAGCTTTAAGCGATATCTTATCCGGATATCTTTTAATTTGAAATTTTTATAAGTTTTATATTTAAACTTTTTATATGATTTTAAAATGTCTATTATTGGGATTAATTGTGGATTATAAAATGGGTATTTTTATATCCTTTTAAATAAAGATATGTTCCTACCAAGCGTGGTGACGTAAGTCTATTTTGGTATTGGAACGTGATTTTGGGAAATGTTTCTACCAAGCGTGGTGACGTAAGTCTGTTTTGGTACGAAACTATATTTTGGGAAACCTTCCTACCAAGCGTGGTGCCGTAAGTCTGTTTTGGTATGTAAGTGGATTTTGTAAATTGTTTCTACCAAGCGTGGTGACGTAAGTCTGTTTTGGTATGAAACACTGTTTTAAATAGTAGTTCCCCAGACGTGGTGACTTTTGTCTGTTCTGGTTTGGAACTGGGAATGGGTACTTTCAGACGTGGTGACTTATGTCTGTTCTGA
>NC_037530.1:23286949-23331269 GCF_001531365.2 Cynara cardunculus var. scolymus
TATTATTATTACTAAATTGGATTTAATAACTTTGAGTCATCATTTCTTTGTGATCTGATGAATTAAAAAGATATTATTCATATTTAGAAGTAATAATCTAGATGTTATTGAGAAGGGRAAAATGATTTGTCATATCAGGCAATTATTGTCTTAAATCTTTTCTGTTTATATTTGTCAAAGAATTGACTTATTGATTTAAGAAGTTTTGGTTACATCATTTGTTTTATATTGGAAGGGTTGAATCTCAAATCAGAGATATTATATAGGAGTGAGGTTCTTGGATATACTTCTTTTTGCTTGATGTTGTGAACTGCATCATTTATCTGTATTGTACTACATTTCCAAGCAAAATTTCGTTATCATATTTTGGTGTTCATC
This sequence comes from Cynara cardunculus var. scolymus, assembly GCF_001531365.2. NCBI lineage: Eukaryota > Viridiplantae > Streptophyta > Magnoliopsida > Asterales > Asteraceae > Cynara > Cynara cardunculus. The sequence goes on from NC_037530.1 coordinate 23,287,328, forward strand.
ACCCTGCATTTGCAAAGAAGGAATTTAYTCACTAGACCCGTATGGTCTAACCCTCATTTTCTGTTTTAAATTATGCAATGCAGGAATAGCTGGGTCCGGGGATATAAAAGGGAAAGGGAAAATGTGATTATTTTCCTAATCTGTTATCTGCTTTTGAAGATACATATTATATTACATGTAATAGTACAGGATTTGTTTTGGAAATTTTATATGTAAATTTTGTACATATAGTAATCCTTGTACTAGTGGGACCTTTTGATGTAATCCATGTTTCTATGTAATGAAATATGTGTTCTATATAAATGTGGTGTTTGGGGGTGTTACATCACTGTACTATCCAAAGTTACCCCCATTGACGTGAAAGAAAAGTTTGTGTTGTATGCACGAATATTGTGTCTAAACATTTCGCCTAACTCTGATTGCGTTGTAAATAAATTGTATAGTTCTTCTGGAATTGGTGAGTATGCCAACTTTGTCTTCCCACTCATGCAACAAAAGGAAGGGAATCCAAATTCGAATCGCTTTGCTCCACAATGTTCACATGCATTTTGTTCCTTCAACACACGATGTTGTTTGGGGACACCATCATAAACAAAATTGTATGGATCCTCCTGTTGGATCTCAGCATTTCTATTATTTTCCTTGTTTCATTGATAATAGTTTCGGTTAGYAATTCTTCTCCTTTGAGCAGATGTTTGTGCATTAACAGGAGTTGTTTCACCAGGCGCTATTTAAGAAATTTGAATATGAAAAGTGAAGATTATTATAAAATTATCACTTCGTATCGAATTAAAAACATAGAGTTCAAAATAAATACTAACTTGTCGATTCTTGATTCACGGCTTCGTCAAAAAGAGGTAGCAGTATTCCACTGTTATTTTGAACGCCTAAGAAAGAAAACTTCATGTCAATGAGCCTCTAGTTTATGTCAATTGCAAAGATTCTAAAATAATAATAAATGTATGGTTTTTACCGTTGACATTTTCATGTCTCAACACCGAACATGCCTGGCTTGTTCCTTCACTATTAACAACATTTTCCTTTTTTCGTTGATAATAGTTTCGATTAATAATTTTTCTTCTTTGAGCAAAAGTTAACGCACTGACAGGAGTTGTTTCATTGATATTCGCTTGCGTTGTCTCCATTAGGGCGATATTTGTCATGTATGTCATAGATTGACCACTTTCTTCCCCAAGCGCTATGTACGATATTTGGATACGACAAATAAATATTATTATTATAAAGAACTACGAAAGTCGAGTTCAAAAAGATCGAGTTCGAAAAAAAATACTAACTCATCGATTCTTGATTAACAACTTCGTCAAAAAGAGGTAGCAATCTTCCACGCTTATTTATAATGCCTACGGAAAAAACATGTTAATGAGTCTAAAGTTTATATGAACACCAAAGTTTCTAAAGTGTGTATAACCGGATGGTATTTACCGTTGACGTTTTCCTTGCTTCGTTGATAATAGTTTCGATTAATAATTCTTCTCCTTTGTGCAAAAGTTAGTGTACTGACAGGAGTTGTTTCATTGATATTCTCTTGTGTTGTCTCAATTAGAGAGATATCTCTCATGTTTGACATTGATTGACTACTTCCTTCACCAAACGCAATTTTTCTTTTTTTTTCTTCATCTCTTTTTGTTCTGCATAATAAAGTCTATTGTATTAAATTTTATTTTTAAATATATATTGAGTAAGTACATCAAAAATTAAAATATATTCTCATTATATATTCCACATACCTTTTGCTATATCAAAATTAACTTGAGGACCATCAACACTTGCACTTCCTTCATCGACAATCCTCATTGTGCACCTTAACTACATAGAATAAATAAATATTGTTGCGCATCACTTATTTACAAAGCATTCAAAAAACATTCACCGAGACCAAATCAATGTTGAAAAACCATTAAACCAATATAAAATAACATAAAAGTTACACATGATTTTATTTCCACAACAATCACAAAAAAACACCCAAGCCCTAACCAACTTGTTGACATATTTTTAACTCAGCATAAGTTTTGTGTTGTGGGCTTCCAACATATCTAGATCGATCATAATTTTGGTTGAAGTCGTAGAACACAAAATATTAACTGAATATATTAGAAATTCATGATCAAAATATTCAAAAAACATTCACTGAATACAAATCAATGTTCAAAATATCATTCAACCAGTACAAAATAACATACAAGTTACATATGTTTTTATCTCCAAAACAATCGCAAAAAACACTCAACCCTAAACAACTTTGTGACAAATTTTTAACTCAACATAAATTTTATGTTGTGGGCTTCCGGCATATCTGGATCGATCACAATTTTGGTTAACGCCGTAGAACTCAATATATTCACTGAAAATATTAGAAAATATAAATTTAGTAGAGTTAATATAATATTTAAAAATAGAATGTAAACATAAATTATTAAATAATATATAACATACTTGAATTTAAATGAATAAGTTTAACCCGAGATGCATAAAATATAGAATTATTTTTTATTGCTCGAGCAATCGGCACAATACGTGTATGCTGAGTATCGTACAACCGCAACTTTATCATGTGCCCCCTATTAAAATAGTAAACTTAGTAAAACAATTTACACAATTTGTTAATTTGGTAAATATTTAATTTTTATACAAAATGCAAACTTACGTTCCATCTTGTAAAAATAGATCACACGAGCCCAATCGAAAGACACGATCGTCCGGCACATACTTAACTCGTCCTCCCATTATTATTTTTCCAACAACATCTAACAGAAGATATTTAAATCTAAATATTAAATATTGATTTGATATGAGAAATATATATAAATTTAATTGAAGATTTTGTGCCTTCGATTATCATCTTTCTTGTACTCCCATTTCAGCAAGAGTTTTTATCGAAGTCACCGATGGATATAACACAAACCCTCTTTCAATGTCACCCGTCAGAGGGATTAACTTGGTGTTTTTACTGATGATGATGATCCATTTGCCATGAACAAAACTATATTTTTCATATCTTGGGTACTCATGGCAAGTCCCTTCAATTTGAAAATGTTCCAAAGAAAAAACATCTCCCAACAAATTTCTTTGTTTGTACAAATTCAGTAAACCACATGAAACAATTGCTGCCATTTTGTCTCTCTAATATATAAAATATATAATATTATATTTGTTAGTATATTATAAAGAGAAATTTAATGAGAACAAAATTAAAATATGAATATTTTAACTTACGTTTCGGTCAAGAAAGATAAGATATAGTTTTTTTTCTTCCACATCTTCCCAAACAAATTCTACTCGAAGAGTGGAAAAATTCCACCAGACATGAGGTATGTAATGATGAAAATACTTCGGCATAAGAATATGAATCCATTTTCTACAAATTAAAGATAAAATATGAAACACATATATTAAAAAAATATTCATTCTTTTGAAAAATAAAGAAAAGGACGAATGATTTAATTCTATACACATATTATTTTTACTTAAAGATGATCCTTTTTTGTCATAACTGAATCTTGGTTATCACCTCAGGTCATGAATACGTGATTATTTGTTATATATGATTACGTGACAGCATGACAAATTGATATATTTGATCATGCTAGGGTATGAAATTATGTGCATAATATAGATGCATATATGAGATTATGTGTATATGTGGCTGCATATGTATGTATGATATATATATATATATATATATATATATACACACACACATGCATGGTATATGCATGAATGGATGTATGCATGAGTTATGTGAATACATGCATGTGTAGGAGGCGGTTTAGCCGCCATCCTGTTTTAGAAAGGTATAAAAGGAGGATTCAATCTCCATTTCATTCTTCTTACTATTTTTCAAAGTTAGTGTGCGATTTAAGTAAAGGGGGTTGACCGGATTCTTTTTGGAGCAAAGTAGATTCAAATAGGTTTCAAAAGAATTTTAAGGTGAGTGGTTTATATTACTTTTAAAACTCTTCATAAATTGATTGTAGAACTTTACTCTTGTTTAAAAGTTAAATATTTGAGGTGTTGTCCGGATTAGACTTAAACCGGCCAAGAGTTAGGCGGTTTAGTCTTAAACCGGACAAGAGTTGGGTGATTTAAGCCTTAAACCGGTCAAGGCATAAGCGATTTAGCCTTAAACCGGTCAAGGCATAAGCGGTTTAGCCTTAAACCAGTCAAGTGTTAAACGGTTTATAACATTGAGCTTGTTAAATATTTTGAACGGAGAAGTATGAATACGACCATGTGTTGACCGGATTATTTTAAATCGGACAAGCCTTGGGCGATGTGTTGTCCGGATTTGTTATCCGGACAAAAGTGTTGAAATTCTCTTAAGTGTTAAATCGAACAAAGCTTGAGAGAGAGTTGTCCGGATTAGTAAATCAGACAAGGGTCTTGTATTGACCGGTTTAGTAAATCGGTTAAGGCCTGACCGGAGATGAAGTCCGGCCAAGTCTGTGTTGACCGGATTTGTGCTTTGACTTATGTATTATTTATACAATTGTCATTTTTAGTATTGTTGTATAAAAATGGGAATTTTGATAAAGAATGATTTTGAACTAATGATATTCCATTAGAACATTTATGGTTGCGGTCTGTTCTAATTGGAATTGTTTCTGTGAAATATTTTAATGAGGAAATAAGGGTGGCATATCAAGGAGAGGTGTACCATGGGATAATGGTGGCATATCAAGGAGAGGTGTACCATGGGATAATGGTGGCATATCAAGGAGAGGTGTNTGGCATATCAAGGAGAGGTGTACCATGGGATAATGGTGGCATATCAAGGAGAGGTGTACCATGGGATAATGGTGGCATATCAAGGAGAGGTGTACTATAGGATAAGGGTGGCATATCAAGGAGAGGTGTATCTATGGATATAAGGGTGGCATTTGTATGTGTGTTATGTTATATAACTCTTACTATTATATCTTTTAAAATTACCGTGGTCTGGAATCTTTATTTCTTTGTGATTTAAAGGTTTAAGATCGGGTTTTTTTATTGGAAATCATAGTCTGGATGTTATTGAGGAGATAATAACAGTTTTGGCTTGAAACTTTAAATAAACCTTGTTTAATGGAAAAGGTTTAAAAGTGACCTTATATGAAACCTGGTAGGTTCAAACCTATAAAGGTTTGAAGTATATTATTTGAATAGCTGAATGCTTGGCTTGAAAAGTGGAAAGGTACTGGTAATATGTTTTTATTTGTTCATATATTTGTTATATATATGAAAAATTATTTTCTACAAAGTTTTGGTGATTTTCACCGTATAATAACATAAATAGGGTAACTCACTAGACCTTTCGGTCTAAACCTCGTTTTGAGATTTTAAATATGTATTGCAGGAGCTACGGACGGTAAGGGGATGGGGAAAATGTGATATTTTTCTATATGCACATCTGCATGAAGATTTGTTTATGATGTATAGTTTTGGATTGATGAATGTTGATTAGATGTATTATGAATTTTTTAGGCATGTATTATGTATGATAAATTCGTGTACTAAGGGACCTGAGTGGTACATAAACATGTATTTCTTCCGTATGAAGTATGTGTTACATGCAATGTATGTTATGGGGTGTTACATTTTTACCAATCACAATAAACTGATCTTTGTTTCAAGATTCAAATGGGAAAGTTATTTCAAAGTCATGTGCTTTTTTGGAACTGGAAGGAGAAGAAAGTATTTTCTGGGTCATCATAAGAGAATGGATTGGAATACGATTTATTAGGCTAATTATCTCAACTGGGCTCAAAAAGATTTAATTCAGGAGGCCTATTATTACCTGATGGGCTATATTACTATTATTTATGCCAACAACTTGGATTTCATAAAGAATGATGTGGGCCGTGTGATGTTGACATGGGCCTCTACTTTGAAGTGGACTCATTCTAAGAACTATAGGCCTTGGGGTTCTTTAAAATATGGTTTTTATTTTCCAATGTTGAGTATGAGTATAAGCCTTTGTTAATTGTTTTTCCCAAACATTTTCTAAGATGTTGCTTAATTGTCTTTGTAAAAATGGGTATGCCCATTTCTTTCTTGTAATTTCCTTTTTTATTGAATAAAATTTTCCTGAGGGTTCCGTCCCTTTTTACCCAAAAAAAATAACCAATCACAATAAACTTTAGGATGTAATACATTAATGAATATATGTCTTTCTTCTAGAGTTGTTCATGTAAAAATAATAAATATTTTTTAGCTGAAAAATAGATTTGGATATAAACAAAAAAATTAGTTATGGAACATGCATTTCTTCATATCCCTTTTAATTTATTTTAGACTTGTCTCACAAATATTTTTTTAAGTTTATTTCTAACAAAAAACATCAAAACCAATTTATAAATTATAAATTTAATTTTAATTTTTGAATTTAATAATTTTTTTTATTGAAATGTTTAGGAGTCGTTTATTAGATACTTATCTTGATAAGTGTTTACAGTTTATTTACTTGGATGAATATAACAAGGACCGATGAAATAACGACGAACTACAAGAAGATCATGTGATAGAAAGGTTTTATTCTAAAAGATAAGCTTTGTAGGTGAAGACTACCTACAACATAAGTTACAGTAACATTACTTTATGAATTGAAGGTCACCATAGAGTATGTCAAGACACTTGTTAGTTGACAAAATTAGGATATGAAAAAGTTAAGGAGGTGAAGGCTACCTACAACAGAAGTTACAGTAACATTACTCTATGAATTGAAGGTCACCATAGAGTATGTCAAGACACTTGTTAGTTGACAAAATTAGGATATGAAAAAGCTAAGGGAGCAAAAGGTCCACTTTTGAATCACAAAGAAATTAGAAACGAAGAAAGCAAAGTGCTTATGATCATTCCAGGCCTGAGAACATGAAACAAGTGAGCAAAGTTTAACATAGGCAATGATATAAAATAAGTGTCTTTCCTGTTACATACCCAAGAAACTGATTTCATGCATAGACAAGTAGAAGACACCTTCTTCTTTAAAAGGCAAAGGTGGCAGGACCAAGTTAGATAAAATCCTCATGGAATTCTATTAAGTATCACATGACAGTTCCAGTTTTTCCTGGTAATCTATAATGACTATATAACAACTTCATACCCTATTTATCTGGGCATTTAAATCTGATATGAGCTAGCTAAAATGACCCAAAGGCAGCCGAGGCATACAAGGTTTGGCAAAAGTTTCTAGAGACAGATGTATTATGGAATTCTATTATGTAAATTTAGGGGAAATATATGGCCATCTCAATCAACATCCAAACAATTAGTTTCAAAACAAACTTAGATCATCTGCGTCGCAAGCTTAATCTGAAAGATCAATAATACCACAAATTTTTAACAAAAAAAAATACGTAGGCAGACAGCGTAGTTACAAAAAGAAATTGAAGAAAAACGTAAACGGTTAAAGGATCAAATTATGCATTACTATAACCCACATACAACAAAAGTCTTCATTTTAAATGGGACTACATTAAGAAACTTTAATATGATCATGATCGAGAAAAACAATGACTCATCAGGCTGCTATCTTACTCTTATCTAGTGTTATTGTTACATATTTGGCACCTATCTTACTCTCTATTCATATTGAACACATATCTCAAACCTGGCCTCCATATTTCACGACGGTAGATCATATTGAACACATATTGCCACAGTTGATAGGTAAATATGTTTATTTGGGTCAAGCATCTATCAACTAATGCCTTGATTTTTGTAACGGTCAAGGGGTTATCATCTTCAAAGAGCAACTATGGTTTAAATGCATGTGAAGTACAGAAACTATAAGGATACAGCAGTCAAGCAAGTGGTGGTTTGGGATTTGAAATTATGCACAACTAAGCAGTCAGTCAGATCATTCATGTTTTACCTGAGCAGGGAACCTAGATTCACCTTTACACTTCTTGTCCTCCCAAGCAGTTGGATCAATGTTAGAACCACCAAAAGTTGTTGCCTACACAAACAATAACATAAATGGCTTCAACCATCATCAAGTCCAATCCACAATTGACAAAACTTCTTTCAGATGAACACATGTGTAAAACAAAAAGAAAAAGAAAACACACCTAAAAAATACAATGCACTGAGTGGTATAGTTATACAGAAATAGTGGTAACCTAGGAGTAATTGCTCGAACAGAGACCTGCACACAAAAATTAACAGATGATGAAATCAGTAACCAAATCAAGACCCAATGGCAGCCGAGGCATACAAGATTCGGGAAAAGTTTCTAGAGACAAATGTATTCTGGAATATGAACACATATTGCCACAGTTGATAGGTAAATATGTTTATTTGGGTCAAGCATCTATCAACTAATGCCTTGATTTTTGTTACGGTCAAAGGGTTATCATCTTCAAAGAGCTTATACTATTATTGTGACATTATAAAATCAATTGCAATTGTCAGTTTTGATTGTTTCTGTCTTTATGTAATACGATTCATCATAAACTTGAAGTTTTATGTGTAGACTGTCATTCCTCCAACATCACTGAACTGATGCACTCATGATAAGGTCAACTGATGTGTGATCAAATTTTTTACCTAAATCCCAAATATATTTTCATAAATTTAGAGTAGAGGCAGTTATTGTATTCGCTTGATACTGGCAGATCATGCATTTGAGTTGTTGTCTGCCTGTCCATAAGAATTTCTTTGTATGAAGGCTTTTTTTCGTGTTATGTTTGAAACAGTGTTGTTGAATTTGGGCATGCACATTATATTCCTGCAATGTTTCTTAAGTAACTTGTGCAATTGCCTCACAGAAACTCAATCTGGTCAATGGAGTGCTTTTCACCGGTGGATCATCTAAGGCTGGCCTATACTTTGATGTTGTTGAGGGAATTTATAATGTAAGTGCACCTTTTTTGTACAAATACTAAAGTACATAAACTATGTCAAAAGGCAAGAGTAAAATAGGTTGATTATTTTTCCCTTAACTCACCAAAAAAATAACCCAATCATACAACAAAAGTCTTCATTTTAAACAGGACTACATTAAGAAACTTTAATATGATCATGATCAAGAGAAACAATGACTCATCAGGCTACTATCTTACTCTTATCTAGTGTTACTATTACATACTTGGCACCTATCTTACTCTCTATTCATATTGAACACATATCTCAAACCTGGCCTCCATATTTCACGATGGTAGATCATATTGAACACATATGGCCTCTATCAACTAATGCCTTGATTTTTCTAACGATCAAGGGGTTATCATCTTCAAAGAGCAACTACGGTTTAAATGCATGTGAAGTACAGAAACGATAAGGATACAATAGTCAAACAACTGGTGGTTTGGGATTTAAAATTATGCACAACTATGCAGTCAGTCAGATCATTCATGTTTTACCTGAGTAGGGAACCTAGATTCACCTTTACACTTCTTGTCCTCCCAAGCAGTTGGATCAATGTTAGAACCACCAAAAGTTGTTGCCTACACAAACAATAACATACATGGCTTCAACCATCATCAAGGCCAATCCACAATTGACAAAACTTCTTTCAGGTGAACATAGCTGTAAAACAAAAAGAAAAAGAAAAAGAAAACACACCTCAAAAATACAATGCACTGAGTGGTATAGTTATACAGAAACAGTGGTAACCCAGGGGTAATTGCTCGAACAGAGACCTGCACAGAAATACTCTCTAAAACTGACAAAACTTCTTTCAGATGAACACAACTGTAAAACAAAAAGAAAAAGAAAAAGAAAACACACCTCAAATCAAGGGGTAACCCAGGGGTAATTGCTCGAACAGAGACCTGCACATAAATTAACAGATGATGAAATCAGTAACCAAATCAAGAACTCGCCTGAATCACTCAATCAGATGATGCAATAAACCCTAACTTAACTCAAACTAAATTGCAAATTAGAGACACAAACTAAATCAAGTAACAAAATAAACCATAACTTAACTCAAAATCAAGTAACAAAATAAACCCAAACTTAACTCACCTCTAAGAACCTCCACAAAATCGCTTGAAAACCTCCACAGAATCGCCTGAATCGTGCCTGTTCGTGCTTGAGAATCGCGTGACATGAGCGGTCATTTATAAACACTCGTAGTCTCATGAATCGTTGCCTAGGGGACTGAATCGTCATCTCTGTAATCGTGGAGCGTGGAGAGAGCGCGATAGAGAGAGCCGGACATTGGGCAGAGTTGCGTTGGAAAGAGGAGCGTCGTTTGGAACTTGGAAGCGATAGAGCCAGCCGGACATGTGTGGAGGGTGGAGGCGTGGAACGGTGTTATCATAGGGTAGTACCAAATGCATAGAAAAGTTTATACATTTTTAAGACTTTAAGACTTTCTGCATTAAAGGGTAGTACCTTATGCATGTTAAGGTGTTTTTAAGACTTTGGGCAAATTTGCTTTATAAAGTAATATAGATAAAAATTTGATAAAAACTTGATATGTGTTTGGATTCATCGTAGAATGCAACATTCTAACTTTATATTGTATTTGGCATGGATTATGGAATTTTGTGTTTTATGAAGTCTAGTTTATGAAACTTACCACTTTACACACAACATATAATTAGATATAAATCACGTTACATCATATTTAACGGTGTGATACTTACGATTAAAGGAGTATATAGTTCGGTTTGTGGTTTTAAAAAATGTTCAAATCGTGTATGTAATTAATTTACAGTTTTGGCTATAAAAAATGATGAGAACACCATTAGTTTAAAGTATATGCAATGTAGTTTAGAGAATAGCTGAAACCTATAAGTGTGGTACCAAACCGCACTACTTCACCCTTGTTCACGAAATTTGAAGTTGTAGGTTGCAATATGGAGATGGAGTCCATCAATTGGTAGGATTAAAGGTATTTTGTAATATTTAATTTGAAAACATATAGATCATATATGAATTATATAGGTTCACGTATGAACTTATTTACTGTCTATTTGTAAAAGTCATAAAATTGTCCCCTCTATTTTTAGCATAGCCGTAATTCTTAATCAGTCAAAACCGTAATTATTGACCAGTCAAATTCGATTTTGACCGTGTAATGGGCTAGGATCACTTCTTTAATTTTCAAATGCGTATCACTTCTCAAAATAACATTTGACTATATATATATATATATATATATATATACACACACACACATGTGTGTGTGTATGTGTGTGTGTGGGGGGGCTAATAAAATGAGGATTGTTTTGTTTGTGGTAACAGTGAGATCCAATCTTAACCATAAATCAAAGGTTAAATTAGGAAATTAATAATTTTGGTAAGTTTAACTTAAAATATTAATTAAGGGCATTTTAGTGATTTTATAAATATCCTCTCTCGTCTTTCCTTTTTCCTCTCTTCTGCGAATCTTATTCGACAAACTTATTCCAATGAACTTTATGTGTACATAAGATACACACTGTGATACCTACAAACGATATTTACTGTGATACTCAGATATACATTCAAGATGCACAATGTGATGCCCTTTGTAAAGCAATGAAAATAATGAAAATGCACATTATGATACATTTTATAAAACAAAGAAAATACATTGTGATACAAGTGAAACATTGTGAACATTATCACGATGATACATTTTGATTCACAAATGTTTTTAAAATACGATGTATATTAGGTAACTGATATACTAGGTAACTAATTTTAATTAAATATTTTAATCTAAAAAAATTAATTAAATATTTTGATTAGTTGTCAAAAATAGAATTACTATATTATCTTTTTATCTTATTTAAGAAATACCCTTAAATATCTCAAACGAGTGGTTCACATTGGATCTTTCGGTTACCACAAACTAATCAGTTCTCCCTTGAATTGGTTCATATGTATGTATGTATGTATGTATGTATGTATGTATGTATGTATGTATGTATGTGTATGTATGTATGTGTGTGTGTGTATGTATGTATGTATGTATGTATGTATGTATGTATGTATGTATGTATGTATGTATGTATGTATGTATGTGTGTGTGTGTGTGTGTGTGTGTATATATATAGGTGAGGGTTTAAACGAGAACACCTATTTTACGAGAACGCGAGAATACCCTTGAATTGGTTCATATGTATGTATGTATGTATATATATATATATATATATATATATATGGTTGGGTTCATGTGAGACCAAGAGTTTTTTCGTGAGACCCGTAAGACCAATTTATGTTTATTGATCAACTTTATAAGCATATGATTTAATGGTTTAAATTTGTACGGTGGCAATTTTGTAATTATTGAGAAGTCTCGTGGCGTTTATGAATGTTCAGATCTGACGATTGTAGATCTAATCCAAGGATTGAGAATTGGTCTTGCGAGTCTCACGAAAAACCATTGGTCTCACATGATCCCAAGTCTATATATATATATATATATATATATATATATATATATGGGGAAAATCAAATGTTAACCAACAACTTTGTGTTAACTTTGAAAACCATGGCAACCAATCAAATTCCATTCTTCTTGTAGGTTTATGTCATGTTCACATTTTAATTACAAAAGTATTTCAGTAAATTTATTTGATATGTAACTCCCAAACAATTAATAGGGAGTTACAAATCATCAAATCCCAAAAARTATGCATTTATAATATTAATATTTTTATTTTTTTTAATCTTGATCTTCCATGTTTATTGTTTTATCAGTTTTTAATTCGCATAGAAAATACGGCAGTAAAAATTTTCAGCATCGATCAAGCTAATATGGATAAACGCAATRGAAAATAAATCGACAACAATTATAAGATTAAAATGGTTTATGATGACAATCGGAGTTCGAGGTCGGGAATTGAAGAAATTAACAAAAGCGAATGTCTTGGTAATATATTTTTATTTTTTAGATTCGTTTTAATCGAAATTATGTTCATTACGATGTGTTGTGTTTTTTATAACTCATCTTGTATTGATAGCTTTTTTTCTTTAATTATTAAAATACGTACCTAATTCACATGTTCAAATGGAAGTACATGCACGACCCATTTTCATATTGCCATATTACCGACTTTTATGAATCATGACCATTGTGTTCATGTTACTTCTATCATATGAACACAAATGTTATTTTTTAAGCTTAATACCAAATCTTTATATTTKTGTAAGTGTTTGCACCCGGTGTTCATAGCGTTGGGGTTATGTGTTCATATATTTTATACGATATGAACAAGAGGTGAACACGATATGAACAAGGRRTGAAYAACCATATAAGATCAGAAACATATATGAACAAGGGGTGAACCTTGAACAGTGTGGATGCAATGCATGTATAAAACTCCAATTGACAAATGATCGCTCCTGAATGTGTTTGTAATAAAAGAACTATTGTTCACAAGCTGTTCATATCGTGTTCATACATGTTTTTTTATTTATTTCTTTTCGTATAACAGTTATTCTTATTATGTTCATATTGTGTTCATAAATGCTATGCAGTCCAAGTTCATATATATGTCAAATTTTTATTCGTATTTGACACAATGGTTCATATATATATAGTTGTGTTCATATGGTTCTTACATTAACAAAAAAATCATAGAATTTTTGATTTTGTAACTTCCAATTAATTAATGATATGGGAGTTACATAAATTTTTTTACCTAAATACCCTTTTCAACATTGTTCACTTATCTTTATGCAATTTTAAATTTAAAAAAATAAGTTTTTATCATGATTAATCACAACCATTTATTGAAAGATTGAATGGCCAAGATCGGTTAACAAAGTTAACACAAAAACTTTGGTTAACATTTGATCTTACCACTATATATATATATATATATATATATATACATACACGGGGGCTGGTTCAAATACTAACCAAAACTATTGTGCAAACTATGTTAACCCAATCTTGATCGTTYATTTTCTCATCAAAYGGTCCTTATTAAATGAGACTATAAAAATAATCATTTAATTAATATATTAATTGAGATGCCTATGAACAACGGTTCAGAGGGTACTTTTGTAAAAATATCGCATGAACACGGTGAACATTTAAATGAACACGGTGAACATTTATATGAACACGGTGAACATTTATATGAACACGGTGAATGTTCATGGACATTACATGGATATGAACACCATGAACACCGTGAACATCGGAATTACCTCATGATCAATTAGAGGGATCTTAAAAGATTTGTAACTCCCAAATAATTATTAGGGAGTTACATAAAGGTCAAATTACAAAATGACCCTTGTATTCAATTTATAAGTTACATTTGAACATAAAGTAAAGAAAGAATGTGATTGGTTGATGTTTGTTAGTAGAGTTAACACAAAAAAATGAGTTAGTATTTGAACCACCCTCTATATATATACACGTATGTTATATATACAAACAAATTATTAATTGATATAAATAATCATAAATTACAACATGACACGTTTTAAATTATTCTTGTATCATGATTTGATGTATGGTGATCATTGTACTCTCTTTTTTCATATTCGTTATGATGTAAGTTAGAGCAATAGCTTTTTCGATAAGTAGTTTAGATCCATTGTTTGATGTTGATGTCAAAAAAAATTCTACTTTTTAAAAGATCTAATGAATCATATTTGAACAAATAGAACATGTGAGGACCGACATAAATGCATATACCGGCACGGGCCGTTGTCTCATTCTTTTGTTGTAAAATAAAAAATAAATGAGTTAAATGCATGAAATAGTAATATATTTTCATAAAATTTCTTATTATAACATTCTACTTTTGTTTTTCTTTATTACATATATGAAATAGCAACCTATATTCATAAAATTTCTTATTATAACATTCTACTTTTGTTTTTCTTTATTACAGCAATGTACTTTCAAATTATTTTTTATTAAGACATTGTACTTTAAAAAATCTACCCATAATAGCAATGAGTAACCTGTTACCTTTTAAACCGGTTGACCCTTTGACTTTTTTGCTTGTGTGACTTTAATGAGGTGATGTGGATGACACGTCATTTTGATGACTTAACTAAAATTAAAATAAATATCTATTTCAAACTATTATTAGTGATTTTCATTTTTTATTGCTATGATCTAAAAAAACATTTAATTTTTTTTACTTTTTCTTATTGACATTCAAATTAAATATCTTAGAGTAAAATATTTATTAAATAAATATGAAACATTATTTTCGAGATATATTTTGTTTGTAAAAAAAGTAATTTTTCCTATTTTATGTTGTTCAAATAAATACATATCTTTTAAAGTTCTCTTTAAAATATTAACGAAATAAATTATTATCTACAATTTTTTAATATTGTTATATTAATAAATAATTCAAAAAAATCTAATTAATTTAATATATTTATACGTCAAGTAAAAAGTTTTTGAACAAATATAATATATTCTTTAAAAGATAATATTTTTTGGTAAGAAAAGAACAATTCTTATTTTCCTTTTTTCAAAAAACACATATTTTTTAAAAATATTAGCGAGATAAGTTGTGTTCTACTAGTTTTATTGATATTGATATACTAATGTATAATTTAAATTTTTGTAATTCATTTAATACATATATTAAATAACATGTAAAATATCTAAATACTAAAATTAAAAATATTATGTTTAATAAGAACTAGTAGATGCTATAATAAAATAATTTTGAAAGTACAATGATCTAGTAAGAAACTCACATCACTATAGTACATGTGGACAGCCTACGTGGACAATGAGGTGGTATGGAAACCTAGTATATAATGGGTAAATTTAAATCAAAAGGTTACCAAATGTTATAATGGGTAACTTTTTCAAAGTACAATGTCCTAATAAAAAATAGTTTGAAAGTACATTGCTGTAATAAGAAAAACTGAAAGTATAATGCTATAATAAAGAAATTTATAAAAGTAAATTGCTACTTTATGATAAATTAAGGTAGTGAAAAGTGACACTGCTTTATTTTGTTGTGTATAACCATATGTATTTTGAAACTATAAATATAACACAAGTTTTTTTTTTGGTAGAATTAGTTTGCATGTCTTTTTCTCCAATCCCAAGTGCACATTCTAATCTTTTTAATGTCATTTTCTTAGTTTTTTACCTTTTAATTTCAGATATATTATGTTTCTGAAAAAAAAATTACAATCAAATACTCAAACACAGATATTCACATATCAAAAAAACCCAACAAACTAATAATGATTTTGTAAGAAATATTCATATCTTCATTTCTTATAGTCCAATAGTAGCAGTTGTTAAAAAAACTCCTATGTTCACCTCTAAGATAGAATCCTTGTCATTGTTCATGGATGATTCTCTCTTAAGCCCTGTCTTTTATCCCTAAGAGATCTTTCTCCAGTAGTGGTAGTAACAGGTTTTTTTGGAAAACTGTATTTATTCTAGTTTAAAAAAAACTTATTAACTACATTGAACTGAAACCTTAGTTATAATGTTGAGCTTGTGAACTAAAAAGGCATGTCGAAATCACATACAGCCAAGGGTTGGTGAATATTCAACGTCAATTTTCATTTGGATGCATAAATCTAAAAGCATCCTCTAGTATCTTGTTCTTACCCTTTTTTCCTCTTGACAACAAGTATAATCATAAAAGAATTCTTATTTAGCCTACCTACCCTATAAACCATTTATTTTGTTCAATAAATTTATGACTATATTTACGAAATGGCCTTCGTTTTGGTTTTGATTCACGCAATTTATGAGTATATTTAGGAAATGGGTATTGATTGATTTTGCATCTAGAAATACTCGGAAAAACAGTTTTATATTATTTCTGATGATAAAAACAATATATTAAAAAAATATTGTATTTATCAAGGGGCCCTTTTCATATCTCGTCCAGGCCTAAAAAAATGTCAGGAACGGGCCAGCCCACTTATAGTTATTTATACTTAAATGCTTATGTGTTGAATACGGTTTGACATGTCTAGAAGGTTGAATACATTAAACTAAAATTCAATGGATCTATAAGCATAGAATTCAGTTTTATTTGATATGAATGAGATGATATTCCCTAGTTGTAACTTGAAATAGTTGGTTCTTCACATGCAATATGGTGTGTACTCTTGGAGTCGGACATCGACCATTGACCAATATAATGTATTTTCTAAGTGAACGAGCATAACTAGGATTTTGGAGATATAGACTTAGGTGGCATTTGTTTTTTAAGAGGTGCTTAAGTCTGAAGTCTGAATTCACTTCTGAATTTTAAGAGGTGGTGCTGAAGTCTGAAATCTGAATCAGTCAGACTGTTTGTTTTTACGTCTGAAATCTGAAATCTGAATCAGTCAGACTGTTTGTTTTTACGTCTGAAATCTGAAATCTGAAATCTGAATCATTGAAATTTAGGCTTTCTTTGCAAGCATTGGAAGCTCTAAAAGCAATTAAGAGGTTTTAAGTGAAAATGTTACCTCTAAATAATTCAGACATAATCAGAGCTTTTAAGCTCTTAATTGGAAAAAAAAAAACAAACACACTTAATACCCTAATGTCTGACCGATTCAGACATAAGAGGGTATGAAGTGCTTTTTAGGTAAAAACAAACAGGGCCTAGTATGATTGAACTTGGTGACTCCATAAGCAATAAACTTGGAGTAGTTGAGCTTGTTAATTCATTAAACTATAGACCCAAAGTGGTTGATCTTAATGAAATTAATCCGTAAGTGATATTTATATAACATGGATATGTGGTTTACTTTTGTGTTTCATCACTATCAATGGTAAATCTGATCTCCCTGTTATTGTAAGATGTGTTATGTCCTTCCAAGGGAGAGATTGGTTTAAATGGTCGAATTGGCTTGATTAAAGCTATGTTTTTGATTTTGATGTTTTATAGCTTTATTCTATAAATATTTGAAGCCCGCTAAAGGTTAAACCTAACACCTAACACTTTTCTTAAATGACATATATATCAGCGTCTCAAGGTAACAAGCCCACTATTTCGTGAGTGGAGTGATGTTTGCCACTGGAGATAATTTTGGGACATCATCATTTGGAGGACTTTTGTAGCTACCATACGATAGATTCTTTTAATGATTGCAGTAACGCCTAACCATAATTTAAATCTAGAATTGGTTTAGATTAATAGGTTGTTATCTACCGTCCATTTTACTACTATAAACTCTTTTATCATTCCCCATTGTTGGATGATTTATATTTAATCAAGTATTTATTTTGTCTTATTAAACTATCATCAACTTTAAGGTGTTACATAAAAACCATGAAGATTTTATTTTATTTTATTTTAATAAATAAATCATATGGTCCAAAAGCAAAGGGTGGTTAAGAAATAAAAGAGAATCTCAAGGCCAAATTGAATAGGTTATTGAAGAAAAGGAGTGGTTTAGAATCTTTTTGCTTAATGAAATGGAATCTTTTTGCTTAAATGAAATGGAATCTTTATCCCTAAATTGATGCGTGACACATGACAAAAAAGGGGTAGGGTTACTTGTTTGGAGCCCCCACATAAAATCACATCATTGCTTTTAACTCCGCCAAACTTGACCACCCAAATTCATGATTCATTCCCTCTGCTTTTTCCCTTTCTCCTGCTTCTAATTTTTATTCATGTTTTACCTTCTTAAACAAATTTTACAATATGTTTCTTATCTATTAATATTATATTCCTATAAAAACCTCTTTTTCAATTACTTTATCAGATAATATTCTAATTAATGAAAACAACATCATATGTAACAAATTATTCTTTGAACACTAAACGAGTAAGAGTTATCATCCTCACTTACCCGATAAAACTCTCAATTCATGTCATTTACTCTTGCTACGTAAGATCTCGGTTTTTGTCATATTCATCCAATAAGGTAAATGACCCGATAAGAATTTTTTGGGTAAGCAATTAGAAACGGCATGTGAGAATAAAAGAAAAAACTATATATCAAACCTTGTAATTGGTGTAATTTACATCAAATAATGCCAAAATGACTATAAAAACCTTTTATTTGTATTTATTTGTTTGTTTGTGAAAGCATAGAAAATATGACTTTAAGTTAAATATAAAAAAATACAATGATGTGAGTGGGAAGGGGGGAGGTTTGGCAACCATAACTAGCTGGAGATGTATGGCTTAGGGACCGTTTATCAAATGCTTATTCGGGTAAGTGTTTATTAAGTAATATTTCTTTATTGGATCAACATGACAAAGACCAAAAATCTTACATGTTAGACCAAAGACAAGAACTGAGAGTCTTACCCGGTAAGTGATGACGATGAATCTTACCACGGTTAGCGCTTATCGGAAATATTGTTACATACAATGTTGTTTTGGTAGACTAAAATCTTACCTGGTAAGTAAGCAATAGAGTTGAATTTTACCGTTAAACGCTTACTGGGTAAATGTTTAGGTAAACAACACTTTATATTCCTACTAGTGTGGTGATCCTCATTACTGATGGACATGTTGGCAGATAGACAAAGGAGTGTGATGGAAAAAATAGATGTGAGTGAGAAATTACATCATTTGATTACAAAGAGATTGAAGTTATTGAAAAAAAATCATTAAATTATTATTGATTTATTGATTAATCCTTTTGATTTTCGTATGTGGGTACTATGTTGAGTTTTTTTAACCATTAGTTTTTAAAATTAAGATAACCGTAAAATTAAATGCTAAAAACTAAGAAAATTATACAAATGAGATTCGAACTCATACCTAAAAAGGGGGAAAACCATTCAAACCAACTATTCCAAGAGGAAGTTGTATTAATTACTGTTGTAGTTCAAAAATTATATGGTTACACTCAACAAAGTAATACCCTGATACTTTTCACTATCCTATAATTTTTTACACTAGGACGAAGGGATAAAACAATGGCCCATGCCATTGTATACACCATAATAGGTCTACCCGGAATCAAATAGAGGCAAATCCAAAAGAAATTGAGCAGTAACATGAGACCTCATAAAAAATATCTCAATTTTTTTCAAAAATTATCGCATTCAAAACAAATGTCCAAAGGTTTACTAGACATGAATTAGGCATTAATGAAACTTTTTAGAGGAACCTTTTATGGATGACTGGTTACGAAGGGACCGTTTCGTTTTTGTAGGCTGGTCCGGCCTATGGTCATTAAGGCCTCCTAAAAAGATCTACTAAATTTATCGAATGGGAAATGTTGGGTGAATTAGAAAAGTTTATGATTCTACACAGTTTTGCCCTTGAATCAGAAAAGTTTTTATGATTCTACTATATTTATCAAGTGGGCAATGTTGGAGACAAGTACACAATAAGCACAAAGTGACCAATAGGGAGGGGGTTAAATCTCACTATAAACAGTGGTGGACCCAGGAATTTTTCTAAGGGAATGCCCCTTGAAGATCAATCAAAGGCTTGCAAATTAGCAATTTAACCTAGGGAAAGGTCAACACGGTTTGACTTGGGAAAAATTCAATTATGTCAATTTGATACAATATATTTTTACAAATATAATCAACCTTGACTTTTTGAGCAAGACACAAGACTACATCTTATGCACGACGTGTTTTTTTTTTTGCTGAATGAGGACGTTTTTTGGAGGTTGGTTCATAATGGGCAGCTCAAGAACAAAATATAATTCTGTCAAATTCTTATATAAACATGTTTGACGACATCATATATAGAAGAATAATCGATTTTCAAGATTTAAAAAAAAAAAAAAAACTCATACAAAGTATAAATTGTTAAATGTGATCAATTTTATTTCTCTTTCAATTCATTTTAGATAAACATATGTTGTCCTTAAAACAAGACAAAAATGGCTTTATGATTAATGGGTAAATTAGAAAGAAAAAGATTCAGAAAAGATGAATAAAGTAAGATGAGGACGCTAAAAATCAAAAACAGTAGTAGTTGATTGATGAGTTTTTCTCATTTTTTTAAGTAACTGGAATTTAAAACGTGAAAAGTTAGAATTTTATTTCAAAAAAGAATTGAACCCAT
Organism: Cynara cardunculus var. scolymus; assembly: GCF_001531365.2. Taxonomy (NCBI): domain Eukaryota; kingdom Viridiplantae; phylum Streptophyta; class Magnoliopsida; order Asterales; family Asteraceae; genus Cynara; species Cynara cardunculus. Next base: position 23,308,204 of record NC_037530.1, read on the forward strand.
GACCTCAAAAATGAAAGGTAACGCCCCAAGGGTTCCTACTACATCAAATTTTTGTTTTAAGTTTGGTTTTACGTTGCGTTCCTCAAAACTCATTTTCACGAAGGAAAAGAAAAGGGAAAATGAAGGGGTCGTGTACCCTTCAAAATTAAGAAGTTACATAATTACAGTCACTAAAAAGAATTTCATTACGATGGGACAATTGAGCAGGTGCACGTGCACCTCTTACTCTCTTAGTAATTCTGCCCCTGTTATAAAAGTAAAAAAAAATAGGTTGTATGGTACAACCTTGTAATGCATAGGTTATAAATTTGAAGTTAGAAAAAATAATTATTTTCTAATATGGAAAAAGGAAAATATCTCTACAAACTTTATATTAGTCTTTGTTTTATAGCTTTCTAAATTAAAAATTAAATTGAACAAATAATCGTAATTTAGCTTAAATTAGGTTGAATATATATAGTGTTTGGTTTTAGTGAGAAAAAAAGTTAAGATGAAAAATATAAGAAGAGATCTTCATCATTGGATGCACATTACGATAAGATACACCAAGATGAGATGTACTAAGATGCACCGGATCAATACTCGTATCAAACACATTTCATGGCTGAGTTTGAGATTAAAGGTGGTCAATGGTCCAGACCACTTTTTATGTTTCTCATCATAACTCTTCTTTTCACACGATCATTCGCTTATATATATATATATATATATATATATATATATATATACTAGAAGGGTAGTCGTGGAATGCAGCGAGATACATCTTGATTTTAATATTTCATTTTATTTTATTTTTTATCTCAATCGATGTTATAATATGGTCTTATGTGATTTTAAAAAGCAATGATGTTTTTATTTTTGAATAAAATATAAATTTGTGTAATTTTTTAATTCAAAATTTTTAATTATAATTTAATTTAAGTTCAATAACAAAGTAATTTATATTTGGTTTAGTAATATAATTTTCTTATAAATATAATAGTTAATTATTTTGTTAGAACTCGATAAATATTCTAATTATATTTTAGATTTTTTATATCTTAAAAGAGATGTTTATCATTTATTTGATTATATTTATTGCAGTTTTGACTAGTCAAATTTTGCAACTATGCAAAAAAATAGAGTGTAGTTTCATAATTTTTACAAATAAGAGGCAAACGGTGTCATATTTGATTCCATGTGATTTACATATGAACTATTTAATTTATTCACATATAAACTCATGTAATTTCACATATGAACTAATTAACCGATTCACATAAGAACTATAGGTTCACATTTGAATGAGTTAAATAGTTCACATGTGAATTAATTAACGAGTTAACATATGAACATATGTTCATATGTGAATCATACGGGTTTACATATGAACCAATTTGCTGCATATTTATAAAAGTTATGGAACTACACATCTATCTTTCATATATAAATGCAAGAAATTATTCGATATTTCACAATTTAAAACGCAAATAGAAACTAAATGGATGACTAAGATCTCTTCTTTACTTATAAATATTTGCCACTTTTTAAGGAATGGAAGAGAAAGGCTCCAACAAAGTGGGGGTGGAAGCGTGAACGAAGGTGATTCCCGACATGCTCTCCACCTCCAATTCCATTATCACCCGCCCTACTTTCACTTCCATCATCTTCCACAACAAGTGTTTCAAATTTAAAAAGTAAAAAAACCCATCTTCTTATAAAATGGAAATTTCATAGATATTATTTAAATAAAAAGTAAAAAAATTTAAATATTATAATAATATTAACTTATTATATAGTTTTATTAGTTTTTTATATAAAATAATAATAATTTAATTTTATTGACGAAAAATAAGAGACATAGAGGACGTTTACCAAACGCATAACTGGGTAAGCGCTTTACCAAGTCACATTACCTTATCGGATGAATATGATAAGAACAAAAAATCTTACCTATTAAGAACGAGACAAGGACCAAGAGCCTTACCGGTAAGTGTGAGCGACGACTCTTATGATGATAAGCGCTTACGTGGTAAATTGTTGCATACGATATCGTTTTGTTAGACTAAAATCTTACTCGGTAAGTTAATGATAGTGTTATTTTTTACTAGTAAGCACTTATCGGGTAAGTGTTTGGTAAACGGCCCCATAATTTCTTTTTCTTCTCACTTTAAATTTAGAGAACTATTTAAAATAAGAGAGAGTTTGTATTCGTTATTTTAATAATAAAAAAAAAACTATTGTAATAAATGTAACTTTTTTGTTCTTAATATTCTATTCTGTAAAAAAAAAAATAAACCTTTTTGTGAATATACAAATAATTAATCTTAGGTATTATGTTTTCTTCTGTACCGAACTTTTGAAATATGACTATTTTATTAAAATAAAAAGTATAAAAAATGACCAAAAAGAATAATAATGTAACATATATTTCCACATATTGTCTTGGTACAAAACGGGTCCCATAACGCTTGTCGACGAGATTGATTTAAATAAAATTTTAATTATATTATTTTAATTATAATATATTATCAACTAATTAAACGAATGTCTTTATAAATCGACCATTTACCAAAACTTCAAAGAGTTCTATTTTTTTTTCTTTCAATTTAAAATTAGTTTAATCACTAGTAGATCCGCATATAACTAGAGTGCGCATTGGTTCCCCTTTATGGAAAAATGCAACATAACATTAAACAATAAATACAGAATCACCATCGTTTGACACATCTTTTCCAACATGTATGAATTTATTAGAATGCAAACAATAAGGTATACTAAATGCCATGATAATCAACCTCCCAAATCAGAAATAAGCAACAAACAATAGCACACTCGTAACACACGAGTTTTAGTATGGAAACCACTCAAGGGAAGAGTAAAACCATGGGACTCTTAGGTCTTTTAAAGTTCACTACCACCAATAAACTATACAAAAGTCTTCTCTAGGTAAAACTAGAGGTACACAACAATTATCATACTCTTAGAATAATCATCAAGACATATGAAATCAAACCAAAAAGGAAAAGAAGAAGAAATATCACCTAGAAAAACCGTCAAACAACAAAATGATGACTTTCAGACATCGAAAATCTAATCTCCAACGTTGAGAATGTAGATACATAAACTATGAAGCCTTTATCTAAAAATCATGACGATCCGACCGTCAAATATCTGGTAATAAGCACAATGATGCGAGTACACTTGCCCCGAAAGTGCAGCCGAACTTTTTCTCTTTTCTCCCTCACTTTATAGTTTATGTTTCGTGGACGTTCTATTTAGTTATAAAACCCTAAGATATAAGGCAATATATAGCTCGTATGGTGCATTTTATTGGGCTATATTTCTATTCCTCATGGATCAGAAATAATTAAAAAAAACCTAACAAATCTTCCCATTTTTACCTAAGAGGAAGAGTTCGCCACCCCAATGATAGCGCAATACATTCAACTTCTGCCTTGCTAAGGTCTTGTTTAATATATCAGAATCATTATCATTGATGTGAACTTTATCAACTTCAAGAAATCCATCTTCAAGAGCTTTTTAGATCCAATTATACTTCATCTTATTTTGTTTTGTTCTTCCATGTAAGGTTGAATTCTTCGCAAGACAAATTGTATTGGATTTCATTATCTTTTCCTTAATTTGCTCTTAAGATTTATTCTATTGTTCCATATCTACTTATCTACTTCCTATTTTTTAGGTTTAGGTTTCCTAGTTAGCTTTAGTTACCTTTTGTTTTTCCTATATATTTTCCTCTTCGGTTATAATTTTTGATATCGAAATAAAAAAGAAAACAAATTTCTTTATGGTATCAGAGAAAGTTTAACACTGCTCGATCGATCTAACCTAGAAACTCTGTTGCCGCCATGGCCGGTGACAAGGCCGACGAAAACAAAACCACTTTCGATGTGAACTCTCTGTACTACATTCATCCATCGGATTATCTGAGACAAAGGCACGTTAATGATGCCTTGACGAACAACAACTATATCGATTGGGCCCAAGAGATGGAGAATTTCTTGTTTGCTAAAAACAAGATTGGCTTTGTCAATGGAACGATTAAGAAACCGGAACAAACCGCTGCTGATTACATGGCTTGGATGAGATGTGTTGCAATGATTAAAGGATGGCTTACTACAGCCATGGAGAAGACATACGGAGTAGCGTAAAATACGCAAACACCGCTGTAGAAATATGGTCTGATCTCCAAGAAAGGTTTGGGAAAGAAAGCACACCCCGAGCATACTAATTGAAACATGCGATCTCCAACACTCAACAGGATGGTATGACAATTTCGGCCTACTATAGAAAACTCTGAATGTTATGGGACGAAATACAGTCTGTTTTTCCAGTACCTCAATGTTCTTGTAATTTATGCTCATGTGGCATTGGAAAATCTCTTAATGAACTCAAAGAAAAAGAAAGGCTCTATGAATTTCTCATGGGGATAGACAACGACTTCTCAATTGTGAGAACACAAATACTTGCCCTGAAGCCTACACCATCCTTGAATGCCTATCATCTAGTTGCAGAAGATGAAAAGCAAAGGTCCATAACCAATGCTAAAAGACCCACTGCAGAAGCAACGACGTTCCAAGCCTTCGTTAAACGCGATACGGGATCGAGCCAATAAATCAGCAAGTTCGTAAAGAAAGATGGGAAGCAAATAGAACACTGCAGTTTCTGTGATAAAGACGGTCACACCCGTGATGGCTACTTTAAACGGATTAGTTATCCAGAGTGGTGGTTGGGGAAGAACAAACGAGAAAAGGCGAAACCTAGAGCAGCTTGTGCTGAGGTTGAATCAAGTCCGATTGCAGGTTTAACAAAGGAGCAGTACCAACAATTCTTGAAACACTTTACTCCTGAAAACAAAGAAATTAAAGATGATGAACCAACAACAACAAACATGGCAGGTAAACTTAGTCATAATGATAAATGGATTGTCGACTCCGACACCAACGAACATATAACTCACAGAGCCGATATTCTTGAGGATAAAGTAGCTTCGATCAATGAAGCGCCTGTTACCATTCCTAATGGAGATGCCATACTCGTAATGGGAAGATGGAACCATACATTACTAAATAGAACAAAAGTGAAAGACGTCTGGCATGTTCCAAAGTTTTATTGCAATCTTTTGTCTGTAAATAAGCTTTCAAAGGATTTACAATGTACCTTAACCTTCTTTCTCGAATTTTTTATCTTGCAGGGATTACGTTCGAGGAGATTGATTGGAGCAGGTAGATGCAATGGTGGTCTATATCAAATGGGGATGTTTGAAGGCGAAAGGAAGGCGATGATGACAACGATGGATATATGGCACAAGAGGTTAGGGCATGCTAGTGATAAAAAGATATCTCAAATAGATTGTCTTAGAAGCATTTCTTTTAAGAATAAAGACCATGTTTGTGATTCTTGTGCTAAGTCTAAATTAACGAGACAACCTTTTCCTACTAGTATTACCAAAACAAATGCTTATTTCGATTTATTACATTGTGACATATGGGGAAGGTATCGAACACCCTCATTTTCAAAGGCTAACTATTTCTTGACAATTGTGGATGAATATAGTAGAGTCATCTGGGTTTTTCTTCTTAAACATAAGCATGAAGCAAGTGTGTGTTTGATTGATTTCCATAAGATGGTTAAAATACAATTTGAAAAGAATGTCAAGAAGGTGGGGAATTCACTTCGAACCAAATGATGAATTTTTATGTCGAGCAAAGAGTAATCTTAGAAACAACTTGCCCACATACACCAAAACAGAATGGAGTCGTTGAGCGAAAACACAGACATTTGCTTGAGACGGCTCGAGCATTGAAAATTGAAGGAAGTCTTCCTATTAGGTTTTGGGGCGAGTTGTCTTGACAACAACCTATATCATCAACAGATTACCATCCAAGGTTATTGGAGGAAAAACCCCATATGAGTTGTTGTTTGATCATAAACCCGATTATGATCATATGAGAATATCTGGGTGTTTGGTATACTATCGAAGCACGAAAACCAAGGGTGATAAGTTGGAGGTGAGGGGGAGACCACGGGTTTTCGTAGGTTATCCACACAAGATGAAAGACTACAAAATTTATGATCCGAGTCACAATAAGATCATTGTGTCAAGGGATGTAAAATTCGCTGAAAACGTCTTACCATTTGCCGCCAATCTCAAATAAGATAAATGTGAAGAAGAAGATATATTTAGAGTTCCTCAATCCCCATAGACGAAGAGCGTGTTATTAACCAAGAAAATGTGAATCGTGAACTAAATGAGATTGACGAAGAACTGGTCGAAGTGGATGAGTTAAACCAAAATAGCACCGTGAATAGTCCCTCCGATCAAGGGGAGTCGTATCCCATGGAAGAAGTCAGAGAGAAAAGAAGCAGGTCTAGACCCAAACATTTGGAAGAATACATTGTAAATCCTCCCCCATCCATAGACCATGCACATCTCGTCTCCGATCAACAATCCTCAACGGTATATCCCTTGGCAAACTTTGTTTCCTATGATAAATTCTTGACTCACACAAAGCTTTTTTAGCTGCCATTAGTTCTAATGATGAGCCAAAAAATTTTAATCAAGCTGTGCAGAACAAAAATTGGAGAAATGCTATGAAAAGGGAGATTCAGGCACTCGAAGACAATGGGACTTAGACCGTTCAAGACTTACCGAGTAGAAAGCGAGCCATAGACTCGAAATGGGTCTACAAAATAAAGTACAAACCTAACAACAAAATATAGAGGTACAAGGCGAGGCTCATTGCGAAAGGATTTACTCAAATGGAGGGAGTCGACTACCATGACACTTTTGCTCAGGTAGCAAAGTTGGTCATTATTAGAAGCCTTCTTGCGGTTGTTGTTAAAAAGGACTGGATCATTTACCAGTTGGATGTAAATAATGCTTTCCTACATGGGGACTTGGAAGAGGAGGTCTACATGAAAATCCCACAAGGTTACCACAAAGGGGGAGGAATCGAAGTCTGTAGGTTAAGAAAATCTCTCTATGGTCTGAAACAAGCTTCGAGGAACTAGTATCAAAAATTCACATCAGCTCTCCTCGAACTTGGTTTTAAACAATCTCATGATGATCACTCTCTTTTTATATACAAAGAAAATGAGGTTTTTGTTGCTGCTCTTATATATGTCGATGATGTGATTGTCGTGGGAAATGATCAAAACAAAATCCAAGGAACGAAGACATATCTTGACAAAAGGTTTAGCATCAAAGACCTTGGCCCTTTGAAGTACTTTCTTAGGATAGAGGTGGCTCGAACAAAGGATGTACTTGTCCTAAGCCAAAGAAAATACACCATAGATATTTTAGAAAATAACGGGATGCTAGGGTGCCGACCATGCTCCTTTCCCATGGAGCGAAACTTGAAACTTGAGAAGGATGATGGAAAAGTACGTATAGATGCTATCAAATGCAAAATACTTGTAGGAAGGTTACTATACCTCCAAGCCAAAAGGCCAGACCTTACCTACTCGGTAAATGTCTTAAGTCAATTCATTTCTGATCCAGGCCTAAAGCACATGGATGCAGCTACAAGGGTTTTGAGATATCTAAAGGCGACACCAGAACAAGGTGTTCTCTTTCCAAAGCAAGGAGGAACCCATTTAGTCACATATTGTGATGCCGATTGGCTAGGATGTCCCTTCACAAGAAGGTCACGAACTGGTTATGTTTTATTCTTCAGGGAGGCACTGTTTATGTGGACTTTAATGATAATTTTTCTATTATTTAGATTTTTAGTAGTTGGGTCGATACTGTTGTAACACCCCAAACCACACATTGCATGTAACATATACTTCATACGAAAGAAATACATGTTTATACACCACTTAGGTCCCATAGTACAAGAATCTACCAGTATAAAATACATGGCTCAAAAATTCAAAATACATTTCTTGTTCTAATCATCGTTCATCAATCAACAACTATACATCATAAACAATTCTTCATGTAGATAAGCATTTAAGAAAATATCATAGTTTCCCCTTCCCCTTACCGTCCGTACCTCCTGCAATACATAGTTAAAATCACAAAACGCGGGTTAGACCGAAAGGTCTAGTGAGTTACCCTATTTAAGTTATGGCAGGGTGATAATCACCAAAACCTTTTACATAAAACAACTTTTCACATATATAATCAATATATGAACAAATGGGGCATATTACCAGTTCTTTCCCCTTTTTAAGCCAAACATTCAGCTATTCAAATAACATACCTTTGAACCAACCAGGTTTCATATAATGCCACTTTTAAACCTTTTCTAACCAAACAAGGTTTATTTAAAGTTTCTGGCCAAACTTGTTATTTTCTCCTTAATAACATCCAGACTACGATTTCCAATAAGAACCTTGATCCTAAATCTTTAAATCACAAATAAATAAAGATTCCAAACCACGGTAATCTTAAGGGATATAATAAAAAGAGTTATATCAATCAACATACATACAAATGCCACCCTTATATCAAATGTACACCTCTCCTTGATATGCCACCCTTATCCCATGGTACACTTCTCCTTGATATGCCTCCCCTATCCCATAGTATACCTCTCCTTGATATGCCACCCTTATTTCCTTATCAAAACATTTTACAAAAACAATTCCAAATAGACCGCAGTCAATGGAATTATTATCAATCCAAAATCATTTATATCAAATTTTCCATTTTATGATAAAATAACAATTTTCATCAATCAAGCACAAGGCTTAGTACAAATCCGGTCAACTTGGCTTGGCCGGACTTCATCTCCGGTCAAGTCTTGGCCGGTTTACCAAATTCGGACAACACATTGCTCAAGGCTTGTCCGATTTAACACTTAGAATAAATTCCAACACTTTTGTCCGGATAACAAGTCCGGACAATACATCGCCTAAGGCTTGTCCGATTTAAAAAATAATCCGGACACCATTTAGTCGTATTCCTACTTCTCCGTTCAAAATACTTGGTATAAACTCAATAATCATAAATCGCTCAACGCTTGTTCGGTTTAAGACTAAACCGCTTAAGCCTTAACCGGTTTAGGGTTTAAATCGCCCAACCCTTATCCGGYTTATGGTTTAAATCGCTTATGCCTTGWYCGGATTAAGGCTAATCCGCTTAACACTTGTCCGRTTTAAGAYTAATCCGGACAACACTCCAGTGAATAACTTTTAAATCAAAAAGTAAAGTTCTATACTCAAATATACAATTATGTAGAGTTAAAAAGTAGTAAGAATCACTCACCTTAAAAGCCTTTTGAAAATAATTGAATCTACTTTGCTTCAAAAGTATCCGGTCAACTCTTTTTCTTCCAAATCGCTCAAACTTTATAAAATAGCAAGAAGAGGAGAAATGGAGGCTAAGCCCTCCCTTTATACCTTTCTAAAACTAGAAGGTCGGCTAAACAGCCCCCTTCCCACGTTCACCCACTTCATGCATATACATGACATGCATTCATACCCACATACACACATGCATCTTCACATATACATATACACACCTTATGCATGTATTTTATCATGTATAAAGTTATATCCACATACTTAATGCATACTCAATATGCATATAATTTCACATACTAACATGATTAAATATAATAATTTATCATGCTGTCAGGCAAACACATAACAAATAATCACATAATATTTTACCTCAGGTGATAACCAAGATCTAGTTATCACATTATCCACCCCTCAAAAGAATTCCGTCCCGGAATTCCTTTAATTAAAGTGCCAAGGGTACTCCGACCTCATCTTTGACTCCAATTCCCATGTCGCTTCTGGTAACTATTGTTATATGCAAATTCTATCATTGGCAAGTGATCTTCCCACGATCCCCCAAAGTCAATAATACAACTTCTCAACATATATTCGAGAGTCTGGATAGTTCTTTCACTCTGCCGGTCAGTTTGCGGATGATAAGATGTGCTTAGTCGGATTTCAGACCCCAAAGCTTTCTGTAACCCTTCCCAGAACTGTGAAGTAAACCGACTATCTCTATCAGAGACAATAGACAATGGAACACCGTGTCTGGTTACAACTTCTTTGATATAAATCTGCGCCAGCTTTTCTAAAGAGTACTTCTCTCTTATTAGCAGAAAATGTGCAGATTTAGATAAACGATAAACAATTACCCAGATCGCGTCATACCCCTTTGGAGTTCGAGGTAATTTCATAATGAAATCCATGGTAATGTGATCCCATTTCCATACAGGTATCTTCAGAGTTTGAAGACTTCCATACGGCTTCTGATGTTCAATCTTAACCTGTAAGCATGTCAGACATTGCTCCACATATCTAGCTATGTCTTTCTTCAATCCGAGCCACCAATAAAAAGGTTTTAAATATCTGTACATCTTATTGGTACTTGGATGAATAGAGTATCGGGACTTATGGCTTTCATATAATATAGTGTTTCGGATATCTCCAAAACATGGTACCCAGATTCGCCCTTGAAAGCACAGTAGTACTTCGTCATCTTGTTCCAAGGTTGAAATCATCTTACCCAACTTTTCTGCTTTAATAAATTTTTCTTTCATAGCTTCTTGTTGACATCTCTGAATCTCCTTACGAATGTCAGGGACCAAATTCATTCTCATTGCCACTGCTTTAATGGTTCCACTCTTTTCTTTCCTGCTCAAGGCGAGCTACCACGTTAGCTTTTCCCGGGTGGTATAGGATTTCACAATCATAATCATTAACCAGTTCAATCTACCGATGCTGTCGTATATTTAATTCTTTCTGACTAAACAAATGTTGTAAACTCTTATGATCAGTATAAATTTGACACTTTGTTCCCAGAAGATAATGTCTCCAGATTTTCAAAGGAAATACCATAGTAGCTAATTCCATGTCATGGGTTGGATACTACTTCTCATGATCTTTCAATTGTCTTGACGCATAATAAATCACTTTTCCTCTCTGCATCAGAACACATCCTAACCCTAACTTTGAAGCATCGCTGTAAACCACAAACTTTTCGGATCCATTTGGTATAGTCAATATCGGCGCGCTGCAAAGATGATCTTTTAAAAGTTGAAAAGCTTCTTGTTGTTCTCCTTCCCACTGGAATTTAACGTTCTTCCGAGTCAATTTGGTCAACGGCACATCTATTTTAGAAAAATTCTGAATGAACTTACGGTAATAGCCAGCCAATCCCAAAAAGCTTCAGACTTCAGAAGGATTTTTTGGAGCTTCCCATCTTGCAACTACTTCTATTTTTGCTGGATCAACTTTTACCCTTGATTCTGAGATGACGTGACCCAGGAATTGGACTTCTCTTAACCAGAACTCACATTTAGATAACTTTACGTACAACTTTTCTCTCTTCAAAAATTCTAATATCAGACGAAGATGTTTTGCATGTTCTTTTTCAGTCTTATAGTATATAAGAATATCATCGATAAATACAATAACGAATTTATCAAGATATTCCTTGCATACCCTATTCATCAAATCCATAAAGGCTGCGGGCGCATTAGTTAAGCCGAATGGCATAACTAAGAATTCGTGATGCCCGTACCTTGTTCTAAATTCTGTTGTGGCAACATCTTCTTCTCTGACTTTGAGCTGATGATACCCTGACCTAAAATCAATCTTGGAGAAATAACTTGCTCCCACTAATTAGTCGAACAAGTCATAAATCCTTGGTAAAGGATATTTGTTTTTAATTGTCAATTTATTCAATTCACAATAGTCTATACACATTCGCATAGACCCATCCTTCTTCTTGACGAATAAGACCGGAGCACCCCAAGGTGAAGTGTTGGGCCTAATAAATAATTTGTCAGTTAAATCTTTCAACTGTGCAACCAGTTGTTTCAATTCAGATGGAGCTAACCGGTATGGCGCCTTTGCTACTGGTGCAGCCCCTGGTACAAGATCGATTCGGAATTCAATGACTCTGTCTGGTGGTAATCCAGATAAGTCTTCTGGAAAGACTTATGGATATTCACTAACATTCGGAGTCGATTCTTCTTTTCCCTTCTCTTTCGTCAGATAAATTACGTATGCCAAACATCCTTGGCAATTCTTCCGAATACTTTTCTGGGCTTTCATTACTGACAAAATACTTGTATGGTGATTCTGACGATCACCATAAATAACAACTGTTCCTTGGTCTGGCAGAATAATTCTGATCATTTTTTGATTACAAACAATATTAGCCTGATACCTTGTCAACCAGTCCATACCCACCACTACATCAAATTCCTTCATCGGTATGGGAAACAACCGAATCGGGAGTTCACAACCATCAATAACAATAATACAGTTCTTGAACACACTAGTAACAATTTCCTGACTATTAGCAGTATCAACAACTAATTCATCATCAAGTATCACAGAATTCAGACATGCAGTTTGAGCAAACAATGGTGATACAAACGAAAAGTTTGCACCAGAGTCAAATAACACCTTAGCATGTATTGAATTCAGAAGGAATGTACCTGTTACTACATCCGGTGATGCTTCTGCCTCGTTCTTAGTCATCTGGAAGGACCATCCCCGCGCCCCTCCTTCCCCTCCTCTGTTCATAGTAGGCCTTCCCCGAGTACCCGACACGTTACCCCCCATTGTTAACTGCGGAGTTCTTAACAAGGGACAATTCGGTCGAATATGATCCGGAGAGTTGTAGTTAAAGGAACTTCGATTAGCCGGGCAACTTCTAGACAAATGGCCTGCTTCACCGCACTTATAACATTTTCTTGGGTCCATCTTGCATTCACCCTGATGAACCTGTTGGCACTGTGAGCAGACTTTCTCACTGATCTTCTGCTCAGATCTGTTATCATATCTTACCATTTTCGGTCCTCGGAAAGATGAAGGCCCCACCCATTTTTTCTTCTCTACAACCTTTCCTTCTGGCTGTCGATTCTTATTTCGTTCGATTACTTCGGCCGCATCTACCGTTAATGAAAAGGTATTAGGGTTCATAGCAATAACAAACTCTCTAATTGAAGGTTTCAAACCCCAAATATACCTTTCTATCTTTCTGGATTCTATTGAAACGTAGTATTCCGTAAAGCGAGAGTATTCAATAAATCTCTTAGTATATTCCCAAACTGTTCCATTTCCCTGTTCTAGCTTCAGGAAATCTTCTTCCATTTGTCTTACTGCTGTTTTAGGGCAAAACTGATTCTTGAATCGGTTCACGATTTCTGCCCAAGACAATGATTGTAAAACATCTGTTCTGGCTGTCGATTCAACTTTCCACCAGAACAAAGCATTTGAATTTTTTACAGAAACAACAAATCGAACTTTATCTATTTCCAGACATCGAATGGTGTTGAACACAAATTCCATTTCTTTGATCCAGCATACGGCTTTTATTGGATCCCTTTCTCCAGAAAATGTCGGTGGCTTGCATGCCAAAAATATTTTAATATCTCCCTCGTTGTAAGTAACTGGTACCGAGGGTTGAACTTCTACTCTTCCTGTTTCTATCCTGGCTGGTATTCCCATTATAGAAGTTAGAGTTTCCCGCAATTTCCCCATCTTTTCTGCCAACAGGTCCCTAGTTACATATTCAGGGTGTGGCACCGATCTTTCCTGAACATTCCGAGAATGGGATTCTTCAGGTTCATAATGAACTTCAGTACAACCCCTCCCTTGAGACTGATTTCTTCCTCTGCCTCGTCCTCTTGGTCTTCCCTGACCTCTATTTCAGGACGTGCTAGTTGGAAGATTAACAGGTGACTCTTCCCTTTCTTGAGACTTTGGCCGAGTCATTCTTTCAGATCTTCTGGTTCGGCTAGACATCTGCAGAGTTTAGTGTTAATAATCACGTATTCACATTCCCAAATTTAATGAATAATTCAAGTTCAGATGTGTACCTGTAAATTCATAATTACGCTGGCCATATGTAATTTAAAATTTACCTTACACACTGTTCTTTCAACCCATCATATTTATTTCCAATGGTGCTAATTATGTCCGGGATCCTTAACATGCAATAAAACAGTTTAAGTCTAAGTATCATGCTGTTAAATACCTAAATCCCTTAAATTCAGGCTCTGATACCACTTTCTGTAACACCCCAAACCACACATTTCATGTAACATATACTTCATAAGAAAGAAATACATGTTTATACACCACTTAGGTCCCATAGTACAAGAATCTACTAGTATAAAATACATGGCTCAAAAATTCAAAATACATTTCTTGTACTGATCATCGTTCATCAATCAACAACTATACATCATAAACAATTCTTCATGTAGATAAGCATTTAGGAAAATATCACATTTTTCCCTACCCCTTACCGTCCGTACCTCCTGCAATACATAGTTAAAATCATAAAACGAGGGTTAGACCGAAAGGTCTAGTGAGTTACCCTATTTAAGTTATTGCAGGGTGATAATCACCAAAACTTTTTACATAAAACAACTTTTCACATATATAATCAATATATGAACAAATGGGGCATATTGCCAGTTCCTTCCCCTTTTCAAGCCAAGCATTCAGCTATTCAAATAACATACCTTTGAACCAACCAGGTTTCATATAATGCCACTTTTAAACCTTTTCTAATTAAACAAGGTTTATTTAAAGTTTCTGGCCAAACTTGTTATTTTCTTCTCAATAACATCCAGACTACGATTTCCAATAAGAACATTGATCCTAAATCTTTAAATCACAAAGAAATAAAGATTCCAAACCACGATAATCTTAAGGGATATAATAGAAAGAGTTATATCATTCAACATACATACAAATGTCACCCTTATATCAAATACACCTCTCCTTGATATGCCACCCTTATCCCACGGTACACCTCTCCTTGATATGCCACCCTTATCCCATGGTACACATCTCCTTGATATGCCACCCTTGTTTCCTCATCAAAACATTTTACAAAAACAATTCCAAATAGACCGCAGTCAATGGAATTATTATCAATCCAAAATCATTTATATCAAATTTTCCATTYTATGATAAAATAACAATTTTCATCAATCAAGCACAAGGCTTAGTACAAATCCGGTCAACTTGGCTTGGCCGGACTTCATCTCCGGTCAAGTCTTGGCTGGTTTACCAAATCCGGACAACACATTGCTCAAGACTTGTCCGATTTAACACTTAGAATAAATTCCAACACTTGTGTTGATCTCAGATCTCTCAATAACACTAATAATCTAGTTATGAATAACCAAATTATAGTGATTTAACGAAGAAAGTTATGAAGTCTCAAGAATAAAATAAGAATGTTTAAGAATAATTTTGAGCTTCAAAGGTTTTACTTTATATATTCATAAACGTAAAACAAAGCGTAAAAGTCTTAATTTTACAATGGACCTAATCATCTATTTATACTAAACGACTATTAAGAAGATAACTATCTAATGCTACTTTCTAGCAAATCGTATAGCTAACGGATAAGGTTTATCTTTCTCATGGATAAACATTAATAATAAGATAAGCTTGAATTTCAGCTGTTGATTTGTCAATTCCAGCTGTCATTCATGATATGATGACTTCATCCTTATCTTCAAATCTTCATTGCATGCTTGGATGAAGTGCTGGAAAATCTTCTAAGTGTTGCTCGTCCAGAGGATCGATGAGGATACTCTTTCCATCGCATCCTTGGACCTATCCATTGATCCTCTGGTTGAACTTGTCCACCGATCCAATGGTTGAATTCCAGACTTAGTCAATTCTGCCTTGATGTCTTCATCGGTCTTCTGGTTCTTCATCACTTGTTGTTTTTCATTACTTTTTACATTTTACGTTGTGGGGTTTAACAATCTCCCCCTAAGAAATGAAAAAACAAACAAAGTCTAATCTAGACACATATGTGAAGAACATACACTAGTCTAATAGAAAAACATCAAACTCCAAGTTTTCATTGGATGATGAATTTTCTGTACAATACTGGAAGCAAATTACATCAAGGCAAAGTAATAAAAAATTCTATCTCATCACGGACTACCTGAGTATATTTCCCTGAAGCGCAAGAGTAGTCTTCTATAGGCAATGATCGTTGAAATTTCATGGATGAGATGGCTTCCCTCTTCCCTTGGCACATGGTTTCTGTCCAGTCTTTCTCTAATATTTTTCTGAAACATTCAAGTGTGTCTGTTGAGTACTTGAAGGCTTCAGTCAATTTGAAGAACTTTTTAACCCCAAACTCATTCTTGTAAAAAAGTCCGAGTTCAGGTTGAGTAAGAACTGAAGCAGAACGTATCTCCTGCAGGCCCTGGAAATCTTCATTTGGAGGAGCGCAGGATAATCTCTCAATGCCTAGCCTGAATGCAATTTCAAAATCTGTCTTGGCTTTGAGCTCTACCAGGGACTCCATTGTCTTGACAATAGCTCTGTTCACCATTCCAAATCGTATCCCATGATCTTGCCTTTGAGCAGTGTACGCATATAACTCAATCAAGTCATATGGATTGAGGTTGATGAGGTCGTTCTCGTTGAACACGCTAACTACCCCATGGGCTCTCTCCATATTGAACTTGATGTAGCGTATGGCTCTGTTGGCAAATGACTTTATCTTCAAGTCTATGACTCTTCTTATTCCATCGTTTGAAAAGACAGCATGTGGTGGTTGAGTAGTCTGTCTTATGAAACGATGATGTAGAAGGTCCATAGACTCTGGTGATAGGATTGGAGGATTGGTTGACAGGCTTTCTTCGCGCTCTTGGTACATGTATTGATGGATATTTTCCATCATTATTGGTTCCCTAGATGGCAATTGAGGTCTTCTCCTTAACGACTCCATGTTTTGGATTATTTCGTCCACTAGGCCTTAAGGAGGATGCCTTGAGGAAGAAGGAATGTCCGCATGCACCATGGGTTCTGTGGGTTGTGTTTTAGCTTATCGCTGGTTTTGAAGTAAGAATTGCCTTTAAGTGGTGAGATTCAGTATTCCCATCTTGCTGACTAGGAATAAAAATCGTTTTTCATCAAGGGCTTTCGTAAAAATGTCAGCAAGTTGAATCTCAGTTGGAACAAAGTACATTTCTATGTTACATTTTTCAACATTGTCTTTCAGAAAATGGTACCTTACATCGATATGCTTGGTCTTGGAATGTTGTATTGGGTTTGCAGAGATTGCTATGGCACTTTTGGAGTCATAGAGGATTGGGACTTTATCATAATGAAAACCATAATCCTTAAGCTGAGTTTTCATCCAGAGGACTTGTGAACAACAACTAGCAGCAGCAACATATTCTGCTTCTGCTGTAGATGTTGAGATACAATTTTGTTTTCTGGAGGTCCAACTTACCAGCTTGTCCCCCAAGAGTTGACAGCTTCCAGACGTACTCTTTCTATCAAGCTTGCATCCTGCATGATCTGCATCTGTGTAGGCTATTAGATCAAAGCCAGAGTCCTTTGGATACCAGAGACCCAATGAAGGAGTTCCCTTAAGGTATCTAAAGATTCTCTTGACCGCAGAAAGATGTGATTCTTTAGGATTTGTTTAATATCTTGCACAAAGACATGTGGCAAACATAATATCACGTCTACTAGCAGTTAGGTACAAGAGTGATCCAATCATGCCTCTGTAGGTTGTRACATCTACAGATTTGCCTGATGGATCAGCAAATAACTTGACTCCTGTAGCCATGGGAGTTCTCATCGATGATGAATTAGAGTGAGAGTATTTTTGCAAAAGGTCAGTCACATATTTGGACTGATTTATGAATATTCTTTCTGTTACTTGTTTTATTTAAAGTCCAAGGAAGAAACCGAGTTCTCCCATCATACTCATCTCAAATTTGCTTTTCATCAAGTCTGAGAATTTTTCGCAATGTTTTGCATTTGTAGAGCCAAATATAATGTCGTCCACATATATTTGGACAAGTAAAATATTACCTTTATGTTTCTTGAGAAAGAGAGTTGTATCGATTGTATCTTTTTCGAAGCCATTTTCGATGAGGAAGGTAGATAGAGTGTCATACCAGGCCCTGGGTGCTTGCTTGAGCCCATAAAGAGCTTTATCCAGAAAATAAACATAATCTGGATGCTTTGGATCTTCGAACCCAGGAGGTTGCTGCACGTAGACTTCTTCTTGTAGTTTACCATTKAGGAAGGCAGAGTTAACATCCATTTGATAGACTTTAAATCCTTTGTGTGCTGCWTAGGCTAGAAACATTCTTATGGCCTCAAGTCTTGCGACTGGGGCGAATGTTTCATCGTAATCAATGCCTTCTTCCTGGCGATAGCCTTTTGCAACAAGCCTGGCTTTGTTCCTTATTACAATGCCATCTTCATCTTTCTTGTTTCCGAAGACCCATTTGGTTCCTATTGCCGTTTTTCCTTTAGGAAGAGGCATTAGAGACCATACTTTGTTATGTTCAAACTGAAGTAGTTCTTTTTGCATGGCGTTTATCCAGTTTGGGTCTTGAAGGGCTTCAGAAATCTTCTTTGGTTCAATCATGCTCAAGAAGTTTGCGTAGAGGCATTCATTTGTATTAGCGGATCTCGTCTTGACACCAGAGGTTGGATCACCAATGATTTGGTGATGTGGGTGTTTTTTCGTCCACTTGGTGCATGATTGAGGTTCTAAAGCAACAAGATGGAGTTCTTCATCGACTGATGGAACTACTTGCTCCCCCTCAACGAGATCATCTCTGGTGTTAGCCTCTTGTTCTTGATCATGATCTGAAGACATAGGAGAAGTAGATGGTGAAGTAACATGAGCTTCTGTGAGGGATGTACCTTCATTAGTAGAGTCTGCATGTTCATCATTGACTCTGGAGATGGATTTTGCATTAGTCTCATGTCCAGAGATTATTTTTTCATCGAAGATGTCTTCAAATAATTGAGCTATCTCTAATTCATTGGGTTTGCTGAGTGATGAATCAGATGCTCTTCTTTGAGGTCCAAGTTTTGAACTGTTGTGTCCAGAAGTCATTGGAGTAGAGTCATCGAAAGACACATTGATGCTTTCAATAACTATTCTGGTCCTCTTGATGTATACTCTGTAAGCTTTGGTGGTTTGAGAATAGCCCAGAAAGATCCCCTCATCAGCTTTCTTGTCAAACTTGCCAAGATATTCTCTATCGTTGAGTACAAAGCATTTGCACCCAAAGATATGAAAATATTTGACGTTTGGTCTTCTGTGGTTGATAAGCTCATATGGGGTTTTTTGGTCTCTTGTTGATGATGGATTGATTTTGGGTGAAGCAAGCGGTGGAAATAGCTTCAGCCCAGAATGAGAGTGGTAACTCCGATGAAGCGAGCATGGTTCTTGCTGCTTCCATGAGGGTTCGATTTCGTCGTTCGACTACTCCATTTTGTTGCGGAGTTCTTGCTGATGAAAAATTTTGAGTAATGCCTTCACTGAAGAGATAGTCATCAATTGTGGCATTTTTTAATTCAGTCCCATTATCACTGCGAACCTTCACTAACTTTTGTTGTAGAAGAACTTGTAGTCTTTTCATCACTCCAATGAGTAGGYTTGGAACATCTGATTTCTTCTTTACGAATTCAACCCAAGTGTATCTGGAGTATTCATCGACCAAGACTAGCATATATTTCTTTCCAGAAAGGCTTTGAGTTGATATTGGTCCACAGAGGTCTATGTGAAGCATATCCAATGGTTTGGTGCAAGAGGTCTCTGACTTGGTTTTATGTGAACCCCTTTTTAGTTTTCCTAACTCACATGCTGAGCACAGATGATCTTTTTCAAATATGAGAGCAGGAATTCCTTTGACCAGATTCTGTGTGGCTAGTTTTCTTAGCGCATCAAAGTTGAKRTGWGAGAATTTTTGATGCCATAGCCAATTTTCATCGCTCTTATGAGACACAAGACAGAGGGTGTCTTGTCCCATAGAGGACTCAAAGTTGAGAAGATAGAGGTTTCCTTCTCTCTTTGCTGTGATGATTGGGTTACCGGACTTTGTTTCTATGATGCAGAGACCTTTGCGAAATTTTACTTCAAGACTTCTGTCGCAGAATTGGCTTATGCTCAGTAGATTGTGCTTTAATCCTTCAACATAAGCCACTTTGCTGATTGAGACATTACCTTTGATGAGAGTGCCATATCCCTTGATTGTTCCCTTGCTGTTGTCTCCAAAAGTCACAGAGCCTCCAGATTTTTCGATAAAGGAGGATAGTTGACTTTTATCACCAGTCATATGCCTGGAGCAACCTGAATCCATGTACCATGGTTGCACATGCTGGTGTTGCAAGACAAATTAAAAGGATTTAGGTACCAATTTCATAATGGGTCCTCGTTTGTTAGTAGGGGGTGGGGTACTCTTTTTGTTGCCCTTAGCCTTTGCAGGCTTGGGTTGCTTTGACTTTCCTTTGCCCTTTGATTTGGGCTTTTTCATGTTTTCATTGACTCCAACTTTATATCGATAAATGTGTTGTGTGAAGGGACAGTGATGTGTCAACATGTGATTCCTCAGGTTTTGTAAAATAATTAGACATTGACAAAAATGATGCTTTTGGTGCGGTTGTCTAAACTTTTTATTCGATGAAAATGAAGAAGTAAATATAGGTATGAATCCTGTTCTAGTATCGGTTCTAGGCTTGGACTTTACTTCTTTTCTTCTGAGGAATGTGGACTTTTCTTCGGTTGAATGGAAAGAAGAATTATGATTAAGTTTATCAGAGGTCGACCACTTCTGTTTTTGCTCACGGGTAAACTTGATGAACCTGAATGAAGTACTAGGGCCTTTTAAGTTTTCTTTGGCAGATTTAACATCTTTCACCTTTCCCTTTCCTTTGTCTGAAGATTTCATTGATGAAGGATTACCAGATTTCATTGAGGACTTGAAATTTTTAGGTTTCTTGTTTTCAATGATCTTTGGTGGTTCACAACTTATTTCATCTTCAGATTCAGAGTCGAGAAAGTCTCTTGCTGATTTCTCAAAATCAAAATTTGCTTGGATTGGAGCAGAAGATGTGGGTTCATAGGTTGATGCTTCAGTTTGATCTTCTTGAGGTTTTATCAATGTTGAATTTGATGAATTTTCAATTTCACTTGATTGATTCATCGGTTCATCAGTTGATGGTTTCTCATTCGGATTTTCTTTTTCATCAACGGTACTTGCTAATGAAGTAGAATTGACAATTTCTGGTTTAGAAGTGTCATTTCTTTCATCAACATTAATGCAAGTACTTTGCTCATAGACCACATTTTCAAAATTCTGTCTTGAAACAACAGTTTTTCCATCGACTTTAACTCTTTTGAAATTAGCTTTAGGTTTTGGAGAGAAGTCGGGTTTTTGAATGCATCCAAGTTTGAAAGTGGATTCAAAGGTAGATTTCTTTGGTTCGATGAATGAATCTAATTCATTGAATCCGATCCCTTGCGTATCCTTTTGGCCATTTAGTTTTTCAAAAACTTCTTGTGCATCCTTATACTTTTTCATCAGAAGTTCATTGGTTTGAAGCTTCTGATGAAGAATTTCACGCTCCTTTTGAAAGAAATCTTTAAGAGCTACTGAATTTAGTCTCTCTGCCTCAGATTCCTTTAAGGCCTTTTTATTCTTTCAGATTTTTCAAAGCTTAATTTTTCTTTTAGTTTCAAGAAATCTTCTGAAAGTTTAATTACCCTTAACTCTAGTTCTGATGGAACAGAGTTGGTTTCATTTGGAAAAGACTCACATACCTGATCATCAGAGTTGGATGAGGATTCTGCATTGGACGTGGCCATTAGACAGATAAGTGTTTTGTCTTCATCATCTGATGAAGAGTCTGACACCCAGTTTTCTTTTTCGGCCATCAAGCTCCGCTCTCTTGAATTGTACTTGTATTTGTTCTTATAGTAATCAGCGTCCTTGATCAAACGTCCTTTGCATTCTTTAGAAAAATGACCAAGTTTTCCGCATCTGAAGCATCGAAGGTCATTTTTCTTTCCTTCCTTGTCCTCTCTCCTTTCCTCTCTTCTTTCTTCTCTTCTCTCTTCTCTTCTCTCTTCCCTTTCTTCTCTTCCATCTCTTCTTTCTTCCCTTTGATAGAACTTGGATGGCTTTCTATCATAGGATGACTGGTACTTTTCCCTTCTGAACTCTTTTCGTTCGTAAGGTTTTCTGATGAACTTCTTTTGAAACTGTTTTGTATTCAAGGCCAATGATTTGGCGAAAGCTTTGATTTCATCGTCTGATTCAGAGGTTTCTTCTTCAGATTCTGATTCTACCAGCAATGCTTTCTTGTCTTTCTTCTTGTGTTCTTTGGTAGGAGTCCTTGATTTTTCTTTTTCATCAGCAGCAAGAGCAAGAGGTCCTCCAATGGGTATCTTTTTCTTCATTATATCGCTCTCTTGTGCTGCAAGAGTTCCATACACGTCATGAAGAGACCAGCCATCTAAGTTTTGGTTTGCTTGTAGGGACATAGATAATTGAGTCCATTCATCGCCTAGACTTTTTAGGAATAAAACATTGTTTTCTTCCTTGGTTCTTATGATATCGTTTCTACGATATTGATTTATCAATGTGTTGAAGCGATCATAAGTCTTTTGTATGGGTTCATCAGGGAGGGCTTTGAAGTTGGTGTAATCATTGAGACATTGTGCTCTACGATTTTTCTTTGTCTTTGCTCCTCCTTCCAGTTGACTTGCCAATTCGTCCCAAAGTTCTTTCGCAGTGGAGCATGTATCAAGGGATTGAAAGATTTCATTGGGTAGGGCCATGATTATCAATCGTTTGGCCTTTCTGTCAGTTTCGACTTTTTTTTTATCATCATCGTCCCAATTTCTTTCATCTTTCGGCATGTAATATGCTGGAATTTCAGTTGTGGTAATTGTTCCTGGAACTCTTGGGACTAGAGTTTGAGGAATGTAGGGACCCTCCTGTATGGAACGCAGGAGATTCCTATCCATTCCCTCCAAAAAATTTACCATTCTAATCTTCCATTGAGGATATTCCTCCCGTTGAAGAGTTGGAGGCTTTGTGAGGGAGCCAACATTATAAGCGGAATTCCAGTTGGCCATTGAGAAAGAAGAGAGAAATTTTTATGAGAAAGGAGATTGAAGTATTGAGAGATTTTGTATGATCGCTTTGATTGGATAATCAATCAATAGGCTCTGATACCAATTGTTGATCTCAGATCTCTCAATAACACTAATAATCTAGTTATGAATAACCAAATTATAGTGATTTAACGAAGAAAGTTATGAAGTCTCAAGAATA
>NC_037530.1:23331759-23342259 GCF_001531365.2 Cynara cardunculus var. scolymus
GATGTCTTCATCGGTCTTCTGGTTCTTCATCACTTGTTGTTTTTCATTACTTTTTACATTTTGCGTTGTGGGGTTTAACAACTTGTCCGATTTAAAAAATAATCCGGACACCATTTAGTCGTATTCCTACTTCTCTATTCAAAACACTTGGTATAAACTCAATAATCATAAATCGCTCAACACTTGTTTGGTTTAAGACTAAACCGCTTAAGCCTTAACCGGTTTAGGGTTTAAATCGCCCAACCCTTATCCGGTTTATGGTTTAAATCGCTTATGCCTTGACCGGATTAAGGCTAATCCGCCTAATCCGGACAACACTCTAGTGAATAACTTTTAAATCAAAAATTAAAGTTCTATACTCAAATATACAATTATGTAGAGTTAAGAAGTAGTAAGAATCACTTACCTTAAAAGCCTTTTGAAAATAATTGAATCTACTTTGCTTCAAAAGTATCCGGTCAACTCTTTTTCTTCCAAATCACTCAAACTTTTAAAATAGCAAGAAGAGGAGAAATGGAGGCTAAGTCCTCCGTTTATACCTTTCTAAAACTAGAAGGTCGGCTAAACAGCCCCTTTCCCACGTTCACCCACTTCATGCATATACATGACATGCATTCATACCCACATATACACACCTTATGCATGTATTTTATCATGTATAAAATTATATCCACATACTTAATGCATACTCAATATGCATATAATTTCACATACTAGCATGATTAAATATAATAATTTATCATGCTGTCAGGAAAACACATAACAAATAATCACATAATATTTACCTCAGGTGATAACCAAGATCCAGTTATCACAACTGTAGCTCTAATCTTCAAGGCTACACAAGTTATTTGGGGAAGGTTTTGATGATGTATCCCCATGAAGGCTTATTGCTTGGAGGCAGAATAAGGTAAAGCTTGAAAATAAGTTTTGTACTCCATTAATTTCTCTCCCAACGCCATTTAGCCGGGTCTAGTTTTCCTCTCACCCGGAAGGTGGCCACTCAAACTAGCTGCCCTGCCAGCTTAGAATTGTAAAGAAGCACGCGAAGGTGCCAGACAATTTCAGGCTCCTTTTGCCTTCAGTAAAACCGAACAAAACATTGAGTAAGTTGATTTAATTCGCCTGAGAGGGCCTTAATCTCACAAATAGATTTCGACCCAATCTCCCATTTGTGAAGCAGATCATGAGTGTATTCCGCCTGGGTTTAGGGTTTAGGGTTGACCTAATCTCCCATTTGTGAAGTAGATCATGAGTGTATTCTGCCTACAGCTCTCCTGCCCCATTTCGGTGCACTATTGGAAATCTCTTTGGGCCTTCTTTCTGGAAGCAAGTAAGAAGCTTATTGTAATGGCCAAAAGGTAAATTCAGGAAGATCCGAGTATACCGGACTTCGATTTGTTCGACCTGGGGAAAGAATGTGAACTAGCATAAAAGACATGCTTGAATTTAGAAAGGCAACGCGTGAAACACTCCGCCTGGGGACAGGAAAGCTTGAAAGAAGAACCTTAAGCGACTTCGAACTGAATATCTTTCCAATTATGACTGTAGTTCTAGCTAAAGCAATTGTAGTAGACAAGTTCTCTTTTACGATGGTCTGATGTTATTGTTGGGTTTCTGTTGTCTTTTTGTTCCCAGTGGGCCTTGTTCCTTGGTGGCTATTCTTCCTCCCCTATAAAAGGATGTTGGTCCATTCTTTTAAGAGGTTGTTCTTTATAGTGGGTTTTGAGGTTGGATTTTGTGTTATTTGTTGAAGTTGGAGTTTGAAGCTAGTATTATTTTATTGCAGACTTAGGATCACGTGAGACCAGCCTGTTTCCGTGAGATCCATGAGACCACTTTTTTACACATGAAAGTTCATAGTAAAACACTATGAAGGTAACCTTCACAGTTTTTTTGTTGCGAAGATTTGGATTTTTTTTTACCTTCACAATGTTTTACTGTGAAGTTTCAAGTGTAAAAACGTGGTCTTACAAAAACAACCTGGTCTTACGTGAACGCAACCCTTTATTGCAAGTTAAGTAGTTGTGAATGATTTCAACTTTAGTAGCAAGATTAACGATCAATAGTTTGTAATTTTAGTTTCTTAAGAACTTCATGTTTACATATAGTTTCCAAAATCAAAGTTCTTAAGCATTTGGTTCCCGTTTTTAACAATCTTTTATATTCATGCAACATTTCCCTCTTCCCTTAATTCCCTTTTTATGGCTCTGATCTATATATTTCCATCATTACATTCATGTTATTTACATTCCAATAATGTAATTTTTGCAATTTATATTTAGTCATTTACTATTTCAAGCAATTTACATTCAGTCATTATGATTAGTACAAACTACATGATGTTATTTAAAAGGAAAACAACATTAAAAGAGTGAATTACATGTTTTGACCTTCTGATTATTTGTTCTAAAAGATCTCGTCCATTTTTTGAAAAATAATATATCATGTCTTTGTAGTTGCATATTACAACGACTCAGACCCTTATCACTAACTCTTTTTTTTATGTGAAAAGTCAGTTAAAGTAATAGTATTATAGTCTTCATATTGTTTCTACCGAAATTTTCATTTACAAGTTAAAGATTATATTATCTAAGCCCTGAGGACACCTTCTGYTCGGAGGGCACAATCCAGCATTTCTTACAAAGTCTTACAACGGATGTGAGCTTAACAACCCTCGTGCCATGCCCAAGCCCTTACCTTMGCCCTATACCGAAAGATATTAGTTCATTGATCAACTACCACTTGATCCCCTAGTTAAAGGAATTTATCTAAGGTGCCAAAGAGTCCCCTCCTAATAAGTAGGGCTTTGCTGGTCTTACAAGCATTATCATTTCCATTTAAAAAATTAAGGTAATAGTATTTTAGTTTTGAATTTACATTCTTAACCCCTAAAGAAAACACCACTTTCCAACTTCATCCCTCTATTTCTTTTATTTATCAAATTATAAACTTAGGTTATTACAAGTCTTCCCTTTTAAAATAATTTCGTCCTTGGAATTCCTTTAGGCAAAAAGATGGGGGTACTTTGCCTTCATTTCCAACTTGGCTCCCACGTCGCATTTCGTTTTTTGTGAAACTTCCAATGCATTTTCACTAACACTATCTTGTTGTTCCTTAACCTTTGTGTGCAGAAGGTCAAGACAAAAACTATCTTGTTCAACAAGATTAATTTGATCGTTGACACTGGAATGACACTGAAGGTCTCATCAGTGTTCGCTAAATCTTGAGTAGATGTCACACTTGTGTAGATGAGCTTGGTATCACTATAAACCGCTTCAGATCACGAACTTGTTCGTCTCTATCTTCAGCTTCTATCTTCATTATCGTTGAACGATTTATGGTGTGAGTTTTGTCTTCCTGAAGGATACTTGTCTCTGAAGGAATTACAATATATGTTCAGCAATCACTGAACATATCGATGATGATCATTGAAGCTGAATACAGAGATAGTACACTTCGTAAAGTAAAATGAATCACCATCAAATCACTAAGAGAGCAGATCAACATGAGGCTAAGTCGGGCCATTTTTTGTATATAAACCGCATAACAAATATGTTATTACAAAAGATAGTTAGCAAAAACAATCTCATAACCATAATCTCATAGACATAAATCATATATTTCATAAATCATAATCTCATAAATTAGTATTTTGAAAACGAGACACCATATATTGAAGCAAAAAAGCAAACAATAAACAACAAACAAAAATTGATCTTGAAGCAAACAAGCAAACAGAAACAAAAATTGGACTTGAAGCAAACAAGCAAACGGAAACAAAAATTGGTCTTGTAGCAAACAAAATAGAAATTGGCTTCTGTTTGACCATTCATCGAAGCAAGCAAACAACAAACAAAAACAAATATTGGTTTTTGTTTGACCATTCATCGAAGCAAACAAACAGCAAAAATAAATATTAATAAATCGAAGCATAATTATTGGTTGAGCAAGGTGAAATATTGGTCAACCAAACAATAAACAGAAATTTCAACCCAAACAAAAACATCGAGCAAGGAGAAATCTAGGAAACAGAATCGAGCAAGGAAAAATCTTAAGAAACAAAATCAAGCAAGGAAAGAGAGAGAGAGAGATTGAACAGAGAGATATCGAAAGATTAGAGAGAAATCAAACCTGTTGCGAGTTGTTGTTCGATGGAGAAGCAAGAGATTGAGAAGTTGGAGAAAATGGTGTCAGCTTCTGGTGGTTTATCAGATTAGGAATATTGTGTTTTATGAGATTAAGGCATTTGGGTTGAGGATATATTGGGTATTATGAAAATAAGAAATTTTATTCCATCAAAGTACCATCTATTTACCAAGGAATGTTAAAATCCTCTAGTCGTGGAATTCATAGGAATCTGAAGATTCTTTCCATTGAAAAGAATGAACCAAACGAAGGAAATGAATCTGGTCAAAGGAGATCAACATTCCAATTTCTTCAGATTCCTCCAGAATCTGCAAACCAAACCCCATCTTAGGTCGCATTAGCGTCTCATTCTTCACTATTTTTTGATTTTTGATTTTTATTTTGAGCCGCTTTGGGGTCTTTTAATGTTTTGTTTAGGTTCCTTAGAGTTTCTTTAAGAGTTACAGTGAAGTTTAATTGCTTATATTGTAATCCGTGTTTATATGATTCAGATTCACGTGATCCAGGTGAGTTTTCTTACAGACCTTTGAATGAAATGCATATGTTATGAAATGATTTCGGATATGAAGAAGTGTGCTGCTATTCGATACAAGAATCTAAGAATGTGGTAAAATGAATTGTTATTGTGGAAATTATAAATGTGGTGTTTGGGGTCGGTTTAGCTTGCATGTAGTTACGATGTGGTGTATATATTGGTGAGGTGCATGTGACAAGGTGGTGTATGTATAGGTGAGGTGTATGTGATTGTGTGGCGTATGTAAAGTAGTGGTATATATTACGAAGGTGTTGAGCCAATGATGATTAACGGGGATGTTAACCGGTTTTATCGAACTTACATGTAGTAGACTTTCATATTTTGAAAACTATTATGGTTAATTTTTTTGAAAGTTAGGTACTTACTCTTTTATATGAGATGGCATTAACAAAGATCTCTTCACTAGACCTACTGGTCTAACCCTTATTTTGTTTTTAAAAATGTGAAATTCAAGACATTTACATCTAGAAGGTAAGGGGAAGGGAAAGATGTGATCTATAGTGACTGAACTGTATATGTGTTGCTTATATGCGAGATCAGAGTGTTTGACTGAAGTTTGTGCATTCCATGAACTTGTAAAACTGATCAATGCAAGTTGTGTAAGCATAAATTTATCGTAGACTTTTGGTAGTTTATTGTTGTATTCGTTTTGTGACCAATATCTAAAATCTCAAGTGGTTACATGTGCAATATGTATTGTATGTGATAGGTTGATACATTTGCTAAATCCATCTGAGAACACCAAATCCATCTCAATCCATGGTACTAGGAGAGAGGGGATGTTTTTTTCTACCATTGATGGATACAGGATTGTAGGTTACAGAAGACGTTGTTGGTAGATGCTTTTTTTTCCACTGTTGCGTTTCCCATTTCTTTCATGTTTTTGTTGTAGAATATGCAATTAATTATATGGATATTTTTTTTCTCTATTTCCATATGGGTTTAATATTTTCTAATTTTATTTAAAAATGCATAAAATATTAAGTTTTTTATTTTATTTTTTAAACTAAGAAAATAAGGTAAAAAGTCTAAAATGCCTTTCAAGTGCGGGGCACGTGATGGGATTAGTGGATCACAGACTAACAGAGTTGATGGGAGGGACGAGTTTGGACTCCGGAACACGATTTTTGTACCAAGAGTGTACTTTACGATTTAGAGGAACAAAAACCAAAAAACATCTATTCACGAGGGAACAAATATGTAATTCACTCTTGAAAAAAATTAGATTTACACATATGCGTAGGGGTGTTCACGGTCCGGTTTGGGCGGTTTAACCTCTCAGACCACAAACCAAACTGTAATGGCGGTTTATAAAATCTTCAAATCGAACAATTTGACATCAAGTGCCTAGACCGGTCAAACCATACAACGAAAAGGCTGTCTGGTCTGACCGGTTTATGTGGTTTGGGCCTTTAATGGACTTTAAATATTAAACTTAAAAAGACATATATAATTTAGAATTTTAGATTACGTATCCATTTTAATAAAAACAATATAGGAAATTTCTTAAAGTAAAAAAAAGAGCTCATAAAACATGACTTACAAATCTAAATTTGGAGACTAGGACAGATTTGGAGACCTGATAATGCGCGCCGATGACCGAACACTTGAACAGATTGAGTTCGAAATCGAAAAAGTTGAAGGAAATAGTTGAATAACTTGGTTGATGTCTTGATAATGTGCACCGAAATCAAACCATGGACTAGAAAAGATTGATAGATTGATAGAGTTCTTGAGGGATTTAAAAATTTGGAGATCGTAAATGTCAAATTTGTCGATATGTTTACTGGTTTATGGATTTTTAGGCGTCGATTCATTTGAATTTGCTTATGCTAGATGCTAGGCGCTAGAATTTATGTTGGGTTTAGGGATATATTTGAGCCATAGCCCATAAGTTAAAAAAGTTGGGCTTGTTAATTCTAATATATATATACTAGAAGAGTACTCACGCAATGCAGTGAGACACGTCAGATTTTAATGTTCTATTTTATTATTTGTCTCTGTCGATGTTATAATACGATTTTATGTGTTTTTAAGAAAGTAATAATGATTTTATTTTTGAATAAAATATAAATTTAAAAATATCATAAAATTTGAAAAAAATAATATCAATGTTATTATCAAATCAACTATTTAAAAATTCTTATTTTTTATGTAATTTCTTTAATTTATTTTTGTTATCTATACTATCTTATAATGCATTTGGCTAAAACTCTTAAACTCTTAATCTCTTAAACTCTTAAAAACAACCTCTATTACTAATGGTACAACCTATTAAAGCAATCCCTAAACCCGTTCAAATAAAAAACCCTATCCTATTTCATGGCCAAACGATCTCATCTCCAACAGAAACCCAATTCCCTCCCTAAATTCCCGAAATCGAATTTCATCGCCAACAGGAACGATTTCATCGCCCTAACCCAATTCAATTTCATAAACCCTAAATGATTTCAGGCAAAATCGCTCCCCACCGCTTTCGCCYTCACCCTTCAATCCATCGCTCCATCGTCATTTCTTCAACCTTCAATCCTGCCTCCAATGTCGTCTTCTTCAACCTTCAATTCTGCCTCCATCGTCGTCTTCTTCAACCTTCCAGGTAATTYTGTTTAGGGTTCTGTCCATCTCGTCTTCTTTCTTCTTGTAAGCTTTTGCAGACTTTTGGGGTTTGATTATTTTTGGGGGTTAGTGTATCTTTGGTGATTATTTTTGGGGGTTAGGGCATCTTTGGTGATTATTTTTGGGGGTTAGGGCATCTTTCATATTGACTTCTTTGGTCCATTGTATTTGAAGGCATGCTCTATTAGAGGGTTCTTAGGGTGCCGATTCCTTTTATGTATATCTTGCATTGTTATGACAAAATAGAAACCAATCCGCATTGCTATGTTTGCGACCTTAACATAACTTTTGCTTACATGGGGGAGCAAAACTCCACCTATAGGTTTAATTGCTTACTTGATTTTGATCTTTATGTGACTGAATATGCATACATGATTCTGTTTTGGTTGCTCTATTTGATTAAGATTTATTGCTGTTTCTAGAGTTATTTTGGTTGCTGTTCGTCTCTACCGGTTTACTGTAGGTGCTTAAACAACCTCATTCCAAATTATAGAGGCATTTTATGTCTTGCAATTATAAAAGTCTGACAATCACGTCCTTCAKTRCATGTAATGGGTAGCCAGAATGCTTGGAGAAAGTAACAGACAKAACAGATGAATGTTAGGGGCCGTTTACCAAACGCTTACCCGGGTAAGCGATTACCAAATCACACTACCTCACAGTAAGAGCTTACCGGGTAAATTRTTGGATACAATGTCGTTTTGGTGGACCAAAATATTACCCGGTTAGTAAATAATAGTGTAAAATTTTACTGGTAAGCATTTACCGGATAAGTGTTTGGTAAACGGCCCCTTAGTGTAATAGACCCACMTCACAGGGGCACTGAGTTTTCAACTCAAATAAATGTCATGAATCATATTTAGTGGATAAGTGTTTGTTACAAAGTGCTTATTTCTGTGCATATACATTTATCATAGTGGATACTTTGTAATTCTTTTGCTCAATGCTAACTGCTTCTGATGTTTTATCATTTGCAGAGAGAGCAACCTTGGAATTGAAATACCAGAAACTGTACGAGCCACTGTATTCAAAGGTATACGAGTTTTCTCATGTCTGGTCATTGTCGGATTGACATATGGCCATTGTCCTATTATTGTGTTTACATTTCATGTTGCATTTGTAGGCTGTTCTTTTTTAGAACTAATGGGATGGGGAGGGATATAGGTCAGCAAAATACATTTTAGGCTTGATTAGGATAAAATATCCCAGTCATTGTTGATTAGTATACATATTCAAGCTTGATTAGGATCAGTACACAAGTTGCTAATTAGGATTAGTACACATATTCAGGCTTGATTACCATCTCTTGCAAATTGTTGAAAGAAAAGAGAGAGAACAAAATATTGATACATTAAACTAGATTATGATTACCTCTCCACCATGACTGCCATTAATTCTATGTTTTGGTTGACTGGTCATCCACCTCTCCTCAAGCTTCTTAATAGATTCCATGTACTCCATCTGACAGTTCATTTTCTCCCTCAACAATAACATACAACATTTTAGGGTAGCCAGAATGCTTGGGGAAAGTAACAGACATAACAGATGAGTGTTAGGGGCCGTTTATCAAATGCTTACCCGGGTAAGCGATTACCAAATCACACTACCTCACTGGATGAATATGCTAAGAACCAAAAATCTTACCCGGTAAGAGCGAGACAAGAACCAAAAGTCTAACCCGCTAAGTGAGGACAACGACTCTTACCACAGTAAGAGCTTACCGGGTAAATTGTTGGATACGATGTCGTTTTGGTGGACCAAAATATTACCCGGTAAGTAAATAATAGTGTAAGATTTTACCGATAAGCACTTACCGGATAAGTGTTTGGTAAACGGCCCCTTAGTGTAATAGACCCACATCACAGGGGCATTGAGTTTTCAACTCAAATAAATGTCATGAATCATATTTAGAATAACAATCGAAAGATGACATGAGGTACTAAAAAGTTACAAATTTTCATACAAAAAAGAACATAATGAGTTCAGAATCTAAAAGACAGAAGGCTGAAACCCGACAGGGCCTTAGTTAATAGGTCTCAAGGAACAAGTTTTTAACATAAAGGTTTTAGAACAGTCTTAAAGGTTCTCTTAAAAAATCATGGCAGCAGCTGTTTCTTCATGCTTTTGTTGTTAAGGGATAAAAACACCCCCCCTTAGCATGTAAACAAGTTGCAAAATCCAACATGTTTTTGTTGGTTAGTACACATTGATCTATGAGCAAAAAAAAAAAGAATCAATCATAAACATCATGTCCAATACATCGTTAATGATCAAAATTTCAAGTTGTTTACAGTTAACAACTCCCAACTTAATCAAGAGTCATAAGTTGAGATCATCTTAGAACTACAACAATCTTTCAATGAAGGTATGAATTAGTTCCAAGAATATGAACATGCTAATAAACCTTAAGTTATAAACAAGTATACTAAACATTTACCTTGGTTAGCGCTTACCGGATCAATTACCTTACCGCGTGAACATAACAAGAACCAAGAATCTTACCTGGTAAGTGAGGGTAATGACTCTTACCCGGTAAGCTCTTACGAGTTACAAACGGTTACCAATTACCCAATTTGATGACCGGGAATGTTACCCCATAAGGTAAGTGAGTGGTGACTCTTGCCAATAAGCACGCACTAGGTAAACATTTATTAAACGACCCCTAAGTACATAAAAAGGTTAACTAATTATGTACCTGCACAATACGGCGGAATGAAAATGTTCTATCAATAATAATTACAACTTTACATATCAAATTTTTGCAAGATATGTTTGAAATACTCGGTGGTATTAAAAGTTCTTTATAATGCAACAGGATGTAAAAAAGAATTCTTGTACTTGTTAGTAGCTTATGACTACKGTTTAACAAAATGAGTTTAACTTAGCAATACTACTGTTTAAATACTTATATTTACAACAAACTAATTGGGCATAAAATGTTGTCAAAATACAACAGAATTACAACAAAAATGTTATCAAAATACAACAGAAAATGCTGTCAAAATACAACACAATTACATTAGTAAATGTTGTCAAATACAACAGCAAATAGCAACAAATAATCACATATCTATTTGATCTTGCAGGTAGTTTGTAAGATGAGTGGAAGTCAAGATGAGTGGCTGTCAGAATTCGCATAAAATGTCAATACAAATTGCTATTAATCAGTTTGATTTCAGAGTTCAAGAATATTCTGTTTT
>NC_037530.1:23342359-23343683 GCF_001531365.2 Cynara cardunculus var. scolymus
CGAATCAAACAACAACGATAGCCGCATCCAATCTACGGGAGCCGACAGTCGAGCAATCGTCTTCCTCCCCATGAAACCTAACAACCATATGATCGAGCTGCGAAACACCCTCTACGACGACAGGTTTGGCATCATAATCGAGTTCTTTAAGAACTGCATCCTTCATCCTGCTCTCACACTCGTCAACCCCAAAGTCCCAATAAAATATGTTCAACAATACTGGCAAACTTGTGAGTTTCACCCAGCCAGTCATGGGATAATGGGCGACATCGACGCACCAAACGATATGATTTGCTYGGTAAAAATTTCACGAGCAAAAATATCTAAGGTGATGTGCATTCCGACAAGACGAGAATTCAAGATCGAACAATATGACGAACCACCTTCCTCCGAGGACATTCTAAGGTTTGTAAAGATGCTAGGGTACAACCGGGAAATAAGAAACATCTCAAATTTCAAAAGACAATTCCTCCCACCAATGTGGAATTTGTTCTTTTCCATCATCAACCGCTCTCTCACATGCAAGTTGGGCTCCCTCGATCAAGGAAATCTCAACATAATGACAATTATGTATGGGCTTTTCTTCAACCTCAACCTCAACTACGCCCTCCTCATCTACACCGGGATCCACGCGGCCATGCTCAAGAAGTGTAAACTTCAAGCCGCAGGAAAGCCACTGTCTGCTGTCCTCTTCCCCCGCTTCCTTGCTCTCATCATTGGGGATGCAATGAGGCAACACGGTCTACCTACCATAGAGCCATACACCCCGGTTTACAAGATGCAAGGACATCGCCCAACGCTATCGTAGGAAGGATACACAACAAACCGTCCGTTGTCCCGGGCTATGCTCACTGTCATTCCATCGACAAGTGAGATACGCCAAGCCTATGAACGCTCCATGTTGTCCCAAGCACCGAGGGCAGCTACCCCGGAGCACTTAGAGCCGTCCCCCCCTCCAAGCAAGGGAGCACAAGCATCGTCTTCATCGGATGATGAAGATGATGATGATGATGATGATGATGATGCTAGTGCTTCCCCCGGACCTCACCAACATATTTCCCAACCCACTACCCAAAGGGGTATTGAAACAGGACGACCCAGTCCCACCCAAACCCAAGCCAGCCATCCAGAGGCCATTCTTCGGGCCTCTGGAGATGAACAAGCCGAGGAAGCACATATACCATCACCCCTCTCAACAGAGAGGTGATGAAGAGATAAGAGCCCCTTCGCCTCAGGGCTCGCCACTACCCCACACGCACACAGAAGCATTTGTTGCTTCTGACATTGATCCCATAGATCGTTCAGAGCGATCTTCAATTCGTGC
>NC_037530.1:23345263-23373695 GCF_001531365.2 Cynara cardunculus var. scolymus
CAATGGTGCAAGCGGATGTTCCCTCTTCCTCAAGGCATCCTCCAACAGGCCTAGTGGACGAGATTATTCAGCAGATGGAGTCGATGAGGAGAAGACCTCAAGTGCCAACCAGGGAACCAGTAATGATGGAGAATATCCATCAATACATGTACCATGATCGAGAAGAAAGCCTGTCAACCAATCCGCCTATCCTATCGCCAGAGTTGATGAGTCTTCTGCATCATCGTTTTGTAAGACAGACAACTCAAGATCCTCGAGCTGTCTTTTCAAATGATGGTATAAGAAGAGTCATTGATTTGAAAATCAAGTCATTTGCCAACAGAGCAATACGCTACATCGAGTTCAGAATGGAAAGAGCCCATGGGGAAGTTAGCGTCTTCAACGAGAACGACCTCATCAATCTCAATCCATATGACTTGATAGAGTTATATGCCTACACTGCTCAACGGCAAGATCACGGGATAAGATTCGGGATGGCGAACAGAGCTATTGTCAAGACAATGGAGTCCCTGGTGAACCACAGAGCCAAAAGAGATTTTGAGATTGCTTTTAGGCTGGGCATTGAGAGGCTATCCTGCGCTCCACCAAAAGAAGAATTCCAGGGCCTGCAGGAGATACGCTCTGCCTCTGTCTTGTCTCAACCCGAACTCGGACTTGTTTACAAGAATGAGYTTGGGGTGAAAAAGTTCTTTAGAATGTCTGAAGCCTTCAAGTACTCAACCAAATCACTTGAATGGTTTCAGAAAAATATTAGAGACAGACTGGGCAGAAGCCACGTGCCGAGGSAAGTGGGAAACCATMTCATTCAAGAGATCTCAACTGTCATAAACTACAGAAGATTACTCCTACGTTTTAGAGAGATATACTCGGGTAATCCTTGATGAGATGGATTTTTTGTTTATTTTTGCCTTGATGTATATTTGCTTCCAGTCTTGTACAGAATTCATCATCCACTGAAATTTTGGAATTTGATGTTTCTTCTAGATTAGTGTATGTTCTTCATATGTGATTAGATTAGATTTTGTTATTTCATTACTTAGGGGGAGATTGTTAGATTTCATAATGCAAAATGTAAAAAGTAATGAAAAACAATAAGTGATGAAGAACCAGAAGACCGATGAAGACATCAAGGCAGAAAAGACTAAGTCTGGATCGATGGAAAGACTAACTAGAGCATCGATGGAAACACCAACCATCGGACCGATGGACCAAGTGCAACCAACGGATCGATGGATGATGCGATGGAAAGTGTATTCATCGATACGATGGACAGACTAACACTTTGAAGATTTTCTAAGTATTCATCCAAGCATGCATTKAAGACTTGAAGATAAGGATGAAAGCGCCACGTCAATAATGACAGYTGGWGATGACGAATCAACAGCTGGAATTATAGTTTATCTTGTAAATAGTGATTATCCATGTGAAAGATAAACATTATTCATTAGCTAGAATATTTGCTAGAAAGTAGCAATAGTTAATTATCTTAGCATTAGCTAATTAGTATAAATAGACGACTAGGTCTATTGTAAAAAGCGTGCATACGTGAGAGGTTTTTACTTTGTGTTTTACGTTTTATTRTTWATWAAGTAAAACCTTTGAAGCTCAAACTGTTCTTGAATATTCATATTTTACTTTTAAGTCTTCTTAACTTTCTTCGTAAAATCACTATAATTTGGTTATTCATAACTAGATTATAAGTGTTATTGAGAGATCTGGGATCAACAATTCTCCATTGAGGTCCAAGCAAGCCAAAAAGGGGATACCCACATCTCTGGCTGTTACCTTTCAACAAGTTTCAGACATTGAAACAAGCCTTATCCCCGAGGAAACTTTAGTTATAACCCCTCCTAGCTCTTAAGTGATTTCTTCAGTCACTGTCGTACACGTGGCTCCTCTCCCAACCGCCTTAGTGACCCAAATCACTGAAGATATGAATATCATCATAGCCATTGCTGAATACCCACTTCCACCACTCTCATCCATCTTATCTTTTCCTCTTTCATTAGTCTCGACACATGCTGGTGATTCATTAACAATTATCCTCACTGATGATGAAGCAATCATCAACGGACCTGAGGTCGCTCCTCTCGAGATACCTCAGTCAACGGAAGCCTATCCTCTAGAAGGCAACTAGAAGAGAACCATCATCAATTCTTCAGATGGTGCTAATGACCCCTCAAGTACTCTACCAACCTACCCCTTCATTTCTTCTAACCCTAAGCTATCTTTTTCTGAAACCTCTTCTTTTTCAGGTGCTTTTGATGAAGAATCGACAGCCATGGAAGAGGAATACAACATGGTTGACGATGTCAAACTGATTCTCTCAGCTGTAGAGACTGTCTTGATCAAAATAGACCAAGTCGATGAAGACATGCCTCTTCGGGATGACCTTTCTTCTTACCTCTCAGCTGTTAAAGCTGAAGTCAATAATGTGACGGAATTGCTATATGCGATGCAAGTCGATGTCCGTACCTATGCTGAGGCTATCTCTGCTCTCAACAGCAAAGCCGATGAAGCGTAGGCTCAGCTTACCAGGCATGGTGAGATGATGCAACATATACTGGATCTTCTTCAACGTCTAGTGCCAGTTTCTGCACCCTCCTTCATAGCCGCTGATTGCCTATCGCTGGATCAAGTGCTTGAACTTTATCTTCTTCAAACTCAGTCTCTGTCCGAGAATGAACAGCGATTGGATATAATTGCTAAAAGTATTGATGATCTCACCTCTCGTTATGTTGATGACAAAAAAAAGGGAGAAAGACTTAGTTGCTGTTGCTGTTGTCCCTACAACACTAGTTAATGCAAATGCTCAAAATGAAAGAGCTGAAGCAAATGAAGCTACTGCTGAAGTTGTAGATGCCATCACTTTTATTGAAGCTGAAGCTGAGGAAAATGATTATGCCGTCAGAGTTGATGCTCAAGATGAAGACCTTCCTATCACCTCTGCAGCTAATGTTGGTGATAAGAAAGATGATGATGATGACAATGAAGCTGATGATCCTTCTTCCTTTCTTGATGCTGGAAAAGATCTTGGTGCTGCTGATGATGATGAAGACGATGATAACGACGACTTCACTATTAAATACCACACCAAAACCAGTTGCCGCTCAGAAAGGAGTCTTTCTCAGGGAATCTTCATCCCAGGGGGAGAAGAAGAAAAAGAAAGAGACATCTGCAAAGAACCAGAACACCTCTTCTAAAGTCAAGGGTGTAGTTGAATAAGGAAACTTGAAAGTTCTTTTCAAGCCTATCAATCCTCAAGGATATGTTGAACCCTCCAGGTTTGTTGTCATCACTTCTCTCTCTCAAATCTCATCTACTATTCTTTCTACCATCTGTGGTCGTCTAATTGAGTAGGTACCGCAAAACCCAACTACTAGTGTTCCTAGCGACCTATAGATGACTCAACTTAAGGAGTCACTTGACCAAACTAGAGTAAAAATTCCTCTTCGTACCTCTAGTTGTGGTGAGTTCGACTTCCTTACTGAACTTAAAAGACTCGAAGCACTCAAGGCTGAGGAAGAACTCCAAATTCAACAACAACAGACTGAGGACAGCCTCAAGCTGGCCAAGTCTCTTGCCTCTCAAGTTCTTCTGAAGAAAAAGTCAAAAAAGATGTTGAACGCTATGAAGGCCCAAGCTAAATTGATCTCAATTGCATAATCTGAACATCAAAAAACGATGAAGCTCAATGACCGAGACAAGGTATGGAGTGAAGATCGCCTAAATAAAATAATTATTCCCGGTCGTATTTCTATCGTCACAATCAGTGGTCGTAATAAAGATGGTGGGAAGAGACAACCTTGATGCTGTTGTCGAGTATCCTTATTACCTTGGACAATATGGCTATTAAAATGAATGGCTGGAAATCTGTCAGGCCATTCAGCGCTCAAATTCAAGGTATAAGCCAATATTTGAAGACATCCTCAGCGAGCTGATCAACAAGATGTCCAAATTTGTTGTTGTATCTACAAAGCTAATATTGAAGCAAGGTAGAAGAAGAAAACCTTCTAATCCTGATGATGGACCAACTCTGAGGAATGAATATGAAACAAAGTTCTCCCTGGAGGAAATACTAAAGGATTCAAAGAAGCGTGATATCTCTATGTTAAACCTATCTTTGCCAGCGAAGGGTCCTTGCACACCCAACTCTGTGCAACTAAAGCCTGAGTTTGGATTTATATTCCTTGACTATGATGGCAAACATAGCTTTCAGAGAGTATCTGAACTCCGTCCCAGCCCTATAGAACATCTAGATTTTCTAAGATATTGGTTGGACAATCACCTTTATGGTGAGACGATAGACCGCAAGATCAGAAGACAATTTCTACGTTGAAAGATGCTTGGAGAAGAAGTATCTGGTTACATCAATTTCAGCGACTTAGACTAGTTAAAATTTTTTGTCTTGTAAATCTTATATTTATATATCTTTTCTTTCAGTGTACAACTTATATGTAATAAGTCTAGAATGTACTGTTGTAACACTTGTATTCCTCCTTTTGAATAATATAAGTATTTCATCAGTATCACTGAAAAAGATCTCTAAAAAGAGTAATAGGGACACATGTCTATGAGTTCCAGTTTGCTCTTACATTCACTGACAATATTTAGTCAATGAACATGTTTTCAGTTTCCCTTATTGTACTTGTTTTTCTTAAACTTGTAATTTAAGAAAACTTATATAGAAAAAATTGTATCACTTATATGAATTTGGACTAGAATGATATGATCCTTGACTTTCCTAAGAAATAGGGTCTAGTTAATCTTTCCACGGACAAATTTCTCATAGAGGATAAATGAGGATAGGGTATCATACCAGGCACGAGGGGCCTGTTTTAACCCGTAAAGAGCTTTATCCAATCTATAGGCATGATTTAGATACTTAGGGTCAAGACACCCTAGAGATTGTTCAACATAAACTTCCTCTTGAAGTTTTTCATTAAGGAAAGCACTCTTTACATCCATTTGAAACACTTTGAAGTCTTTATGGGTAGCAAATGCAAGAAAGAGTTAAATAGCTTCGAGTCTAGCCACTGGTGCGAAGGTTTCCTCATAGTCGATCCCTTCTTCTTGTCTGTAACCCTGAGCAAAAAGACGAGCCTTGTTGCGGGTAACAACTTCTTATTCATCAAACATATTGCAATAAACCCACTTGGTTCCTTTCACAGTTTTATCAGATGGACGTGGGACAAGGCACCAGACATGGTTCCTTTCAAATTAAATGAGTTCCTCTTGTATTACAATGACCCAAATAGGGTCTGAGATAGCCTCATTGATCTTCTTGGGCTCAACTAAAAAGTGAAAGTTTATAAAGAGATAGATATTACCTAGACCATGATATATCTGAATACCTGCACTTGGATCACCAAGAATTTGATGTATTGGATTGTCTTTCGTCCATCACTAAGCTGGTAGAGGATTATCATCTGAGATCGGAAGCCCAGGTAGAGAAGATGACGCTTCAGCAATAGATTGGATTACTAAAGGAGCCTCAGTGAGCGATTCAACAACTGATAGAGGTTTAGTAACTGAAATATTTTGTGCGACTGAAAGGGTTAGTGTTTGAAGTAGAAGGGGGTACGTGACTAACGGGAACTGCAGCAATCCCTGAAGAGGATTCTCCTTGGTTATTAGTCACATCTAGAACGATAAATGTATCTTCAACCGCTTCTGGAGGGTCAGC
This sequence comes from Cynara cardunculus var. scolymus, assembly GCF_001531365.2. NCBI lineage: Eukaryota > Viridiplantae > Streptophyta > Magnoliopsida > Asterales > Asteraceae > Cynara > Cynara cardunculus. The sequence goes on from NC_037530.1 coordinate 23,350,950, forward strand.
GCTGGGTTGATTGCTGAAAGAAGCTTCAGGTTGTCCATAGTGAGATATCATCTAGTTTTCTAACTCTTCATCATCTTCAGAGATGGGTTTAGAGTTAGCTTATTGAGATTCATCAAATGTGACATGGATAGTTTCTTATATAGTCTGTCATCATTTGTTGAATACTCTGAAGGCTTTGGATATCGAAGAATATCTAAGAAAGATTCCTTCATCAGCTTTAGGATCTTACTTTTAAGTTGGCCTCTATTGTTGAGAATGTAACAAGTGCAACCAAATATGTGAAGAAATCTGAGAGAGGGCTTTCTGCTATGAAAGAGTTCATAAGTTGTCTTCTTAAATCTCTTGACGACCAGTGACCAATTTTGAGTAAAACAAGTAGTGTTGACATCTTCAGCCCATAATTGAGTAGGGAGACGAGATTCACTGAGCATGGATTGAGCATCCTTAATCATTGTTCAATTTTTTCTTTCAGCGACCCTGTTCTGTTGTGGAGTTCTCACAAAAGAAAAGTTATCAATAGTATCATTTTTGAACTTAGTATCATGATTACTTCTTATAGACTGTACTTTAATGTTGTTTATTACTTCTATGTGTTTGATGAACGAGATGATTTCTTCAAGTGCATCACTTTAGATCTAAGAAAAAGACCCACGTGTACCTGGAATACTCATTAATAATGACAAGTGTATATTTCTTTCCAGCTATAGATTGCATGTTGATTGGATGAAAGAGACCCATGTGCAATAGTTGAAGAGGAGAGGTCATTGAAGAGACTTTCTTAGATTTGAGGCTAGCCTTTGTCTGCTTTCCCTTTTCACACGTTGAGCAAAAAGATTCCTTTGCAAAAGAGTGTTGAGGAAGGCCAATGACGAGATATTTTTGAGATAGCATATTCAGCGTCTTGAAGTTGAGATGAGAGAGCCTTTGTGCCATAGCAAGTTGATGTATGAAGAGGGTTTAGAGATAAAACAACTATTCTCAGTTAGAAAAGAATCCATGTTGATGACATACATGTTTTCTAGATGAGAACCTGTAAGAGCAACCTTGTCATCTTTGTCAAGAACATAACATGAGTTCTCAGGAAATTTCACTGTGAAATTTTTATCACACAGCTGACTGATGCTAAGGAGATTTTGCTTCAGTCTTCAACATATGCGACACGTTTGAATATAGTTACACCGTTGGCTAATATTCCAAAACTTTTGGTATATCCTTTTCTATTTCCTCCAAAGGTTACTGAAGGACCTCTTTCATCTTTCTATTTAGTGAGTAGGGATTTGTCTCCAGTCATATGTCTTGAGCATCCACTATCAAGATACCAAATGCCTTTGACTTCCTGCACAAGAAAACAGATTAAGAATTCTTTGGTACCCATTTCTCAATGGGTCCAATAGAGTTAAAGGCAACATCCACTGACACTGAAGACTCAAGGTCAGCAGGTGTCTTCATTGATCCTGAAGAGGAGGCTTCAGTGGACATCTTCACCTTAGTTTTTTTCACAACTTTGGTGGCAGATTTCACCTTGGTTTTCTTCATCCTTGGTTACTTTCTTTACCTTAACTGGCAGACCAGCTTTGGTAGCTGAAGGACACTTACTGGAAATATGTGTAGTTTCACCACAAGGTCTACACTTCCTATAGCTGAAACTTAATTTTAGGGCCAGAGAGGTCCAAGGGAATGGAAGAGGGACAAGCTCCAAGGATTCTCTTCTCATTTGTTCAAAGAGAAAATTGAGGTTTGGATACCTAGGGTGAAAGATTCACTTTAAGTTTTGGCTTAGATTTCTGACTAGATTTAGATACCTTAGTCCTTGAAGAATAAGGTTCACAAGCTGAAGGTTTAGATCTGCGTCTATTTGACTTGTTATCCTTCTTGGGAAGAGGAGCGATGACAATGGATTTACCTTTGTCATTGCATCCTAAACTCGAAGGAGTTCCTTCAAGATGACTCTCAGTAAAATAAGACTGAGAGGAAGATGTGTCGAGAATGGAAGAGACAAAGGTCCCAAACTTTAGCATGGACCTGTCAGTGACACATTCTTCCTGATCAAAGGAGAAACCTAGACAATCTTTATCTTGGCATGGGTCTGAGCGTTAATGATCTATAAGGCCTTAATGGATGGTTTACACCACCCTTCAATGGTAGCCTTCTCAGTCTTGAGTTCAGCAATAGCTTGCTCATGCTCAGCTATAGCCTGTTCACATTCGATGCTTATGGTTTGGTTTACAATGACCTGATCCTTAAGATTTTCTTCAATCCTAGTCAACTCTTTGATCTTAGAATGGCATCTCTCTAATTGTTCTTGAAGATCAATATTAAGATTTTCAGCTTTGGATTTGCCATTTAAGGCATAGTAAAGGTCAACCGTCAGCGTATCTAGCGCAAATAGGCTATTAGAGGCAGAATAAGAGGATTTAGTTTAGGGAACATATCTGAGTAGATGTAGATGTAGATGACGAGGGATCACTAGAGGATGATGTCTCTGATGGTTCAACTTTGACATCCTTGGCCATTAGACAAAGATAGGTCGTATCTTCCTACTTGAAGGATGATTCTTTAGAAGAATCAGCGCAATCATGTTTTCAGCGATAAGACCTTTGCCTTTACGCTGAGAACTCTTCATCTTTTTATACTTCTCCTTCAACTTTAGATATTGTCATCTCTGGACCTAAAGGAGGATGGGAGTTTGGAAGATGGCGTCACAGTCTTCTTAGACCTGCATTCACTTTCAAAGTGACCTTTGCGTTGACAGTTGTAGCAAATCGCTGAAGCCTTGTCAATAGGATTTGACTTTGGCTTTTCAGAAATGGTCAGTGAAAGAGATCTGCGAAAATTACTCTTCTCTGGCAAACCTTCTAAAAGATTTAGTTAGAAGGGCCAATGACTCATCAAACTCTGAAAGATCAGAATCTGACAAGTCCTCAGAGTTAGTAGGATATAACTCAGTTAAAGAAACAGAAGAAATATAAGGGTTAGAAGGATTAGAAGGGTCAGCTGAAGGACTTTCAAAGATCAAAGCTAACAAAGAGCTTTTCATTTCCCTAGAATCTTAAAAAATATTCTTCTTCTATTGACAGGACTGCTCATGATTGAATAGTATCCCATAAAGAGAGATAAGAGAGAGAGAGAGAGAGAGGACATGTCCTTGGACATCTTGAGACACATGATATATTGATCCCATGATTCTGGCAAGCATTCAAGAAATTTTGTCAGAGTCTCAGCGTTGGAATATTCTCTTCCAACTATCATCAAATCGATAAGAAGACAATTAAAACATTGATGTAGTTCATACAACGATTCATTCTTTCCACAAAGAAAGCTTTCATAATGTCTTACTATATTAATCTTCCTCGATTCTTGTACTTCAGTAGTACCTTCATATTGAACATATAGAGTGTCCCACATGAATTTCGAGGTTTTGAGCTTCATCACATGGTGATATACCTCGACAGGAAGAGATATGGCTATTATAGACCTAGCACGAGTGTCTAAAGCAATCTTCTTCTTGTTTTCATCACTCCATTGATTAGGGAGCTTTGAAATCTGTCGTTCAGGAATCGCGAAAGTCGTAGCAGTTGCAGAAACTGCTGGAGATATAGCATATGGAACATAAGGTCCATTTTAAAGTTGTATTCTATGTATAGGAAATACTGCGAAGATGTTGGTTTTAAAGCTTTGGACTAAACTTTGATATTTCTGTTAAATGGGATTTGACTTATGTTATGATTGAAAATTCGATGAAACAAAAAAATAACTTGCAAGCATTTTATAATATTCATTATTCTCGTAATATTGTTAGTGTATTAGATTGGGAGTGCTTGATGGATTATACGATATTTTGGGCTATTTTAAAAACACAACAACTCTTTTATTTGGTGTTTATTATCAAAAAAAGCTATTTACTTTTAGATCACTTTTTTATTTTGGCAAGTAAGATACGACGATACGAAGACAATCATGATTGGGAAACAATAATTGCTTCAATGAAAGAAAAATTGTTAAAATATATTTTAGAGATCCTCTATTCCTTTACATGTGTCGCAACGTTAAATCACTTTTTTTTAATTTTGGCAAGTAAGATACAACGATACAAAGACAATCATGATTGGGAAACAGTAATTGCTTCAATGAAAGAAAAATTGTTAAAATATTTTTTAGAGATCCTCTATTCTTTTACATGTGATGCGATGTTAAATCCGTATGTAAATTACTAGTGTTGAAGTTTCAAAATTTCAAGTATATGTCTGGCTTTTGGTTTAGATAGCAATATCAATAATGATTTTTCAAAACAACAAGAATACGCAAGTTTAATCATAAATTTTAGCGATTTATTTGATCATTATAAAAGAACTTGGCGTAAAAAGTGAACAACAAAGCTCTTCAAGTTGGGCTTTTGCCAGTTCTAGTTCTAGTTCTTATCACCAAAAGTAGAGGGAGTTAATGACTAACTTAACGAGGATCAAAATGAAACAAGTAAAAAATCAAGATTTTATACAAATTTGGGTGAACTAAATATGTATATGCGTACTAATTTTATTCCATTTTCGAATGTCGAAGATTTTGAAAGTATTGATTTATTAGAATGGTGGAAACAAAATCAACCGCAATTTTCCAGTTTTGGCATGCATGACTCGTAATATACTAACAATCCAAGCTAGTACCATTGCTTCGGAGTCCGCTCTTTCTCTTAGTGGTAGGATCATTTCGATGTGGTAGACAAGACTAAGCCAAGAGTCCCTGAAGTGTTCTGTATGCTTGAAGGATTATTTGGAAAGTAAGAAAAGAACTCAACACAAAACATCATTAGAGATGGAATTTGAAGGGGTGGAAGAAAACTTGGAAAAAAACGAATATGCCATGAACCTAACTACACCGTCAACTACTGATATTGATAGCTTACTCACAATATGAAGATAATGACAAACCCGACATTGTTGACCTTGATGATGTTAAGGCACTTCTTAGACTTCAAGCTGAAGGAACACTTTTCTATGATTACATTGATGTATTTTTAGATGTATTTCTAAGTGTATTTGATTGAATACCAAGTACAAAATTATAATAAAACATATTTTTTAAGTGTATATGATTGACCCAATTACATATTTTAAAATGTATTAGAATAATATTTTTATATTTTTAAAAAGATCTTCAAAAAATAATTTGTACATATTAAAAATTGATTTATAAAAATAAATATGAGTTTTTGAAGTTTAGGGACGATATTCGTTGAAAATTGTAAATATAGAGGACTAAATTCCAGCATTTAAAATTTATGGAGGATATTTGATGAAAATTACCAAGGTTAGTAACCAAAATTAAACTTTAATCTAAATTTGAACAATAGGTTACACAAACAAATAATTTAAATGGAAAATTAATAAAATGAAGTAATAAAATAAGCAAAATAATGAAGTGGGTTATTACATTGTTTTATTAGGGTAATATCATTGCAAAACCGTCGTAAGATGGTAGCCGATGGGAAACTCAAAATCGAAAAAAAAAATAAAAGACAGATTAAAAAGAGTGAGATCGATAACAAGGACCAACAATGGTGATAGGTGGTAATAAAGAGCGGATGACGATGAAGCCGCTAGGGGTGGCAAGGAGTTTGAATAATGTACAGTTTGAAAACGAGTTTTTATACTTGAAAATTTTCCTAGCCGGTTACAGGTAAATTTTTTGTGTTAAGAAGATATAGGTAACCAATTCATAGAAGTTCGATGGTTTGTTTATTTAGAAAAAACTGTTTAAGTACTTAATAAGCGCTTACCCGAATAAGAGTCATGGTCCGTACCATATTCATCCGGTGAGGTAATTTGACTTAGTAAGCGCTTACCCGAATAAGCGTTTGGTAAATGACCCAAAGGTATTTTTGGTCGGGATCAGTCGGCCTGGTTACAAGCCAACTTCTTTATGCTTGGACCGATTTGAGACCAGCTCCGTGACTGGTTTACAACCATCTATAAATATAATACATAAAGCTATGGATCAAACACAGTAGGCCCAACGTTCAGGCCCAAAACTAATAGAATGATCTAGCATGGGCTTTCTGGTATTATTTAGCCTATGTTTTGTAACATGTTTGTACACGATCAAATTTACGGGTATTATATGGTATGTGTTTTGGCATAGCAGTTGATTATCTTAAACTACTGTAGCATGGATCATCAGATTTAAAGATTAATCTCGTAGATTTTATAAATACTTTGGAATAATCTCTTAGAAGAAATCTTTTATTCATCTAAATGCTTTATACAACATATAAGTAGAAGTTCAAAAGTAATGAAGCCCAAAAGGAGATGGGCCAAACGTAAAGAGATCAATAGAGATGAGAAAATTGACAAGAAAACATAAAACTGTCTCAAAATATGCCAAAACGATGTTTTTGGTTCGAAAATTTAGCAGGGTCCCAGGGCATGCTCCTTGTTTTTAACTGTGATTAGGCGTATTGTGTGTTTGAATGAAGAGTTCTAAGAAAAAATATGTGCGCTTAAGAACAATTACCTTTACAGGCTTGATCATAGACTTCCAAGAACATCAAGATCCGGTCATCCATCTTAGACCCACATCACAAACCTTAAGAATCGTGTCAAGATCCTGACGTGTTTTAAAATATGACTTAAAAATATTAAATTGGTTTTTATAATATATATATATATATATATATATATATATATACTATATGTGTAGGGAGAGGTTAATTTGAGAAATGATATATACTATATATATATATATACACACTATATATATATACTATATGTATAGGGAGAGGTTAATTTGAGAAATGATAAGTATTTGAGAAGTAAAAAAATGATCCTAGCCCATCATACGGTCAAGATTGGTCAAAAATCGCGACTTTGACTGGTCAAAGATTGCGGATTTGACTATTCAATATTTACGGTGTTGATTGGTCAAGTGAAAAATAGAGGGGTAGTTTTGTAAATTTTACAAATAAGTGGCAAACACGTGCATATGTGAACCCATAAGTACATATGTGACCTCATAAGTGCATAAGTGAACCCATAGTTCATACCTGAATCGGTTAATTAGTTAATATATGAATTAGTTAAATAGTTTATATGTGAATTACACAGGTCCACATATGAACATATAGTTCATATGTGAATTACACAGGTCCACATATGAACATATAGTTCATATGTGAATCATAAGGGTTCACATATGTACTTGTGTTGTCGCTTATTTGTATAAGTTATGAAACTACCCCGTTATCTTTAACATATCATGCAAGAAATTATCTTGTGTTTCACAGCCAAAGTCGTAAATCTTGAACAGATGAAGGACTACAATCATTTCTCTATTTTTCAAATACTTACCACTTCTCAAGTGAACGTATGGCTATATAATCTATATAAGGTTAAGTTCCGGTAGAATGAGAGTTCAGGTGAGAAGCGTAAAAAGCGATTTCTACCCTTGGATGCACATTAGGATAAGATACACCAAGATGATATGCACCGGTTCAATCCCCGTATCAAGCGCGTTCATTGGTAGGTTTGAGATTAAATGTGATCAATGGTCCAAATTCCTACTTACAATTCTCGTTTTAACATTTTTTCTCACATGATCCTTCACCTATATATATATATATATATATATACACACACACACACACACACACACACATATGTAATGCAAATAATATAGAAATCGTCTAAAAGTTAGAAACTGTAAAAACAAGTTTCATGTATTGTTTCAAAGATGAAACAATACATGTGAAAACCGAACCTGTTAAAATGAACCAAGATCTTAAATGAGTTTGATTTATAAGCTATAATTCATATTGTTTCATATTTTTGATTCTTGTGTGTGAGTAAAAGATTTCTTGAAGTTTCATTTATGAAACAACATTATATGAACACTGCATATTCACAAGTGTTGTTTCATCTATAAACAACAAATACAAATTGGTTTTCACAGTTTCCATCTTTTAGATGTTTTCTAGAGAGAAAAATATCAAATGAAAACATGGTTAAAATAAAAGAACATAAGAACAATTAAATTACATGTGATATTACACTGAAATCATATGCAATTATGGAACAAGGTCAACATATGGATGTACGGACAACTTGGCTCCAGCTTAAGTCACGGCCAAAGTCGTACAGAATCATATGTGATTTTACATTGTGCACGACTTTGGTCTATGACTTAGGTCGGAGCCAAGTTTAGTAAAAAATACATATGATTTCACTGTTCTCGTCTGAACCGACTATATATAAAACATAATTAAGAATGATTAGCATCGTTTTCTTCTTCTAGTTCACGTAAATGTTTTATGACTTGTTTGGTTTCTATGATGTTAGTATATATGATATGATATGATATGTGATATGTGAGTGATGAAAAGTCATGATTACATACTAACAATTAAATGTCATATCGAGTGTCCTTTGAATTTAACTCCCGTGAATACCTACCAATCTGGGTTTTCTATTTAATTTAACCATCGATGTTTATAACGTGGCATTCTCTTTGTCTTATTAATCACTTTATCATACAACTCTTTTAATCAAATTAATATTTCATATATTCTGCAATATGCTAAAATTTACAACTTCTTTGTTTTCAGATGACACAAATATGTTTTTGCACATCATAAAATATCTATAATCAATACCCAAAGCTAACTCAACTCGTAAAAATTTGAGTTTATGGATCAAATGTCTATAGAGTCACTGTTGGGTTTGTCTAGTTGTTAACTATTGCGCCCTGTGATAGAGCCATCGAAAACCAAACCTAACCGCCAGCCCACCAATTAATAGGCTTGCAATTGATTTTATACAGTTTATCCAACCTAATCTGCTACTAATATACGATGTATCGATAATATACCAACTATATTGTCATACTTATAATACAAGGTATTGTTTTGAGAAAAAAAATTTGAAGAGCTTTAAATTATAACTCTAGAAATATTTTTGGAAAATTAAGGTTTTTGAAATAAATGCGGTGAGTTGCTAATGTTGTGTCTACTTCATTGTCTTATTATTTATTTGACATCTAGCCAATAATTAACCACCATAGCCCATAAAATATCAGTAACCAGTTGAACACCTTTTAATTATATGACAAATGATTACTTACGCAATTGTTTTTATTTTCATGTTAAATTTTTAAGTGATTTTTTTTTCAAGTTAGAAATAAATTGAGTAATAAACATTTTCTAGCAATCAATATATATATATATGATTAACCTGAATATCCAACCCGTTATGCGAACCGACTAATCTCATGACGACCATCTGTTTTGCAGATAACCCGGAGTCATCGCATTTAAACTTCCATGACCAGAAGATGATTTTTATTTTTTCTTGGATTTGAACCTAGGACCTCCTGGTGCTTTTGATCTTTGGAGCCAAGCTCAAACCAATCAGGCACCACCCTTGTAGTTTAGTAATATATTTCTTCTTTACCTCTCGACATAACTAGAGTTCCTTTTACCTGGTTGGAATGGGGTAAGATTTTCCCGTACTATTATAATTAGGTTGGGTTGTATTAAATAACACAAACCGTACAACCCAACTGTTATATATATACGTCCTTACCCTCATAATTGAATTAATTGAAGTATGCATACATCAACTATTACCAAAAATACATATAAGTAAATATGTTAAAAGTGATTATTATAAACTTATATTGAAATCCAAGTTTGCATGTTACTTCATTGCAGCCTCTTTGTCTTCTCCACGTATTGGGGAACAGTGAGCAGAAAAAGATAAGTATATGAAGCCAATAAATCAAACAAAACCCAAAATATCACATTCACATATTCATATACATATAAAAGTGGGATCATCATATGATACCCCCCCAAAGGGTTTTTAGTCTTATTTGTTCCCACCCCACCACCCCTAATAACCCTAGGCCTTGTGAGCTTTTACTATATTTGTACCAAGTATTTTTAATATTGATGTAGTGTTGTCACTTTCAATCCATCTGCCCACACCCAAAGGGTCCCTTTGACCCTTCAACCATTGTGCTTTAACAGTTTGTACCTTCTACTGCATAATGTGGTTCACTGTAAAGCTCTGATATGATGTTGATGATCAATACAAACATACCCCTTCTTCCCTTCCTGGACCACCCTCATCTTTCAAGTTTCCCCCCAAACTTATAACTCAATCTTTACCATATCTTCAAACCCCCTTTTTTTTTTTATATATATTATATATATTTATTTTCATTCCAAAAACTATACAACTTTAAGCCAAAACAAATGAGAATATTATTGTATTTTCACTTAGTTATATGCTTAAACACATAGTGTTTAAGAACCCTAAATATAGTGATATAAGAAGAAAAAGGTTTATATGAATCACTATGGAAAAAAGTCTATTTGAAGATGTATATCTGAAACGATTATTCATATGAGTTCGCATATGCATCTCCAGATGGATTTTTTCAATAATTCACGTATAAGTCTTCAGTTATTATCTTCTTACGATATTTAGTATTCTTATTTAAACACATAATCATTTTATATCTAAAACAGTTTGAAAGTTGTATCTTAGATATGCTTAGGTTTATTTAAAAATAAAACCATGTTTGTATTTCAATATTGAAGAGAGAAAATCACCCAACTCATTAAGCTAATTTGAGTTGTTATAATTAAGTTCATTTGAGTTGTTATATTCGAATTGTTTGGATGAGATAATTGTCTGGTACGAGAGACAATCGCAGTCAAATCTTATGCGAATCAATAGAAGAAGATTGGACCACGTGTAGGGTCGCAATTGGATGGATCTAAATAATTGAAAGACATGCAATTGCAGCTGATGTTTTTGCGAGTTTTATATCAGATGCTGATGTTTCATGCCTGCAGGCTCTCACCAGACAATAACAAAGAAAGATAGAAAAAAAATCACCATTGGATACTTTGCCTACATGTATAAAAACAAAACCTATATGGGTTGGATTCCAGTAATGACAGTTAAAGGTGAGAAGCGTAAGAAATGATTTTTACTCTTTGATGGATATTAAGATAAGATGCATTGAATCAATCTCTGTATCAAGCGTGATTCACGGGGGGTTTGAAAATAAAGGTGAGGTGATCATGGGTCCAGATTTCTTCTTACGCTTCTCATCTTTAACTCTCTTTCTCGCACAATTCTTTACCAAATCTATGTATGGTCTCTGAGTATTAAGGGACATTTGGCTTGAAGAATCTCGATGGAAGGAAACTGAATTCAATTTTGATACTTGGTTTACCAATGGAAATGAAATTGAATTCCATATGTTCCACTAACTATGGATTTCATCTTTCCATCATAATGAGAAAGGAATTGAATTCCATTCCAACCAATTTGCTTAAGATGACAAAGCTACTCCAATTAAACCAAAATTCTTAAATTATTATATTTATAGTTTAAGAAAAAAATAAAAAAGAAATTTAAATAAAGGGGATTTTGGTCATTTTTCATCATTTAGTTTTAATTCCTCTATGAACCAAACAAACATATTCAATTCATTTGACTGAGTATATTCCATTTTTTGTCAACCAGACATGTGGTCAAACCTGAAAACATTCTATTCTAATTCCTTCCTGGTTTCAATTCATTTGATATATTTCATTCCCACAAAAACATTCTCCAAAGCAAACTCCCCCTAAGGGTCTTCTATCAACACTTATTATTGAGTAATTGCTACAAGGTAAGAATCATCATATTTTACTTATCTTATCATGTAAGATTGTTGGTAAACACTATTATCTTTGATTAGGTCGGTAAACGTTGAACTGGTAAGAGTTACCACACTTGGTTATTAGGTAGGATTTTTGCTCGGCAAAATAATACCATAAGATTGTTGATAAACACCATCATAGGGTAAGAGACAATAAATCTTTCGTTACCTAACAAGAAGTAATAAATTTTTAGTAAAAGCCCCATTAGGGGTAATTTGGTTCACAAAAATGTTTTGGGATGGAACAAAACATGTCAAGGGAATTGGAACGGGATTTGAATGAATTTGAACACATAGTTGATTGGTAGGAAGTTATCTGTCAAATGATAACCAACCAAAATACTCTTTTATGATTCATTGGCATGGTGGTGGTGGTTGACAGTGGGTGGTGGCTAGTGGTGGTAAATGGTGGTGGTCGGCATCAATTATTCGGTGGTCGACAGTTGTGGTGGTTGACAATAGGTGGTTTTGGACAGAGGTGGTTTTGGATAGAGGTGAGGGTGGTAGGCTAAAATATAGTCTTTGCATTCTCAATGGCATTGAAATTCTTGGATACATGGAAGGAATAGATGATACCTTGATTTATGGATTTCAAATCCATTTGATACATTCCATTTCCCACCTTAAGTGGATCAATTGATAGAATGAAATTTGTCATACGACTTCAGTATTCCAATTCCATTCCATTGAATCATGAAACGCCCCCTTTAGTGTGTGAATAAAGCATCAAAACAAAGGTAGTGAGATTAATAATTGTACGTTCTATCTAAATACGTTGCAATAAGTTACATATCTTAAGACGAACAACCTAACAAGGTTTATACTTGTGAAATAATAAGCAACTAATACAACGTTAAATAAATTAATAGGACTCAAAAAATGAATCTATATTTGTGCAAATCCAAGAGGATTCACTCATAAATGTATGTAACATATTGAATTTTGTCATAAACTTTTGAAAAATTTCAACACTTTTATTTTGTCGAAGGTAACATATTTCCCAATAAAAACACTTCATACGAAGAAAAAACAAACTTTGAAAACAATTTTTTTTTTCAAGTCAGAAACATAAATTTACGTAACTATAAGTATCTTACATAATTCCATTCAGTTACTCCGAAACAATATATATTTTTTCAAAATTTCTTTTCCACCCTCAAATTCACATATTGTGCACATAAAATCGACTTAAAAGCACAAATATGTTATTCCATTTACATAACTTTTTCAATGTATAAATTTATCAATCTAATAGTAAATTGTGAAGTAAACTTACACTTTTAAATAAAGAGGTTTCACTGATGGACCTATCCGTTGGAAAAAAAAATCACCGGTTGATCTGATGGTCGGAAAAAATGTGGCCCATGATTGTGACTACCGGTAGATTAACAATCACTGAAGGTATCTACTGGCATTTAGTTTGATTCGTTACAAATCGCTGAACATTTCAAATGGAAAATTTTGTCCCTCAAACCTCTTAATTTTTCTAGTATAATTTTATCTTGCTTTTGTAGAATTTTTCGTAAAATACATCTTTCTATATTGTGCAAGTAATTTTCGATCTCTCTTTTCACGTGAAGATTCTTTATGACTTATGAGTTATCTCTTGCATGCTTCCCGAAAATGAATATTGAACTTCAACAATTTTATGAACTTTTATTTAATAAATGGCAAATATTTACAAACACTTATAACATTTGATGAGTTTTGGACCTTGACCTCCAAAATGTTAGGGTCTTAGAGATGGTAATACAAATGGAGCAATTTGTTATTCATCACAATCGAATGTGTCAAATGTAAAAAACAAAAATCGACATTTGCAAATAGGAGACTAAGAGGAGATGAAATTGTTTAATTAAATAGATGATTAAAATGAGATGATAAATCTTTCATTTTACTTGTTTGAGTTTTCAAATATGTGGCATTGTACGTTAGTCAAGTTAATTTGGTATGCGTCGTTAACTTAACGTATACCTACATTTCATATGCACGTTAACAAGTGTTGAAATAAAATTGATAAGATCTATTATTCGTTCAGTTAAAAGGAATATTAAATCACTTGATATGATTCACACACATGCATGTATGTAATTTGAAATCAACTAAAACAAAACATGGCGGTAAATATTTCATTGCTTATTTGATCATAGCATGTAATTTGGCTAAGTCTATTTACTTAAAAAAGTAAAGACGAGAATATTGACAAGTTTGTGGTGCACGGAAATGAAATTGAGAATGAACTCAATAAAAGGATCAAAAGTTTGAGGTGTGATCGAGGTGGTGAGTTTGAAGCAGTGTTTGTTGAATTTTGTATCAAAATGGCATTGTTCAAGAACTTAGTGCATCTTATTCACCTCCAACACAATGATATTGTTTAAATAAAATCGAAAGAAATAACAAATGGTTACATTTCTCTTAACTCCCAAGCCTTTAATCTTACATAAGAAACCGGTTATGACTTCGTAATAAAAAGTAATCAAATCTTGCCTTCTGATTGGAAGATACAAAAAGCACATTTCCGATAAATTCTTTCTTTCTTGTTTCTACTGTGGTTCACGAACGAATGAGAGGTAAAAGTTAGAAATACTTTAGATCAACAATTTTGTAATTATTTAAAGTCGTTTTATCCTGAGAAATAGACGAACCATGCTATAGTCAAAATATGTATTAAGGACATTGTTTCAAACATAGAACAATGGTCAATTTTACTTGGCGATGAAATCCCTCAAAAGACTTCATCTGATCTAGTTTTCTATTGTATATTCTAAGTTATTTCATTTCTTGCTTATGGCTTTTATCATCATTAAATATGGAGAGATTGTTAGGTTCCTATTGATGATTTAGTGATCGATAAATTGCCACTACAATAAAGTTAGAATATACATGCTTATTGACCAAGTAGTACTGAAGATCATTAGTTATGAGAACTTTTAGCAACGTTGATGATCCAATGAAGTAGTCCAGTGGGAACTCAAATTACTGAAAATTTGTCAATGAACTCACTTAAATCTCGGATTTAATGATTCAATGGTGATATTATATGATGGAAATTATGTGTTTGATCATTATTAATTGTTTGAAAACAACAATATGCTTAAACTACAATGCAATGAATCCATAAACATAAAAATCAATTCATGTACGTAAAATAGAATAGTTGTTCCCATATAATAGCTAGATACGAGTATTCACCACAACACTCAAGCTAAAGACCTTAGGTGGTTGAACTTGATGATCGTGTGACCCGTAATGATTTGGTTCTAGCAATTGGGCACATCTTAGTTCATTAGAGGACTCGAACTATAGACCGAGAATAGTTGAACTTGATTATCAATGTTTCGTAATAGAGGCTCAAGAACATAGATTTGTGGCCTACTTTTGTGTTCCACCAATGATAAAATCGGGTCTCGCGTCATCGCAAGACGTGTTGTGGACTTTATCGTCGTTATGTTGGGATTGCTTGAACCTTTTACTCAATAAGCTCTATATTCCCACTTTCATGATTTCTAATTGTATATATTAAATTGTTTGATCTCACTAGGCGTTAAGCCTAACCTTTTTTTAAATGACAAGTATATCAGGATCTCTTGGTAGTGGGGCTCCCAAGGTCTAAACAGAGCGATGGTTGTTGTTACGGGAATTTTTTAAGGTACTACTTTTGAAAATACTTAGCGTCATGCAAAGAATAGATTCTTTTTGAGATCGTAAAGACATTCGATGTTAGTCTTCACCTAGTATTGGTTTAGATTATTAGGTTGTTATCTACCATATATGATTTGTGATGTAAACGCTTACATTTCCCCATTTGGGTGATCTCTATTATTTAATTATTTATTTTTATACGTTTTTCTGTTTAAATTTACTCCTACCTTGGGGAGCTCTAGTCTTGTTCGTGAATAAGTAGGATGACACAATGAGGATGTGCATTGATTATCAAGAGTTGAACGAAGCAACAGTAAAGAACAAATATCCACTCCCTAGGATCAACGACTTGTGCGACCAATTTCAAGGGGCGAGTTCCTTCTCGAAAATCGACCTTCATTTGGGACATCATCAAGTGAGAGTGAAGAACGATGACATTCCTAAGGCATCTTTTAGAATGCAGTACTACCACGATGGGTTTCTTGTAATGTCGTTCGGGTTGATTTTCCAATCGTGCTTATGGATTTGATGAATTGGGTGTGCCGGCCATTCCTTGATATATCTGTAATAGTGTTCAACAATGACATTCTAGTCTATTAATAAAACGAGGCAGAACATGAAGAACACCTTTGTAAGATCCTAGAAGTGTTGAGAGCGGAGAAGTTTTATTCCAAATTCTCCAAGTGTGATTTTTGGTTAGAGGAGATTCAATTATTAGGTCACGCAGTCACTAGAAAGGGAGTGGAAGTGGACCTTTCTAAAATTAAAGCCATGATGAAATGGGAACCGCCTAAAAGTCTGTCTGAAATCCGAAGCTTCATGGGCTTAGCGGATTACTACGAAGATTCCTTCAAGATTTATCCAAGGTTGTTTCTTCTTTGACGACCTTAACACAGAATAATGTGAAGTTTGTATGGACCGAGACCCAAGAGAAAGCATTACGAATCTTCAGAAGAAGTTGTGGGAAGCACCAATCTTATCCTTACCCGAAGGATTCGATGACTTTGTGATTTATAGTGATGCCTCCAAGATTGGTTTGGGTTTTGTTTTGATGCAATGGGGAAAAGTGATCGTCTGTGCTTCAAAACAACTCAAAGAGCACGAAAGAAACTATGCTACTCATGATTTGGAGTTTGCAGCGGTAGTGTTTGCCTTGAAGTTGTGACAACAATATATCGACGACACTAAGTGCACCTCTATACTGACCACAAGAGTTTGAAGTACGTTTTTAGTTAGAAGGAAATGAACATGAGATAGTGGAGATGGCTAGAACTTCTCAAGGGTTACGACTAGGAATTGATCTACCACTGGGGTAAAGAAAATTTGGTAGTAGATCTGTTGAGACGTAAGCATTCGAGCCAAACTTTCAATAATTGGGCTTAATCGAAAAGATTAAAGCATCACAAGTCGAGACATTGTTAAAAGAAAACCTCAAGAGTGAGGTGATGGTGAAACAATACTTGTTGTTGATGGAAGACGATTGGGGTTTAAAAACTCTTCCAGGGGCGCATTTAGGTGATGGTCAACCGTTTCACCAAAAGCGCTCACTTTTTAGCCATGTGAGAAAGTTGAATGGACAAGTTGAAGAAATCGTAACTCGATGAAGCCGTTTCTAGGCAAGGGGTGCCTTTGTCGATCATTTCAGATAGATATAGCGATTCACTTTGAACTTTTGGGACGATCTATGAAAGGAGTTGGGCATGAGTGTGAAGTTAAGCATGACTTATCATCTTCAAATCGATGGCCAAAGTGACAGTACCATTCAAACTATCGAAAATATGTTACGGTCGTGCATCATTGATTTCGGCGAGTGTTGGGATTCTCACCTACCAATAGTGAAGTTTGCCTACAATAATAACTAACATTCTAATATCGGGATGGATCCATTTGAAGCTCTATATGGTCAAAAGTGTAAGACTTCCATTTGTTGTCTTGAAGCAATTGAGAAACAATTTGTCGGGCCCCCCGAGATTGTGCAAGAAATGGCCGACCAGGTTAAGGGCATTTGAGAGCGTTTTGAAGTTGGCTCAAGATCGTCAAAAGAGTTATGCCAATAAGAAGGGGCGGCCGATGGAGTTCCAAGTTAGGGATCGTGTAATGCTAAAAGTATCCCTTTGAAACGCATCACAAGGTTTGGAAAGTGGGAGAGGCTTAGCCCTTGTTTCCTTGAATCATTTACCGTTTTGGTGTAGGTGGAACTTCAAGCCTACAAATTGGAGTTACCAACTGAGATGAATGGAATTCACAACACTTTCCACTGTGCTATTTATGAAAGTGTTTGGATGAAGAAGAAAGCATGATCCCTCTTTCAGATATTAGTGTTGTTGAGAATAGTCATTGCATTGAGTAGGTGAAAGAAATTTTGAAAAGAAGTCCAAAAAATTGCGCCACAAAGAGACTGTCATGGTTAAAGTTAAGTTGAAGCACCACTGGACCTCTAAGGAAGAGGATATGCAAAGGCATTACCCTCACCTTATTTGTGTAGATAAAGATGTTGAAGACGAAATCAAATTCATGTTTGGGAGAATTGTAACACTCGGAGTTTCGGGGTACTTTTATTTTAAGAATTCTTCTGGTTTGTGCAAAAATTTAAGATTGTAATGCCTCTATTGAAGTGCTTATAAAAGGAAATACTTAGTAAATCCAATTTGGGTTAATCCTCAGGAAAAAGGTTAGAATCAGGCTAAATCGATAATGTCGTGGCTGGAGTAGCATGGTCCACTAGAGACTTCGGCTAAAGAGGCAGTGAGTCCAACAGCTAGGCCCACGACCTAGACTGCACGGTACGTCATATGGTTCGACTTTTTCGTGAGGATGAGTTGGGTGACACAGGTGGAAAATGCTGTGACTTAAGTCGCAAGCTTGGTCGTCGGTGGATGCATCAGGGTCGATTAAAAGTCGAACTTTTAGGGTTTTTAGTTCATTTCTTCTCCATCCTTCTCTCTCTACATTTATTTCAGTTTAGTGTTCTAGCACCAATTTTGGAGCATTAAATAGGAGCATTAAGTTTAAGATTTCAGCTTTTAAGTTGAAGATTAAATACCTACTCCTCATCCTCTTCGTCATATTTGGTTTTCTTCAAAACCTAGTGAAGTGAGTTCATTCTAAACTTTCTAAAAATTTTATACAGTTCAAAATGCTATATTTTAGTCTCTTAAACATCCTTCTTTATGTATTTTACATATATATAAATCTTGATCAATTTTGGTATTTTAGGAGATTTGGAGGTTTCTGCCCTCTTTGACAAAATGAAAGTCTAGTACTTAGATATTGTTGTAAACATGAGATATCATCTTAAATATGATATGTTGGGTTATAAAATTTGTGATTTAATAATATCTATGAGAAATGACTTTATACTTGAAAAAAGAGAAATTATTGGTACTTGGAAGAGGTAATTATTTTGGGTTTTGAAACTTATGAAATCATATTGATCTTGATACTTGGCTTTAATTATTATTTAAGGTTATGAGGCTTTGGAAATTTTTTGATTAAATCTTGGATTTAAGAATTTAATGATGATATTATGTGATGGAAACTATGTGTTTGATCATAGTTCATTGTTTGAAAACAACGATGTTAGAATATAATGCAATGGATCCATAAGCATAGAAGTCGATTTACGTATGTAAGATGGGATAATTGTTCCCATTTAATAGCTAGATATGGGTAATGAATTCACCAAAGGACTCAAGCAATAGACCATAGGTGGTTGGATTTGATGACCGTGTGACCCATAATGAATTTATTCTAGCAATTAAGCACATCTTAGTTCATTGGAAGACTCGAACTATAGACCAAGTGTAGTTTAACTCTATGACTAATGTTTCAAAATAAAGGCTCTATAACATAGATTCTTGACCTACTTCTGTGTTCCACCACAATCAATGGTTATCGGGTTTCCCCCGTTGTTGCAAGACGTGTTGTGGACTTTATAGTCATTACGTGGGGATTGCTTGAAATTCTTAAGTCTTGTCACACTCTCACCATTTTCTTTTAACTCACAAAGACCCAATATCTCAACATTTTACCTCAAACACTCCCTTCCAAAATGTATCTAAACTAGCGATGTGTTTCATTGGTAGGTCCTTTCGCCTCTGGATTGACCAGTGAAACTTCTATACTCATAGCATTCAAAAAATATTATACATTCAGAGATATACTTTGAATCTCAGGAAAAAAAAATTAAGAATGAGTCCTGAACTGATGTATTCAAGAGTCAAAACAATGAAGTACAGGTTGTAAACTGATGTTTTTAGAAGCTAAAACAAATATAGAACATGTTCTGAACTGAGGTGTTCAGAAGCTAAAACATGAAAAATACTTGTTTAGAATTGTCAAAGAAACTAATTCAAACGCTAAACAGAATGACTCGGTACGCACAGTGTTTACCAACAAATATTCAACGATTAGAATGTTTGATTGTAAAGAACGAGTCACAGTTAATAATATGAATAGTTGAATCATTGATATGAAATGAATTTAATGTAAGTAATGAGAATTCAAGCGAGTGTATTTTCACCAAAAATTTCAACAAATATATGAGACGTGGAAATGACTAAGTCAAGAAAATATAACACATGGTAATTCAATGATTGATTTTTAATCATAATAGAAACAAACAAAAGTAAGCTTCTTGGATTGAACTACCATGGTTCACAAAAAAAATCAAAATACATTTATTTACACAATATGGTACTCCCCCTTAAAAGTAGCATAACCTTTTGATTGATCAGTCATGTGGTAAGAATATTCTAAATAAGAATGCACATGACTTTCCTGCAAAACATATTAGAAAGATTTTGGTACCCAACGTTCAATGGGTCCTCGGAGGTTAGATGCTTTAGCATTGAAGCTATTAAACTGGGAGTTGGGAATACTGTAAGTATTGTACCATTTATTCACATACCTTAATTGACAAAATCATTTGTTCCACAAGTTGAACACTACAGCTTCTTTTGGGTCAAACTGATTTGCTTAGCAATAACCTGACAAAACAAGGTAAATCAGTCTTGGACACAAATGATCTTATATCAACTACATGAGATTGAAGTGGCTTGTTTCCAACACGAACATCTGTAGTTGATTTTCTTCTGCAAACCATTTTCACTTTTGTAGAATGATTATCTGAACCAGTTCCAGAATCATTATGAAACAAATTAGAATGATGAGTCTGATGTTTTGAAAAATCATTTGATTTGTTGTATCTATTAATATATCAATTAGATTCAACACTTGAAAAGTACTATTCTTATAGACAGTGATTGGATAAAAAAGATCAATTTTATGAATTGAACTTGAAGTAGTTTTATAAGAGAAAACAGAATCAGAATCAATTCAATCATTATAAGGTGAAAGAACAGTAGTATTTGGACTAGTCTATTCAGAAGATTCAACTTTACTGAATTCTCTTTAACTATCTGCCTAGTTTTGAAAATTATCTGTTCAAATTCCTCGACTTTATCAAATAAAACATTTCTTTCTCCAATACTGAAGTCAAATTTCATTTGAAATTCAGATCTCAGTTTCTACTTAGTCACAAGATCTATTTCTAAGATAGATAATTTCTTTGAAAGCTTAACAATCTCATTCTCAAAAGCTATCCTCTCATTGTTAAAGTCTTTTTCCAAAGTTTTTTCTTTTATCAGATATTTCTTTGAATAATCCAACACCCTTCTTCATGAACACTTTCTTTACACTTTCAAACACTTTTCTTTCAATTTTTAGAACTTTCTGAAGATCAGAAATTTTCTTTATATGCTCCAAACTTTTCTTCTCAAAATCTTTTATTTCAAGCTCAAACTTATTTCTTTCTATAACAACAACCTTTTCAAAAACAGATACTTGATTTGAAAGTTCGATATTTGTCATCTCACATGATTTAAGTTTAGTTTCAAAAGCTTTCCTGTCAGAATCAAACTTATTTTTCTCACTCATGAAAATATTTATTTCTTTCTTTCTCTCTCAAACTTTTATCTTAGTATCAATTTCCTTCTCAAGATCAGAAATCCTTTTCGTAAGCTCGAGATTTTCTTTTTCCAAAAAATTTCTTTTCTTTTTTGATTTTTTGAAATCTTCCTGAAGATAAGTTTTCTCTAGCAATAGATTCTGAATAACCTTCATGTTTTTCATCTGTCTTGATTAATAACCTGTAATCTTGTCATTCAAGTTAGAAATCTATTTTTGTAAATTGTAATATGGAGAAGACATTGTTACCTGATCGAATGATCGTTAATCAATATGATTATCAGAAGATTTGAAAAAACCCAAAAAGAACAATGTTCCTCTACTGCGAATAGTAATTATATCACAGAAACTTGATGCAATATACTCAACTATCGCAGATAACATGTACAATAAATCCTATATATCGCATGATACTAGGAATGAACAGTAAAGTATCGTAGAAGCTTGATGAGATATACTCAACTATCGTAGATAATGGCATGCGATAGTTCCAACTATCGCACCTGTGTAATGCAATATACACAACTATCGCATGTAGTATCAAGCGATACTTTCAACTATCGCATGTAGTATCATGTGATACTTTCAACTATCACAAGCTTCTTGTGCGATATACTCTAACTATCTCACAATGATATGCGATAAACTCAAGTATCGGAGACTATTATGCGCTAGATCTTCAAAACTTGCGATATACTTGAATCTTGATCAAATCGAACTTGAAATCACAAAAGCTCAACAAATCATGACTAGACCTTAATTATAATGCTCAAAATTGATGCAGGAACACAATTAATGAAGGCTCTAAACACAAATTTGGACCAAATAACAAGAATTTGTCCAAATTGATCAAGACCAGACTTTGAGTTCGAGTGCCAAAAATTTCACAAAATCTTCAAATTGAACAATCAAATCTTCAAATTTGTTGCTAAAATTCAAAAGATTGATTGATGATAATAGTCTAACAAGTTTGTAACAACAAATCAATCAAAAACATAAAAAATTATCAAATTCATATCAAGAACAGTTAATTTTTCAAGAAACCAAAAACTTCAAAATTTTCCTTCAAATCTTCATCAAATCAAATTGAAATTGCTCTGATACCACATGTTAGGATCCAATTGCTTACCGCTATGCCAAAAGCATGATAGAGAAAACATAACTTATTTTCTAATAGCGTAGCAGTCAGCGCCACATTTCGATTTAGGAAGATGTTGATCAATGACCCAACAATCCCCCCCAACATCTGCCAGCACTAACAAGATCTTTGCTAGAAAATAATGGCATGCCTTTGGCATTATTATGCCACTACTAGAAAACCAGGTATCAGCGACGACTATCAGCGAGGGAATTTTTCCCTCGCAGATCAGCGAGGGATCAGCGAGGGAAATGACAAAAAACACATTCCCTCGCTGATCCCTCGCTGATCTG
>NC_037530.1:23373795-23376015 GCF_001531365.2 Cynara cardunculus var. scolymus
AGACTATGCAATACCAGTCGCTGAGGGCGCCTCACGCTCCGAGGCTACTAAATCACCATGTGTTGGTGGTTTAGGTACCCAGGATACGTATGTGACAAAGAGGGAGCTTCAAACCTTTGCCACAGAAGTATTCAAAAAGATAGACGAGTTGAAAAGCTTGTTTACCTCCCGCTCGTTGGCAGAAGACCTTTCACCAATAGCAGAGGCTCTGAAGGAATTGAGCTCAACCACAGCAGAACTCAAGTCTACACTTTCAACCCTTCAGAGCTCTGTCCTACAGAAGGATGATCTCACAGAGGCGTTCAAAGCTCTAAGCCTCAACCCCTCCTCCATCCAGACCTTGAAGACAAAACTTTCAGAAATGGCCGCCCAATTCTCTGCCGACTTCATCTCTGTGGGCTACACGGATTACTCCTCTCTCAAAGACGAAATCAAGCAAATGTTTTCCTCTGCGGTGACTTACGGTATTGATACAAAGTCCTCAAGGGCCAACATCAATCACCTAGCTACCCGCAGAGAGATTGATGCCATGGTTGAAGCTCTGGGTAATCTCGTGTGCAAGCATACAGATCGACTTCTCAAAGAGGCCCGTGCCTCCAATATAGTGATCAGAGACTGCACATCACAACTCATGAAAGAAGGTGACCTCCTCAGAAGCGAAATCTACAGAAGCGTCTCCAAACTGAAGTGGTCAACAGAGATCGACATCAATCACGCCTCTGAGCTTGCAAATGAGGCAATCAAGAAGATGATGAAGGCGGCCACCAAGATATTGCAGAGGTTGGAGAAGGCTCCCCTGGATACATGCAAGGCAGAAGCCAAAAAGAACCATGATGATCAAGAAGGTGATGATCGTGATCGTCATGAAGGGGAGAAGGATGAGAAGAAAGCACCAGAGCCAAAGAAGACCCCTGCCAGAGGCGTCAAGATTGTGGACTCTACAGCTGCCTTGTTCTCTAAAGGCAAGGAAAAGGCTCCAGAGCCTAAAGACAAAGGTAAAGGCAAAGCTGTAGAGTCACCACAGAAAGGGTCGTCGTCTAGCACAGAGACTCCACAGCCAATAAATGAAGAGGAATACAGAGACGACCCAGCGCTCCTTGAAGACTTAAAGGCATCCCTGGCAGAGGCTCTAGCAAAGAAGGGCAGAGGCCCCATCCCTCACAGAGCAGGAGAAGGCTCTTCATCACAACTCACACAAGTCCAAGAAACGTCCACAGGTACGTTTGACACTCTGCAAGGAACCGTCAAACCCAACCTTGCAGAGGGGTCAACCCAGAGGCCAATTCTGGAAGAAGAAGAAGCCAAGGTGCTAGAGTCCGCCATGGTAGGAAGGGTGTCTGAAATATTCGAATCTATGAGTAAGATTCCAATGCCAAAAGTCAGAACAGAGCCCGTTACTACTTTGGAAGAAATTCAAGTGTGGAGGTACTCTGCAGCAGACACAGAGCCTCCCTATGATCCAGAGCTCACAGGGATCCCTTCTGCCGCTGCTAAGTTCCAGTTCTCTAAGCTCACAAGGCCTCGTGAGCAAGTCTTCTCAGAGCACATGATCACTTCCCTAGAGACAATTTCTCCAAGGACTATGCTAAAGTAGAAGGTGCTCTATGCTTAGTATGTAGTAAGGAGGGAAGATGGCAACCTTTATACATTCACAGACGCTGACCTCCACAACCTCTGCGTGTTTGATGTTATCTACATACACAAAATTCTCAATATCTACATTGAGAGGATGTCAAGCTACTCAATATCGCTCAGAAGGCTGTTTGAGGTCATGCACGCACAAGTAAGATATTACAGCCAGAAGGACTTCGAGCATGCCGTAAGGTTAGTCCAAAAAGATCTAAAGATCTCCCCTCCTTACAGCAGGCCTGGTTGGATACTTAGGTATCATCCAAACTCCATTATTCACAACCCAACTTTTGGGTTTGTGTATTTGGATAAGGATGAAATCCTAAGGTTCTATGATCCAACAGAATCACACAAGTACTCAACAGAGACGCTAGAATGGATTTTCAGAAGAGCAGCGGCAGAAGTGGACAGAGGACATCTAAGGATGAGCGAAGTGTCTCGCATCTTGGAGGCGATCAAGATGCAAATCAACTTCAGAGAATGGATCTTCAACGTCTACAGAACGATCAAGTCTGACATGTTATACGCAGTAGACGACTCTCCAGAATCTGTAGTTTGATAAACCTTCTGTACCAGTTTTTGGCCTATGTT
>NC_037530.1:23376485-23389612 GCF_001531365.2 Cynara cardunculus var. scolymus
TTAGCTGCTCGTGCTTATCACATGACTGTTTGTAATATGCTTTATTTGAACGGCTTAGATGAATTTGTACGTCTAGGTCATGTCAGAAAAGCCGTTAGGAACGAGTATAAAYAGCAGCGTAGGCCTTTGTAATTCAGTGTGCTTCCATTTCGTATTGTAAACATTTTCAATCAATTGAAAATCATTTGAAGCTTCTCTCTCGTGTTCTTCATTCAACTGTGTTCTTCATTGATTATTACTCTGTTYGTTCTTATTGCTTCCGCTGCACTAATATTGTCAAATAGATCATCCAGAGTAAGTGATTAATATCCAAAACTGAGTTAATCGATCCTATCAATAAGTATATCTTAGAGAGATACACTTTCTTAAAGAGTTCAATGATAGAAGGATCACTGAAACAATCTTTTAAAACAGTTTGATCACTGAATATGGAAAGATTCGGTGATAGTTTCAAATTTTAAAGAGAGAGATAAGTATACATACCTTACAGAGAGAATATATATTTACTCAAGAGTTCAGTGATAGAATATGAACACTGAATCATTTCACTTACTGAGTAATGCTTTTAGCTGAAGGAGTTAACCCTCAGCGTTCAACATTCCAAGTTCCCTGATCAAGATGTTAAATCTTGTCTCGTCAAGAGGCTTTGTAAAAAGGTCAGCGAGTTGATACTCAGTTGGAATAAAGTGAAGTTCAATATTACCACTCATAATATGATCTCTGATAAAATGATATTTGATCTCAATATGTTTGGTCTTGTAGTGAAGAACAGGATTGTTTGCAATAGCAATGGCATTGGTGCTATCGCAATAGATAGGGATCTTGGAAAGTTGTAGATCATAGTCATTGAGCTGGTTTTTCATCCAAAGAACTTGGGCATGGCAGCTTCCAGCGGCAACATAATCAGCTTTAGCAGTTGATGTGGACACATAATTTTGCTTTTTAATTGTCCAACTAACCAACTATCCACCTAGAGGCTAACAGCCTCTACTGGTGTTTTTTCTATCAATTTTGCATCCTGCAAAATCACTATCCGAGTAACCTATTAGGTCAAAACCTGAACCCTTGAGAAACCAAAGACCTAAGTTAGGAGTTCCCTTCAAATATCTAAATATGCGTTCTACATCAATCAGATGGGATTCCTTAGGTTCAGATTGATATAGTGCACATAAACAGGTAGAGTACATGATATCTAGACGACTTGCTGTGAGATACATCAGAGATCCAATCATTCCTCTATAAATAATAACATTTATACGCTTTCCATTTGGATCCGTGTTTAGTGAAAGAGAAGAAGCCATCGGAGTCTTCATAAATAAGCTGTTGGATAAATCAAACTTTTTCAGCATATTCCTGACGTACTTATTTTGGCTGATAAAGATATCTTTATCTGATTGCTTGATCTAGAGACCTAGAAAATAGGTTAGTTCTCCCATGATACTCATCTGATACATATTCTTCATGCGCGAAAACACAAAGAGGGTTAGTGAAACCAAAAATAATATCATCGACATAAATTTGGACTAGAATGATGTGACCTTTAACTTTCCTAAGAAATAAGGTTTGGTCAATATTTCCATAGACAAAATTCTCAGAGATGAGAAATGAGGATAGGGTATCATACCAGGCACGAGGGGCCTGTTTTAACACGTAAAGAGCTTTATCCAATCTATAGACATGATTTGAATACTTAGGGTCAAGAAACCCTGGAGGTTGTTCAACGTAAACTTCCTCTTGGAGTTGTCCATTAAGGAAAGCACTCTTTACATCCATTTGAAACACTTTAAAGTCTATGTGGGTAGTAAAGGCTAGAAACAGCCGAATAGCTTCGAGTCTAGCCACTGGTTCGAAGGTTTCATCATAATTGATTCCTTCTTCTTGTCTACAACCCTAAGCAACAAGGCGAGCCTTGTTACTGGTTACAACACCTTTTTCATCTACCTTATTGCGATAAACCCATTTGGTGCCTATCACAGTTTTGTCAGATGGACGTGAGACAAGGTAGTTTCTATTACATGGAAATGACCGAACTGGGGTCTGATATAGCCTCATTGATTTTATTGGGTTCAAATAGAGAAAGGAATTTGACAAAGAGATAGATATTACCTAGAACACAACATGTCTGAATACCTGCATTTGGATCACCAATAATTTGATGAATTGGATGGTCTTTCGTCCATGGATTAGCTGGTAAAGGATTATCATCTAAGCATTGATGTTCAAGTAGAGAAGATGAGGCTTCAGCTACATATTCTTCAGCAATAGGTTGAATTGCTAAAGGAGCCTCAAAGAAAGATTCAATGACTGATAGAGGTTCAGATGCTGAAGGCATTCCATCAACTGATGGGTCAGTGTTTGAAGTAGAGGAAAAAATGCAACTAATGGGCACTGCAACAATCCCTGAAGAGGATTCATCTTGGTTATTAGTTGCAACTGGAATGATAAGTGGATCATCATAAGCTTCTGGAGTATCAGCATTGGGTTGATTGCTGAAGGAAGCAATAGGTTGTCCAAAATGAGAGCATCCATCTTTCTAACTCTTCATCATCATCGGTGATGGGTTTAGGGTTAGATGATTGAGATTCATCAAAGGTAACATGGATAGTTTCTTCTATGGTTTGTTGAATACTCTGAAGGCTTTGGATACTGAACAATATCCAAGAAAGATTCCTTCATCAGCTTTGGGATCGAACTTTTGAAGTTGGTCACGGTTGTTGAGAATGTAACAAGTGCAACCATATATGTGAAGAAAGCTGAGAGAAGGCTTTCTTCTATGGAAGAGTTCGTAAGCCGTCTTCTTGAATCTCTTAATGATCAGCGACCTGTTTTGAGTAAAGCAAGCAGTGTTCACAGCTTCGGCCCAGAATTGAGTAGGGAGATGGGACTCACTGAGCATAGATCGAGCAGCCTCAATGATGGTTCATTTTCTTATTTCAGCGACTCCCTTTTGTTGTGGAGTTCTCACAGATGAGAAGTTGTGAGAGATTCCCTTGTTCTCAAAGAAGCTATCCATATTACTGTTTTTGAATTCAGTTCCATGGTCACTTCTGATAGATCGTACCTTAATGTTGTTAAGTACTTCTATGCTTTTGATGACGAAATAATTTTTTCAGGTGCATCACTTTTGGATCTGAGAAAGAAGACCAAAGTGTATTTGGAATACTCATCAACAATGACAATTGTATATTTCTTTCCAGCTATTGATTGCACGTTGACTAGACCAAAGAGATCCATGTGAAATAGTTGAAGTGGAGAGGTCACTAAAAGAGACTTGCTTAGACTTGAAGCTAGCCTTCATCTATTTTCTTTTCTCACAAGATGAGCAAAGAGATTCCCTTGCAAAGGTTTGTTGAGGAAGACCAGTGACGAGATCATTTAGAGACAACTCACTTAGTGTATTGAGTTGAGATGAGAAAGCCATTTGTGACATAGCCAATTGATGTCTGACAAGGATTTAGAGAGAAAATAGTTGTTCTCAGTTAGAGGAGAATCCATGTTGATATGTATACATTCTCTAGGTTAGAACCGGTTAGAGTAACCTTATCATCCTTGTCGAAGACGTAGCATGAATTCTTAGAAAATTTTACTGTTAAATATTTGTCACACAGCTGACTGATGCTAAGAAGATTATGATTCAGTCCTTCAACATATGCAACATGTTTGAAAGTAGTTGCACTGTTGGTTAATATACCAAAGCTGTTGGTATATCTTTTTCCATGTCCTCCAAAGGTTACGAAAGGGACTCTTTCATCCTTGTAGTCGATGAGCAGGGATTTGTCTCCAGTCATGTGTCTTGAGAATCCACTATCGAGATACCAAATGCCTTTAACTTCCTACACACAAAAACATATTAAGATTGCTTTGGTACCCATTTACTTGCATACATGGAATCAAAGTGGGTTTGCATTTGCTAAATTACATAAGGTGAGTATTTTCTCAAAATCTCTTTAAATTTTGGTTATTTGATTTAGAAAGAACTGCATATTATCCTAAAAATTAGTTTTGTGCGATTTGGGTTTTATCCGGACAAGGGGTGATTGGATTAAGTATAAACTGGACATAGTGCTGTCCGGATTGTTTTTAAACCGGACATAGTGTTATCCGGATTGTTTCTAAACCGGACACGTGTTGTCAGATTTAGCTGTAAACCGAATATAGTGTCGTGCAATTTAATGAGTTAGTGAAATTTTGCATTATGTAAATCGGATAAAGGTTAAGCGGAGAAGTAGGAATACGACCAAGTGTTGTGCGGCTTTGTCTTAAATCGATTAAGGGTCGTTCAAATTAGTTATAAATTGACCAAGTGTTGCCTGGATTGATATATCGGACAAAGACTTATGGTGACCGGATTGAATCGGACAAGAGTATGTTGTCCGGATTTGTACATTGGACAAGGGGCAATGTTGTCTGGATTGTTCGTCCTGATAACTTGTCCGGACGATTAATTGATGTAATTTATAAGTGTTGAGCTTTCTTGGAATTTTAATAATTTGGTAATTATTATTGGGTTTAATTATGTTATTATAAAAGAGGTATTTTATATCTTTTTAAATAAAAGATATGTTCCTACCAAGCGTGGTGACGAAAGTCTGTTTTGGTATGGAACTAGATTTTGGGAAATGTTTCTACCAAGCGTGGTGACATAAGTCTGTTTTGGTATGAAACTATATTTTGAGAAACATTCCTACCAAGCGTGTTGACGTATGTCCGTTTTGGTATGGAATTGGATTTTGGAAACTATTTCTACCAAGCGTGGTGACATAAGTCTGTTTTGGTATGAAACTTGTTTTAAGAGATAGTTCCCCCAGACGTGGTGACTTTTGTCTGTTCTGGCTTGGAACTAGGAATGGGTACTTTCAGACGTGGTGACTTTTGTCTGTTCTGATAAGTAACCCTGTTTTGATGGAGGAATAAGGGTGGAATATCAAGGAGAGGTGTACTTGGAATAAGGGAGGCATTGTCATATGTGGATATTGTTATAACTCTTATTATTATTACTAATTGAATTTAATAACTTTGAATCATCATTTTTTGTGACCTGATGAATTAGAGATATTATTCGTCTTAGAAATAATAATTTTGATGTTATTGAGAAGGGGAAAATGGTTTGTCACAAAAGGGAAGTATTGCCTTAAATCTTTCCATTAATATTTATAATACATACAGAGGAATTCTGATCTCTTAAAAGGAGATGTTTTTAGTCTAATAAGTCAAAGAGACTTTGGCTGCAATATTAATTCCATTTTGGAAATATTGGATGTTTAAGAAGATACATTTATATCAAGAACTGATGTTATTGAGTTTATCCTTCTTGAGGGCTGCATTGTTTGGTTAAAATGCAAATATTTCTGAACAAAGATACTTTATTATATTGGTGTTTATCACCCTACAATTGCAAAGAAGGGATTTACTCACTAGACCCTTCTGGTATAACCCTCATTTTCTGTTTTAAAAATATGCAATGTAGAAACTGCGGGGTCAAGGGATAGTAAAGGGAAAGGGAAAATGTGATTATTTTCCTTAACTTGATATCTACTTTTGAAGATCTGCAAGAGATTGCTTGTTTTGGAAGATACATGTTATTATACATGTGATAGTACAAGATTTTATTCTAGAATTTTTCATATGTAAACTTTGTACATATAAGAATCCTTGTACTAGTGGGACCATTGTGGTGTAAACTATATTTCTATGCAATGAAATATGTGTTATATGCAAATGTGATGTTTGGGGTGTTACAGAAGTGGTATCAGAGCCTTAGTTTAAGAGATTTAGGTATTCAAAGCATGATGCCTAGACTTAAACTGTCATGTGCATGTTAAGGGTCCTGAACATGACTAGTATCACTGAGAATAAAATATAATAGGTTAAAGAGAGCAGTATTTAGGTGAATTCGAATTACAAATGGCCAATGTAATTATGAATTTACAGGTACATACCTATACTCGGATACCATATTATATTTGGGAATGTGAATACGTGATATTTAATACTAAAATATCTGCAGATGTCTAATCTATCACGAAGATCAGAATGAATTGCCCACCCCGAGTCTGAAGAAAGGGAGGAATCTCCTGTTAATCCTCCAACTTATGCCTCGGAAAGTAGGGTTCGGGGAAGAACCAGAAGTAGAGGGCGAGAAAGGAGTCAGATTCCAGAAAGGAGTCAGGCCGAGATTCACCCATATCAAGGGGAATCTATTTCTGGGAATGCACATCAGGAGCAAAGGCATTAACCTGAGTTTATAACTAGAGATGTACTGGCAGAGGAAATGGGAAAACTGAGGGAAGCTTTGATATCTATAATGGGTATGCCAGCTAGAATAGAAATGGAGCAAGTTAGAATCAATCCTCCAGCTCCTTCAGCAGGTAGCAATAACAGGGGAGGAGACATAAAAATGTTTTTGACATGTAAACCTTCAATATTTTCTAGAGAAAGAGATCCAGTAAAAGCAATATGCTGGATAAAAGAGATTGAGTCAGTATTTAACACCAGTAGATGTTCTGAAGAAGATAAAGTTAGATTTGCGGTATCCATGTTAAAATCTAATGCCTTATATTGGTGGGATGTGGAGTCCTCAGCACAACCGAATATACTGCAAACAATGTCTTGGGAAGAATTTGTGAACAAATTCAAAACACAATTCTGTCCTACGACAGCAGTAAGGCAAATGGAAGAGGATTTTCTGAAACTGGAGCAAGGGAATAGATCTGTACGGGATTATACTGAGAAGTTTATCGAGTATTCCCGTTTTGCAGAACATTACGTCTCTTCAGAGTCCCGAAAGGTGGAAAGATATATTTGGGGTTTGAAACCTTTTATTCGGGAATTTGTGATTGCTATGAACCTTGCTACTTTCTCTTTAGCCGTATATGCTACAGAAGTTACTGAAAGAAACAAAAATCGGCAAGGAGAAGAGAAAACAATAGAAAAAAGAAAGTGGGAAGGGTCTTCAGTTAGTTTTCGAAGACCCAAGTTTATTAAATCAGATAACCGTACTCCTTAACTGCCACCTGTTAGAACCTATCCGCGGTGTCAGCAGGTGCATCAGGGAAGTTGTCCCTCTGAACCAAAGAGATGTTATCGTTATGGGGAGGCAGGGCATTTGTCAAGGGACTGCATTACACCCAAAAGATGTTTTCAGTGCAATTCACTTGACCATATCTGACCGAATTGTCCACAACTAAGAGCTCCTCATTTGATAATGGGAGGAAATGCTCCCAGTAATCGTGGAAGGCCTAGTGCATCGAGAGGAGGCCAGAGTGGAGCAAGAGGTAGATCGTTTCAAATGACAAAAAATGAAGCAGAAGCAACCCCAGATGTGGTAATAGGTACCTTTCTTCTGAATTCTATACTTGCTAAGGTGTTATTTGATTCCGGTACAAACTTTTCGTTTG
The DNA here is from genome assembly GCF_001531365.2 of Cynara cardunculus var. scolymus. Taxonomy (NCBI): domain Eukaryota; kingdom Viridiplantae; phylum Streptophyta; class Magnoliopsida; order Asterales; family Asteraceae; genus Cynara; species Cynara cardunculus. The sequence goes on from NC_037530.1 coordinate 23,383,883, forward strand.
TATCACCATCATTTGCTCAATCTGCATGCTTGAATTATGTGTTTCTTGATGATGAATTAGTAGTTGATACTGCTAATAGTCCGGAATTTGTTACTAGAGTATTCAATAACTGTACTATTGTTATTGAGGGGTGTGAGTTACCAATTCTACTATTTCCTATGCCGATGAAAGACTTTGATGTAGTAGTGGGTATGGATTGGTTGGCTGAACATCAGGCCAGTATTGTTTGTAATAAGAAAATGATCAGAATCATTCTGCCAGATCAAGGAACAGTTATTATTTATGGTGATCGTCAAAATCATCATACTAGTCTTCTATCTGTGTTAAAAGACCGAAAGTCTATTTGGAAGGGGTGTCAGGGGTGTTTGGCATATGTTATGATGCAAAGAAAGAAAAAGGGAAGTAGGAATTGATGCCGATTGTTAGTGAATACCTAGAAGTTTTTCCAGAAGATTTGTCTGGTTTGCCACTAGACAGAGTTATTGAATTCAGAATTGATCTTATACCGGGGGCAGCACCAGTAGCCAAGGCGCCTTACCGGTTGGCTCCGTTAAAATTGAAAGAATTGGTTACTTAGTTGAGTGATTGAACTGATAAAATATTTATTCGACCCAACACTTCACCTTGGGGTGCTCCGGTCTTATTTGTTAAGTAGAAAGATGGATCTATGCGAATGTGTACAAATTATCATGAATTAAATAAGTTGACAATCAAGAATAAGTATCTTTGCCAAGGATTGACGACTTGTTTGATCAACTGGTGGGAGCAAGTTATTTCTCCAAGATCGACTTAAGGTCGGGATATCACCAGCTAAAGGTCAGGGGGGAAGACATCGCTACAACAGCTTTCCAAACCAGATACGGGCATCATGAATTCTTAGTTATGCCATTCGGCTTAACTAAAGCGCCCGCAGCCTTTATGGATTTGATGAATAGGGTATGTAAGAAATATCTTAATAAATTTGTTATTGTATTTATTGATGATATTCTTATATACTCTAAGACCGAAGAAAAGCACGTAGAACATCTTCATTTGATACTAGAACTTCTAAAGAAGGAAAAGCTATATGCAAAGTTGTCCAAGTGTGAATTCTGGTTAAGAGAGGTTCAATTCCTGGGTCATGTCATTTCAGAAACAGGGGTGAAAGTAGATCCAACAAAGATAGAAGCAGTTGAAAAGTGGGAGGCCCTAAAGACTCCTTCTGAAGTCCGAAGCTTTTTGGGATTGGCAGGCTATTATCGTAAGTTCAGTCAGGACTTTTCTAAGATAGCTGTGTCATTGACCAAATTGACTCGGAAGAATGTCAAATTTCAGTGGGAAAAAGAACAGCAAGAAGCCTTCCAATTGCTAAAAGCTCATCTCTGTAGTGCGCCGGTATTAACTCTACCAGATGGATCAGAAGATTTTGTAGTATATAGTGATGCTTCAAAACTGGGATTGGGATGTGTTCTGATGCAAAAAGGAAAGGTGATTTCTTATGCATCAAGACATTGAAGGATCATGAGAAGCAGTATCCAACTCAAGATAGGGAATTAGCTGCGGTAGTGTTTGCTCTAAAAATCTGGAGGCATTATCTTCTGGGGACAAAGTGCTAGATTTATACAGATCATAAAAGTCTACAACATCTGTTCAGCCAGAAAGATTTAAATATGCGACAGCATCGGTGGATTGAACTTGTTAATGATTATGATTGTGAAATTCTTTACCACCCAGGGAATACCAACGTGGTAGCTGACGCTTTGAGTAGAAAATAAAGGAGTGGGACTATTAAAACTGTGGCAATTAGAATAAGTTTAGTCCCTGATATCCATAAAAAAATTCTGAGATGTTAGAAAGAAGCAATGAAAGAGAATCTTATCAAGACAGAAAGGTTGGGTAAGATGATTTTGACTTTGGAACCAAATGACGAAGGAATTATGTGCTTTCAAGGGCAAATTTGGGTACCAAGTTTTGGGGATATCTGAAAAGTTATTTTGAATGAAAGCCATAAATCTCGTTACTCTATTCACTCAGGTACCAATAAGATGTATATATATCTGAAATCTTTTTATTGGTGGCCCGGATTGAAGAAAGATATAGCTAGATATGTGGAACAATGTATAACGTGTCTACAGGTTAAGATCGAGCATCAAAAGCCATATGGAAGTCTTTAATCTTTGGAGATTCCTGTGTGAAAGTGGGATCATATTACAATGGATTTCTTCATGAAGTTACCTCGAACTCCAAAAGGGTATGACGCGATCTGGGTAATTGTTGATCGCCTATCTAAAAATCTGCGCATTTTCTACCTATAAGAGAGAGTTACTCTTTAGAAAAATTGGCGCCTATTTATATTAAAGATATTGTAATCAGGCACGGTGTTCCACTATCTATTATCTATGATAGAGATAGTCGTTTTACTTCAAGGTTTTGGGAAAGTTTGCAGAAAACTCTAGGATCTGAAATTCGATTAAGTACAGCCTATCATCCGCAAACTGAAGGGCAAAGTGAAAGAACTTACAAGACTCTCGAAGATATGTTGAGAAGTTGTGTCATAGACTTCGGGGGATCATGGGAAAATCATTTGCCGTTGATAGAATTTGCTTATAATAACAGTTACCATTCCAGCATCCAAGCGACACCATATGAAGTATTGTATGGACGTAAATTTCGAACGCCGTTGTGTTGGAACGAGGTAGGAGAAAGACAGTTAACGGGTCCTGAGATTGTTCAAGAAACTTCAAAAAAGATTGAACAGATCCGTGAAAGAATCAGAACGGCACAAGACCACCAGAAAAGTTATGTCGATACTCGTCGAAAGCCGATTGAGTTTTGTGTAGGAGATCTTGTGATGTTGAAAGTTTCGTCGTGGAAAGGTGTTATCAGATTTGGAAAGAAGGGTAAGCTCAGTCCGAGGTATATTGGGCCATTCATAATATGTAAGCGAATTGGGCATGTAGCGTATCAGTTAGAGCTATCGGAAGAACTAAGTCTGATCCATAATACTTTCCATGTATCAAACCTACGAAAATGTTTAGCTGATTCAAGTTTAACTGTACCGCTACATGAAGTTCAACTAGCCAGTAAGCTGAACTTTGCAAAGATACCTGAAGCTGTGATTGACCAAAAGATCAGGGTACTGAGAAACAAAGAAATCAGTTTGATTAAAGTACAGTGAAAGTTTCACAAAGGATCAGAGGCAACTTGGGAATTGGAATCGAAAATGAGAACAGAGTATCCGTGGCTTTTTGAATAAAGGAATTCCGGGACATAATTCTTTTGAGGGGTGGATAATATGATAATCGGGTCCTGGTTATTACCCAAGGTATTTGTTATGTGAATTAATTGATTACATGGGTACATGCTTATATGAATTTAATATATGAATATGTGTATTTTATGCATGGGAATATATGCATAATATGTGGATGCACATACATGTGATTTTAAAATATGCATGAAATTAGAAATACATAATATATATATATATATATATATATGATTTTATCATCATACATATATTTTATATATGTATGAAGTGTGTATGTATGCATGTATGTGGGTAAAAGTTGGGGTGGCCGACTTTCCACTTTTGGAAAGTATAAATAGATGTTTTTGAGGAGAGGCAAGGTTTCTGCTTCTTTTAGAAATCTTGAGAGAATTGAGGGAAAGCCTGTCCGGATTACTTGCATACTTGTAATCAAAGTGGGTTTACATTTGCTAAATTACATAAGGTGAGTATTTTCTCAAAATCTCTTTAAATTTTGGTTATTTGATTTAGAAAGAACTGCATATTATCCTCAAAATTAGTTTTGTGCGATTTGGGTTTTATCCGGACAAGGGGTGATCGGATTAAGTATAAACCGGACATAGTGTTGTTCGGATTGTTTCTAAACCGGACACGTGTTTTCCGATTTAGCTGAAAACCGAATATAGTGTCGTGCGATCTAATGAGGTAGTGAAATTTTGCATTATGTAAATCGGATAAGGGTTAAGCGGAGAAGTAGGAATACGACCAAGTGTTGTGCGGCTTAGTCTTAAATCGATTAAGGGTCGTTCGGATTAGTTATAAATTGACCAAATGTTGTCCGGATTGATATGTCGGACAAAGACTTATGGTGACCGGATTGATAAATCAGACAAGAGTATGTTGTCTGGATTTGTACATCGGACAAGGGGCAATGTTGTCCAAATTGTTTGTCCGGATAACTTCTCCGGATGATTAATTGATGTAATTTATAAGTGTTGAGCTTTCTTGGAATTTTTATAATTTGGTAATTATTATTGGGTTTAATTATGTTATTATAAAAGAGGTATTTTATATCTTTTTAAATAAAAGATATGTTTCTACCAAGCGTGGTGAGGAAAGTCTGTTTTGGTATGAAACTAGATTTTTGGGAAATGTTTCTACCAAGCGTGGTGACATAAGTCTGTTTTGGTATGAAACTATATTTTGAGAAACATTCCTACCAAGCGTGGTGACGTATGTCCGTTTTGGTATGGAATTGGATTTTGGAAAATATTTCTAGCAAGCGTGGTGACATAAGTCTGTTTTGGTATGAAACTTGTTTTAAGAGGTAGTTCCCCCATACGTGGTGACTTTTGTCTATTCTGGCTTAGAACTAGGAATGGGTACTTTCAAACGGGGTGACTTTTGTCTGTTCTGATAAGTAACCCTGTTTTGATGGAAGAATAAGGGTGGCATATCAATGAGAGGTGTACTTGGAATAAGGAAGGCATTGTCATATATGGATATTGTTATAACTCTTATTATTATTACTAATTGAATTTAATAACTTTGAATCATTATTTCTTTGTGACCCGATGAATCAGAGATATTATTCCTATTAGAAATAATAATTTAGCTGTTATTGAGAAGGGGAAAATGGTTTGTCACAAAAGGCAAGTATTGCCTTAAATCTTTCCATTAATATTTATAATACATACTGAGGAATTATGATCTCTTAAAAGGAGATGTATTTAGTCTAATAAGTCAAAGAGACTTTGGCTGCAATATTAATTCCATTTTGGGAATATTGGATGTTTAAGCAAATACATTTATATCAAGAACTGATGTTATTGAGTTTATCCTTCTTGAGGGCTGCATTGTTTGGTTAAAATGCAAATATTTCTGAACAAAGATACTTTATTATATTTTGGTGTTTATCATCCTGCAATTGCAAAGAAGGGATTTACTCACTAGACCCTTCTGGTCTAACCCACATTTTCTGTTTTAAAAATATGCAATGCAGTAACTGCGGGGTCTAGGGATAGTAAAGGGAAAGGGAAAATGTGATTATTTTCCTTAACTTGATATCTACTTTTGAAGATCTACATGAGATTTGTCACACCCCGCTAAAGCTGAAACACGAGGCGCGTCAGTTAGGAGTTCATCGCACTAGGATATATTTAACACAAACCATACATTCATAGCCATAACAAAAAAAAATCCAAAGTTTAAAATTACATTCACCGATTACATTTCAACAGAAACAAAGTTTTTGACAAAACTAAGTTCGTTACAAAAGGAGTTCCTTAAACAATAGTCCAGCTTATGTTGCCCAAAGCGGATGCAAGCAAGAACGTAAGATTATCTACTTATCCACTACCTTCTTATTTCCTGAAAAACATATTAAAATCGGGTGTCAACTACAAAGAGTTGGTGAGTTCTCATGTTTTATATGCACAAAATGATTACAAATGCAGCAAATCTCAGTTATAAGTTTATGAGCAATATCTTAAAAGCAACGT
>NC_037530.1:23390747-23392166 GCF_001531365.2 Cynara cardunculus var. scolymus
AGATAATTTCGGGTCGGAACCGGACTTTCTAAGCTACTGCTGGAATCTCTAGAAATTTTTCGACCAAACTAACCTAACTAATTCTTAATCCTATAAATTATCTTCAGTAACACTAATACAAACTTAATAAGAGCTAACCTGAGAGTTCGAATTTGACGACTGTCACAGTCTCCTTTTGTTAGAGAAATTTCGTCCCGAAATTTAATGATTGCAACTTCCGGACAGTTCTGTCGTGAATAGTTGGGGATATTTGTTCTTCATAAAATCTTCTCGTTCCTAGGTATACTCCGGCCCATGCCTTGAGTTCCAACGAACTTTCACGATTGGTATCTTGCTACGCCTCAATCGCTTAATCTCACGGTCAAGAATTTCAATTGGTTCTTCTATAATGCGTAACTGTTCGTTGACTTGGATCTCTTCCAAAGGCAGGACTAACGATTCTTCTGACAGACATTTCTTGAGATTCGATACATGAAAGGTGTCATGAATGGCATTGAGCTCTTGCGGTAGATTGAGTTTGTAAGCGACTGGTCCCACCCTTTCCAGTATCTTGAACCGACCAATATATCTTGGACTTAATTTTCCTTTCTTCCCAAAACGTAATAGCCCTTTCCATGGTGATACCTTTAATAACACCTGATCTCCAACTTGGAATTCCAGTGGCTTCCTATGGTTATCCGCATAGCTTTTCTGGCGATCTCTGGCCGCTTTTAACCTTTCTTGGATCGTCTTGATATTGTCTGTTGTCTCCTGAACAATGTCCAGCCTAGTTAATTGACTATCACCAACTTCCAACCAGTTGAGTGGTGATCTGCACTTGCGTCCGTAAAGGGCTTCATACGGCGCGCACTGTATACTCGTATGATAGCTGTTGTTGTAGGAAAATTCAACCAGCGATAGGTGATCATCCCAGCTACCCCCGAATTCTATCACACAAGCATGCAACATATCCTCTAATGTGTGAATAGTCCTTTCCGTTTGCCCATCGGTTTAAGGATGATAAGAAGTACTTAAATCTATCCTTGTGCCCATCGCCTTTTGTAGTGATTTCCAGAATCGCAAGGTAAAACGACTATCTCTGTCTGAAATGATTGAAAYAGGTACTCCATGACGCATAACGATCTCGTTGACATACAGTTGTGCGAGTCTTTCTAAGCTGAAATCTTCTCGAATAGGTAGAAAGTGTGCGGATTTCGTGAGTCGATCCACAATTACCCAAATCGAGTCATGCCCCTTTTTGGTTCTGGGTAATTTGGTCACGAAGTCCATCGAGATCTGCTCCCACTTCCATTCTGGGATTTCTGGTTGCTGTAGGAGACCGGATGGTTTCTGGTGTTACGCCTTGACTCTCGCACAAATCAAACATTTACTCACGTATAGGGCCACATCTTTCTTCATTCCTGGCCACCAGTAGTGCTC
>NC_037530.1:23396009-23398653 GCF_001531365.2 Cynara cardunculus var. scolymus
TTAGAACGTCGTGCGTCATACCCGAGAACATATAGCTCTCGGTTGGAGTCATGCCGGTCAGTCGAGCGACCGGAGCTCGGTCCTCTGGTGGCGGTGGCGGTGGTGTCACACTCCGGTCCCTAGTTCGGGAGGGCCCAGCCTCATCCCTAGGTGGGATGCTAAAGGTCCTCCGAATTGGGATCTGTACACTCTTCCGAGCGGTGACCCGAACCCTCGTCCAGTACACTGACCGTGGAGGTGGCTCGGGGATGGGGGTAACAGATCGTGCAGGTGACTCTGCGGTGTCGTCACTGTGATAGTTGTGCTCGGACGGATCCGTATCCTTGGAGACGGAATGGTCTCTCCCATCCAAACCCGAGTCATCGCCATACCCGTTGGCGGAATACCCTCGGAATGGAGACATAACGCTGCAACAAATAGATTTAATTACTATACATGCTATAATAAATATCAAAATTCATACATGCTAATGCAAACTCACACAAAAATTTATGCTTTTCATACTGAAATAAGAAGTTCTCGTTTCTAACTAGTATTAGCACAATTAGTTTTAAGTCCCTTCTTAATTATACCATGATTAGACACAGGTGATCAGGTTTTGCCTAACTATGTTATACCAAAATGGCACTTATCCTAATTGTACTAATAATGAATTTTCCTAATTTTGAAAATTTAGTTAGAAAATTAATTTCCATAAAAAATATTGGTTATAGTGCATGGTCTTTATGGAAAAACCGATGTTCTCTATAACCTAAGGCTCTGATACCAAGTCTGTCACACCCCGCTAAAGCGGAAGCACGAGGCACGTCAGTTAGGAGTTCATCGCACTAGGATATATTTAACACCAACCATACATTCATAGCCATAACAAAAAAAAATCCAAAGTTTAAAATTACATTCACCGATTACATTTCAATAGAAACAAAGTTTTTGACAAAAATAAGTTCGTTACAAAAGGAGTTCCTTAAACAATAGTCCAGCTTATGTTGCCGAAAGCGGATGCAAGCAAGAACGTAAGATTATCTACTTTTCCACTACCTTCTTATTTCCTGAAAAGCATATTAAAATCGAGTGTCAACTACAAAGAGTTGGTGAGTTCACAGGTTTTATATGCACAAAATGATTACAAATGCAGCAAATCCCAATTATAAGTTTATGAGCAATATCTTAAAAGCAACGTCATACACATGATATAAATTGTTGAGCCACTACTAAACCTAAAAAACTTTCAACGCCCCACGAACTACCTCAGAGGTGGTAGCGAACCACATGGATAGAGCATTCATACGAACTACCTCAGCGGTGACTACTTCAAGTCACATGTGTAGAGCATACTACAATGACCAAGTGCACCCCTACTCGTCAGTCAAAAGGGTGGATATGACAACCAAATAGCGCTACCCACAAGAATCATAGGGCTCAAAATGAGTTAATAGTAGTGTAAACAAACGGGGACTTTCAAACTCAACATACCATCAATARTGTATACATTTAATTGCTCACAACAAGATTCATATAACAATATAAATCTATTAAACATTTCTTTAATTATGCTTTCCACCCCAAATACGCAAAAACGATAAAAAGAGGGGCCGTGAATACTCACTTTTTGTATTGCTCCGCAAAATAGAGATTCGATCCGATCACCGCACTAGTTCAACGATTCCCTATCAATAGGAAYATCCAAAACCATCACTTATTGATTTAACACTACCTATGGGGTTAATAAGTCCTAAGTCCATACTTGTCTACTTATGTCCCATATGATTATCCATAGTCCAAATATACATAATGTCCATATGCTCGTTAATGCATTAATTTATACCGGAAATGATGCTATAATCCAATAGAAGATCAAAATTTTACAAATCCAGAAACCCCAAAATTTCATTGCTGGGCAGAAACTTATGATACTTAAAAATGATCAAAATAAAGAGACTTCAAAAATGAGATAATTTCCTATCTTTTTACATGGGTTATAGAACTTAGTTATAGTCATCGTGACCAAATTTCATGTATTTTGGGCATGCAATAATGATTCAAATAATTTATGCAATASAACTTATCACAACTGATATGGCAGATTACACCATGTTAGTAAAACACTCATTAAAAGAGTTCTACTAAGTGTTCTGCAGAAATTCAAGTTAGATTATAAACTTAACACTTATACGAAACTTTCAAACTAGAAATAACTCATTTTGGATGAGTTAAGAGGAAGATATGGTACCATAAAGTTACATGCACATATCTGTCATTAGTTGACAGATTGCACACTTAACTTTAATAAATTGGTTAATGCCTCAAAAATTCATATTTTTGAGTGAAACTGGATTCATAYGAAYCCTAAMTCATAAAAGAACATTTTAGAAGWAKAATMATACACTAAGAACAAATAAGTAGAGAGATATTAGCATACAAAGTAGGAGTTACCTACTGGTGGTTTCACAGTTTGCACACCTATAGTGTTTTAAGTGTTTGGAGATCAAAACTCCATAATTTCATGTGATTCCACTTGCATGCAAGAGATAACCCATATAGTTAACTCTCAAAAGAAGAATCATCCTTTTTAATCCAGTTTTGAAAGTGATATGGTCATTGGAACATACATATACAAATCTGTCAGATTCGGACAGATTGCATG
>NC_037530.1:23399648-23402341 GCF_001531365.2 Cynara cardunculus var. scolymus
TAAGCAACTGCCGGAATCTCTAGAAATTTTTCGACCAAACTAACCTAACTAATTCTTAATCTTATAAATTATCTTCAGTAACACTAATACAAACTTAATAAGAGCTAACCTGGGAGTTCGAATTTGACGACTCTCACAAGATTGCTTGTTTTGGAAGATACATGTGATAGTACAAGATTTTATTTTGGAATTTTTCATATCTAAACTTTGTACATAAAAGAATCCTTGTACTAGTGGGACCATTGTGGTGTAAACTATATTTCTATGCAATGAAATATGTGTTATATGCAAATGTGATGTTTGGGGGTGTTAGAATAGGCTATCAGAGACAGAAGAAGAAGAAGAAGAAGAAGAGGGTTTATTCAGGAAACATACCTGAGCAGTATTAGATAATGTGGGATCACAAGATGATGATGTCTCAGAAGTTTCTTTCTTGACATCCTTGGCTATAAGACAGAGGTAGGTCATGTCTTCCTCATCAGAGGATGATTCGTTAGAAGAATCAGCCCAGTCGTGTTCTTCAGCGATAAGACCTTTGCCTTGACGCTGAGAACTCTTCATTTTTCTGTACTTCTCCTTCAGCTTTTGATATTTGTCATCTTTGGGCTTGAAGGAGAATGGGATTTTGGATGATGGCGTCGCAGTTTTCTTCATCCTACATTCGTTGACAAAGTAACCTTTGCGCTGACAATTGTCACAGATCGCTGAAGCCTTGTCAATGGGATTTGACTTTGGCTTATCCGAGATGGTCAGCGAGGGAGATCTGCAGAAATTTCTTTTTCTGTTGAACCTTCTAAAAGATTTGGTTAGAAGGACCAGTGACTCATCAAACTCTGCAAGATCAAAATCTGGCAAGCTCTCAGAGTTAGTAGGATCTAACTCAATTAGAAAAAAAGAAGAAACAAGAGGGTTGGAAGAAGAAAAATATAGGAGATCAGTAGAAACTTCAGACGAAGATTAATTCTTTCCACAGATAAAGCTTTCATGTTGTCTTACTAAATTTATTTTCCTCGATTCTTGTACTTGAGAAGTACCTTCATATTGAACACAAAGTATGTCCCACATGGTTTTTGAGGTTCTTAGCTTCATCACAGAGTGATAAACCTCATGGGAAAGAGACATGGCTATTATAGACCTCATACGAGTGTCTATAGCCAATTTCTTCTTATCTTTATCGCTCCATTGTTGAGGAAGCTTTGAAATCTGTCGTTCAGAAATCGCGATAGTCGTAGCAGTTTCAGGAACAACCGGATATATAGCATATGGAACATAGGGTTCATTTTCTATATAGTGTGGAATTTCATAATCCACACCTTCCAAGAAGAGAGACATCCGATTCTTCCAAAGACTGAAGTTGTCTCTAGAGTCATTGTCGTGAAAGTTGGTACTAGTGTTTTGTAAAGCCATTTGAAAAGAAATAAATTATCTAAAGAATAAGAGATAATAAAATGTATATAAATAACAAAACATTACGAAAAGAAAGCCTGCTCTGATACCACTTGTTGGTCCCAGCCGGATCTACAAGTGTTTAGAGGTGATTGGTTTGTAGAAGGGGGGATGAATACAAACGCAGTAACTTTCACTTTTAAAAATATATATTGATAAAGAAAGATCAATTTTATAGATTGTTTGCGGAATAGACAAGGTAAAGAAAAACCTATCTAAAACAATCTAGAAATACACACAGATACACTTAGCAAATATATGAGATTTGTCGAAAGAGATAAGACTAGAAGTGTGTTCTTCTTGGGTATGCTTCTTAGAATTAAAGAGAGGAATTCTAATATGCTTGTATTGCATCTTGCATGAGTGGAGCGAGCACTCAGTTATTTATACCTATTGCATTAAATGCAATTTAGAAGAGGTAGAACACGCGTCAAGATTTTAGAGGAAAGCTTGTTCTTTGCTACAGTGAATAGTACTTTTGTCTATTCATGAGCATACATCCTTTCATAAAGTCGGTGGGCACTAGAGTTGACTAATCGACTCCATGATGTACTATACTCTTGAGAGGGTATGGGTTTATCCTTTGTGTGTGGAAGGACATGACAAAAACAATCGTGCATGGCAAGCTTCATTTGATCGCTGAATGCCGAAATAACGCTGGAGGTCTCTTCAGCATTCACTAATGCTTGTGCAGTTTTCACACATATATTGACCAAGTTGTAATCACTAAATACTGCTTCAGATATCGAACGCACTAGTCACTAATCTTCAGTTGCAGTCTTTGACATTTGCTGAAGGTTCTTGGGTGTGAGTTTTCTCTTCTTGAAGTATAATTGTCGCTGTAGGATTAAAATACATGTTTCAGCAATCACTGAACAGACTCAGTGACGATCACTGGAACTGAATAGACAGAAACATAATACTTCGATGGGTAAAAGGGATTATCATCAAATCAATGAGAGAGAGTGTTAAACTCCATTATGCAAAAAGTAAAAAGTAATGAAAAACAACAAGTGATGAAGAACCAGAAGACCGATTAAGAGATCAAGGCAGAAAAGACTAAGTCTGGATCGATAGAAAGACTAACCAGAGCATCGATGGAAAGACTAACCAGAGCATCGATGGAAAGACCAACCATCGAACCGATGGACCAAGTACAACCAGCGGATCGATGGATGATGCGATGGAAAGTGTATTCATTGATGCGATGGACAGACTAACACTTAGAAGGTTTTCTAAGTATTCAT
>NC_037530.1:23402441-23402681 GCF_001531365.2 Cynara cardunculus var. scolymus
TCATTGATCCATCCTTCTTTTTCACAAAAAGTACCGGCACACCCCACGGGGAAGTACTTGGTCGGATAAAACCTTTATCCAACAATTCCTTTAATTGAGACATTAACTCCTTTAACTCAGAAATAGCTAATCTATATGGTGCACGCGCAACAGGTGTTGCTTCAGGAATTAATTCAATATGAAATTCTATCATTCGGTCTGGAGGTAAACTTATCAAATCTTCTAGAAATACTTCAGGAA
>NC_037530.1:23404224-23407750 GCF_001531365.2 Cynara cardunculus var. scolymus
ATTAGAACTCAAAAAGATAGGTAAAAATCATGATTTTATGTGAGTTTGTTTCTTCAAAATGATATATTTTGGTGCTGACAGATTATGTGCATGTGCACAAATCGTCTATATCTTGTAAATGACATGTTCAAATGTTATGAGATTTCTTCTAAAAGTTTATTTATTTAGTTAGGGTTGTAATCCAATTGGTCTCACTAAAAAACATTGAGTTTTGACTCCCCAAATACTCAAAACATTATATATGTGCATCTGAGCGTTTTTCAGTAGGTAAACCCTAGTTCAAATAGCCATAACTCTCTAGATAATCATTCAAAATTGTTGATTTTTCTTCTGGMTGTTAGTTTAATGAGTTACCTTTCAAATKCCACCGATTTCATTCAATATTGTGGTGATTTGAGGTTTTAACTACTCAAAACAAAGTGAACATGCAATATGTCCGAATCTGGCAGATTTGTATATGTATGTTCCAATGACTATATCTTTTTCAAAACTCAATGAAAAAGGATGATTCTTCTTTTTAGAGTTAACTATATGGGTTATCTATTGCATTCAAGTGGAATCACATGAAATTATGGAGCTTTGATCTCCAAACACCTAAAAACACTATAGGTGTGCAAACTTTAAAACCACCAGTAGGTAACTCCTACTTTGTATGCTAATATCTCTCTACTTATTTGTTTTTAGTGTATGATTCTTCTTCTAAAATATTCTTTTATGAGTTAGGGTTCATATGACTCCAGTTTCACCCAAAAATATGAAGTTTTGAGGCATTAAACAATTTATTAAAGTTACGTGTGCAATCTATCAACTAATGACAGATGTGTGCATGTAACTTTATGGTACCATATCTTCCTCTTAACTCATCCAAAATGAGTTATTTTTAGTTTTTAAGTTTCATATAAGTGTTAAGTTTATATTCCAACTTGAATTTCTACAGAACACTTAGTAGAACTCTTTTAATGAGTGTTTTACTAACATGGTGTAATCTACCATATCAGTAGTGATAAGTCGTTTTGCATAAATTAGTTGAATCATTATTGCATGTCTGAAATACATGAAATTTGGTCACGATGACTATAACTCAGTGCTATAGTCCATGTAAAAAGATAGAAAATTCTCTCATTTTAGAAGTCTCTTTAATTTGATCATTTTTAGGTATCATTAGTTTCTGCCCAAAAACGAGATTTTGGGATTAGTTGATTTTGTAAAATTTTGATCTTTTTATTGGACTATAACATTGTTTTCGGTATAAATTAATACATTAACGAGCATATGGACATTTTGGACTATGGATAATCATATGAAACATAAGTAGACAATTATGGACTTAAGACTTATTAAACCCCATAAGTAATGTTAAATCCGTAAGTGATGGTTTGGATATTCCTCTTTGATAGGGAATCATTGAACTAGTGTGGTGATCGGATCGTATCTCTATTTTGCGGAGCATTGCAAAAGAGTGAGTATTCACGGCCCATTTTTACTATTTTCGTGTTTTTGGGGGGAAAAGCATGTATAAATATAGTGATGTTTTGCATGCAATATTCATTGCGTTTAAACTGTGGATTCAAATTGATTCTTATGAATTATATTTTGAAGTGAAATTGTGAATGCGAGCACTAACTCCTTGTACTCAAGTAATAGTTGTGTTTGGGTTATTTCAAAAGTCCCGRTGTGACACTACTATTAACTTGTTGAGCCGATAGTTTAAGAGGATAGCGCTATTTGGACTGACAATCCCACCTTCTGCTGGTGAGTAGGGGGTGCATATAACTAAAACAAGGGTTCTACACATGTGGGGTTTAGTCCCACCGCTGAGGTAGTTCGCTATAAAAGGGCGTAGGTGTCAGGTTTAGTAGTGGCCCAACACTTAAAAATTTCTTGGAGTACATTGTGTCTCGCATGAAAGTGTTGCGAGTAAGTAAGAGATTTACTCGACTTATTTATTGCTTAAAGATTTGTTGTGAAATGAAAACCTGTGAACTCACCAACTCTTGTAGTTGACACTTGTTTTGAYGTGCTTTTTCAGGGGTAAGAAAGGCTCATGGTAACTCTTAAAAGAAGCCATATCACAATCATCACCTTCAATTTTTTTTTTTTTTGTGTTTAAATTATAAACTTGTCTTTGGGATTGTAAACTTTGGTTATGATGTATTTAAATTTTAAAATGTATGGTTGTGTTACTTATACTCTATCGCTATGAACTCTACCTGCCATACCTCGCGTTTCCGCTTTAGCGTGGTGTGACATATTTGGTATCAGAGCTTTAGGTTATAGAGAACACCGGTTTTTTAAGAAAACCATACACTATAACCCAAAAAAAAAATTAAATTTACGAATTAATTTTCTTAGAAAGAGTCTCCAAATTTTGAAACGGACATACTGCTAAAATAACCAGAACGAGTGACTTCTTAGCATACTCTAACTAGACAGAGTCTGATCACCTCTGTCTAATTAAGTATGTATAAGAAGAGACGCGGATTGGTTATGTTAGGTGTTTGTCTAAAAGTTAAGGACTTCTTACTCAATAAGAAAAGCACGGTTCACATATGTGAGTTTGCATAAATTTTTGCATCTTTTTGTCATTTATTATGATTCGTTTAATAATTTAAAATTTTATTAAATATCGCAGCATTATGTCGTCAGAAAATGAATATTCGAACTCCGGAGACTACGATCCCTCAGAGCACGGTTACAATAGTGGCAACGATGTCACTGAATCTTCAGCACGATCACCCACCCCACAGCCGCCTCGCTCTGTACCCGTGCATCCTATAGCGCCACACGGAGCTAGAGTTCAGACCACCGCCCGAATGAGCATTCCTCCACCTGTGATGGTGTCTTTCTTCGCCCCATCTGGAGCCGTGAGGGAGCCATCACGGTCACGCACTCGTAGTGTAACACCCCCACCCACTACCAGGACCACATCGGAGTGCTCTCTGGGTATGACTACCCTGGAGAATTTATGGGTTTTGGGCATGGCGCAAGATCTTGAGATGTGTCAACTTAGGCTGGAGCATTATCAACACTTTGCCGATGGAGTGATTACAGCCCTAGGCACTCAAGATAATATGATGGATCGTTCATTAGAGTTGATTTTCATCGCTAGGAGAGCGATTAGGAGGTTGCACACTTATCTGGCGATGTTAGCAAGAATTCTGATGATAGTGATAGGTTTGCTTATTTGGAGTCTTATGCGTTAGAAGATTTTATTTATTAAGTTGTTGATAGTGGAAATTTAAGACTTTCTTTTGAGGCTTGTAGCCGTGGTTTGTGAACAATTTTTCTTTTATATTGCAYATCTTTATTTTATTTATGGATCTTATGAGATTTTGTCTATGAATGGTTAATTTTTGTTTATTATCGATTTAATGCATTTACAATTATAAGTTATTATATTATTACCTTGGTTACATGATTAAATGATTGTAACATGCCGTGCAACATAGTGGTAAATAATGAGAGTAACTGAACTTCGACTTAAAAATTTGTGCATTAGAAATATGCCTCCAAGAAGGAGTACTCG
>NC_037530.1:23408305-23412441 GCF_001531365.2 Cynara cardunculus var. scolymus
GGAGGTAGACAAATACACAGCTCGTTTTCATGAGCTTGCCAAGTTAGTACCTCATATGGTCACTCCAGAGGAGAAACGAATTGATCGGTACATCTGGGGATTGGCACCTGAAATCCGAGGGATGGTCACTTTGGCAAACCCAACCACTATACAAAACGCGGCGGTGTTGACAAATCGTCTGACAAATGATGCAGTTAGATCAGGGATTTTAAAGCAAGACAAATTTGGTGGAAAGAGGAAACTAGAGGGGCAATCGTGGAAAAGGAGCAACAATGATTTAAGCAAAAACCAAAAAGTGATAAGAAACTTTAGGGCTCAGTCTCAAACAGGAGAAAAGGGAAAGGGGACTTACCCTAAATGTGGCAAGTGCAATTATCACCATAGCGGGAGACGCATTTTTTGTTTCAAATGCAATAAAGGAGGTCATTTCGCTAAAGATTGCAAGATCAGAGAGAATCAATCATGCCATGAGTGCGGAAGACCAAATCACTTCAGGAATAAGTGCCCAAGGATAATTAGAGGATCGAGCATCAACAATGCCGGAAACCAGGAAAGGCAAACCAGTCAGGGAGATCGAGGAGGCCAGGCTCGGGGAAGGGCATTTGCAATGGGAGCCGAAGAGGCACGTCAAGACCCTAATGTTGTGACAGGTACGTTTCTTTTAAACAACCTCTATGCCTCAGTAATAATTGATTCTGGAGCAGATAGAAGTTTTGTTTCCCTAGAATTTAGGCCGTTGATAAATCTGAAATCGAGGAAGTTAAAAGACGCTTACACTATCGAATTTGCCAATGGCCAAGAAATAAATGTTGGGGACGTAATCTTGGGTTGTACTTTAAATTTAGCTGATAAGTTATTTAGCATTGATCTTATCCCAATTAAATTGGGAAGTTTCGATGTAGTGGTAGGAATGGACTGGTTGTCTAAGAATCGAGCAGAGATTTGTTGCTTTGAGAGGATTGTGCGAATACCTTACCAAGACGGAGAAAGCCTATCTATACAAGGGGGAAAACCTGGAAGGAGTTTAAAGATGGTATCATGTGTGAAGATTTGGAAGTATATGAGAAAAAAATGCGTTGCATTCTTGGCTCATGTATCAGAAAGAAAATCCGAGGAAAAGCATATTCAGGATATTCCTGTGGTGAGAAATTATCCAGAAGTATTTCCGGATGATTTGTCARGACTTCCTCTATCTAGACAGGTCAAATTCCAAATTGATCTAGTTCCCGGAGCGGTGCCTGTTGCTAAAGCTCCATATCGCTTAGCACCGGCCGAGATGCAAGAGCTATCAGGGCAACTTCAGGAACTTCTGGACAAAGGATTCATCAGGCCAAGCTCTTCACCTTGGGGAGCTCCAGTCCTATTCGTTAAAAAGAAAGATGGGTCGTTTCGAATGTGCATAGATTATAGGGAGTTAAACAAGTTGACGATCAAGAACCGATATCCTCTCCCCCAAATTGATGATCTGTTCGATCAGTTGCAAGGCACATGTTATTTCTCTAAGATTGATCTTCGGTCAGGGTATCATCAGTTAAGAGTTCGTGAGGAGGACGTCCCTAATACGGCCTTTAGGACTCGATATGGGCACTACGAGTTTCTAGTTATGCCCTTTGGTCTGACCAACGCACCGGCGGTATTTATGGATTTAATGAATAGGATCTGTAGACTGTACCTAGACAAGTTTGTGATCGTATTCATTGATGATATTCTGATTTATTCACGGAGTAGGGTAGATCACGAGCAGCATCTGAGAATGATACTAGAATTGCTCAAGGAGCAAGAATTGTATGCTACATTTTCAAAATGTGAATTCTGGATTCGGGAGGTACAATTTCTCGGTCATGTGATTAGCAAAAAAGGAATTCATGTGGATCTGGCTAAGGTTGTGGCCATAAAGAAGTGGGAAGCACCAAAGACCCCGACAGAAATTCGTCAATTTCTGGGTTTGGCGGGTTATTATCGATGATTTATAGAGAGCTTCTCAAAGATTTCCCAGCCATTAACAGCATTGACCCAAAAAGCTAAGAAATTTGTTTGGGGAAAACCCCAAGAGGACGCATTCCAACTGCTAAAGTATAAGCTATGCAACGCGCCAATCCTGGCCTTGCTAGAAGGAACCGAGAACTTCGTAGTATATTGTGACGCATCCCACCAAGGTTTGGGTTGCGTATTGATGCAGAAGGACAAGGTTATAGCATACGCTTCAAGGCAACTCAAAGCCCATGAGAAGAACTATACCACTCATGAGCTGGAGCTAGGAGCTGTGGTTTTCGCTCTCAAAATATGGAGGCATTATTCGTACGGCACTAAGTGTACTATTTTTACCGATCACAAAAGTCTCCAGCATATCCTTGATCAGAAGATGCTCAATATGAGACAGAGAAGATGGGTGGAGTTGCTCAGTGATTATGATTGTGAAATCCGATACCACCCAGGTAAGGCCAACGTAGTGGCAGATGCTCTAAGCCGGAAGGAAAGGATAAAACCCTCTCGAGTACGAGCTTTGGGAATGCTTGTCCAGACGAGTTTGAAAACTCGAATTCTTGAAGCTCAAAATGAAGCGCTGAAGGCAGAAAATTTGAAGAGAGAGACCCTGCATAATCTAGAGCATAAATTTAGGATTAAGTCAGATGGAGTGCGTTACTTCAAGGACAAAGTTTGGATTCCGAAGATTAAAAATCTACGAGAGTTAGTTTTGGAGGAAGCCCATAGATCTAGGTATTCGATTCACCCAGGGGGCGGATAAGATGTATAAGGATCTGAGAGAGTACTATTGGTGGCCAGGAATCAAAAACGATATAGCTTTGAACGTTGGGAAATGTTTGACCTGCTCAAGGGTCAAGTCAAAATATCAGAAGCCATCCGGATTGTTACAACAACCCGAGATCCCACAATGGAAATGGGAACAAATCTCCATGGACTTTATCACCAAACTGCCTAGAACAGCTAAAGGTCATGACACGATTTGGGTAATAGTGGATCGACCGACAAAATCCGCACATTTCCTTCTGATTCGTGAAGATTTTAAACTGGTAAAGCTTGCCCAAATCTATGTTAACGAAATTGTTGCAAAACATGGAGTACCTATTTCTATTATATCGGATTGAGATAGCCGCTTTACATCGCGGTTTTGGCAATCACTTCAGAAAGCTCTGGGTACATAGCTGAAATTGAGCACCGCCTATCATCCCCAAACGGACGGACAGAGTGAACGCACAATTCAGACTTTAGAAGATATGCTTCGAGCATGCGTAATCGAGTTTGGAGGAAGTTGGGACATTCATTTACCATTGGTAGAATTCTCTTACAATAACAGCTATCACACTAGTATGTAATGCGCGCCATATTAAGCCATATACGGGCGCAAGTGTCGATCACCACTTAGTTGGTTAGAGATTGGGGATAGACAGATCATGGGACCAGACATTGTGCAGGAAACTACTGATAAGATATCAATAATCAGAGAAAGACTTAAGGCTGCCAGGGATCGTCAAAAAAGTAATGCAGATAACCGGAGGAAGCCTCTTGAGTTTCAGATGGGGGATAAAGTGTTTTGAAAGTATCACCGTGGAAAGGGTTAGTGCGGTTTGGAAAAAAGGGAAGTTAAGCCCTAGGTATATTGGACCATTCGAGATCACCGCAAGAATTGGTCCAGTGGCGTACAAACTAAAGCTACCCCAGGAATTAAGAGCCATTCATAATACGTTCCATGTGTCCAATCTTAAGAAATGCTTGGCCGACGACTCATTGATCAATCCCCTAGAAGATGTTCAGGTTGATGATCAATTGCACTTCATAGAAGAACCCATTGAGATCCTCGACAGAGAAGTTAAGCAGTTAAAGCGAAGCAAAATTCCGATTCTGAAGGTTCGTTGGAAATCAAGGCATGGTCCAGAGTACACTTGGGAGCGAGAAGATTTCATGAAAGGCAAATATCCGCATTTTTTTGCAGAGAAATCTATTGGCAGTAGCAGTCGTTAAATTTCGGGACGAAATTTCTCTAGCAAGGGGAGACTGTGACAACCGTCAAATTCGAACTCCCAGGTTAGCTCTTATTAAGTTTGTATTAGTGTTATTGAAGATAATTTATAAGATTAGGAGTTAGTTAGGTTAGTTTGTTCGAAAAATTTCTAAGA
>NC_037530.1:23413763-23422088 GCF_001531365.2 Cynara cardunculus var. scolymus
TTGGACTATAGCATTGTTTTCGGTATAAATTAATACATTAACGAGCATACGGACATTTTGGACTATGGATAATCATATGGGACATAAGTAGACAATTATGGACTTAGGACTTATTAAACCCCATAAGTAGTGTTAAATCCATAAGTGATGGTTTGGATATTCCTCTTTGATAGGGAATCGTTGAACTAGTGTGGTGATCGGATCGTATCTCTATTTTACGGAGCATTGCAAAAGAGTGAGTATTCACGGCCCCTTTTTATTATTTTCGCGTTTTTGGGGGAAAAACGTGTATAAATATAGTGATGTTTTGCATGCAATATTCATTGCGTTTAAATTGTAGATTCAAATTGAGTCTTATGAATTATATTTTGAACTGAAATTGTGAATGCGAGCTCTAACACCTTGTACTCAAGTAATAGTTGTGTTTGGGTTATGTCAAAAGTCCCGGTGTGACACTACTATTAACTCGTTGAGCCGATAGTTTAAGTGGATAGCGCTATTTGGACTGACAATCCCACCTTYTGCTGGTGAGTAGGGGTGCATATAACTAAAACAAGGGTTCTACACATGTGGGGTTTAGTCCCACCGCTGAGGTAGTTCGGTATAAAAGGGTGTAGGTGTCAGGTTTAGTAGTGGCCCAACACTTAAAAATTTCTTGGAGTACATTGTGCCTCGCATGAAAGTGTTGCAAGTAAGTAAAAGATTTACTCGACTTATTTATTGCTTAAAGATTTGTTGTGAAATGAAAACCTGTGAACTCACCAACTCTTGTAGTTGACACTTGTTTTGACGTGCTTTTTCAGGGGTAAGAAAGGCTCATGGTGACTCTTAAAAGAAGCTGTGTCACAATCATCACTTCAATTTTTTTTTTGTGTTTAAATTATAAACTTGTCTTTGGGATTGTAAACTTTGGTTATGATGTATTTAAATTTTAAAATGTATGGTTGTGTTACTTATACTCTATCGCTATGAGACTCTACCTGCCATACCTYGCGTTTCCGCTTTAGCGGGGTGTGATAGATTTGGTATCAGAGCTGTAGGTTATAGAGAACACCGGTTTTCTAAGAAAACCATACACTATAACCCAAAAAAAAAAATTTACGAATTAATTTTCTTAGAAAGAGTCTCAAAATTTTAAAACAGACATACTACTAAAATAACCAGAACGAGTGACTTCTTAGAATACTCTAACTAGACAGAGCCTGATCACCTGTGTCTAATTAAGTATGTATAAGGAGAGACGCRGATCGGTTATGTTAGGTGTTTGTCTAAAAGTTAAGGACTTCTTACTCAATAAGAAAAGCACGGTTCACATATGTGAGTTTGCATAAATTTTTGCATCTTTTTGTCATTTATTATGATTCGTTTAATAATTTAAAATTTTATTAAATATCGCAGCATTATGTCGTCAGAAAATGAATATTCGAACTCCGAAGACTACGATCCCTCAGAGCACGGTTACGATAGTGGCAACGATGTCACTGAATCTTGGGCGCGATCACCCACCCCACAGACGCCTCGCTCTGTACCCGCGCATCCTATAGCGCCACACGGAGCTAGAGTTCGGACCACCGCCCGAATGAGCATTCCTCCACCTGTGAGGGTGTCTTTTTCTCCGCCCCATCTGGAGCCGTGAGGGAGCCATCACGGTCACGCACTCGTAGTGTAACACCCCCACCCACTACCAGGACCACATCGGAGCGCTCTCCGGGTATGACTACCATGGAGAATTTATGGGTTTTGGGCATGGCTCAAGATCTTGAGATGTGTCAACTTAGGCTGGAGCATTATCGACACTTCGCCGATGGAGTGATTACAGCCCTAGGCACTCAAAATAATATGATGGATCGTTCATTAGAGTTGATTTTCATCGCTAGGAGAGCGATTAGGAGGTTGCACACTTATCTGGCGGTGTTAGCAGGAATTCTGATGATAGTGATAGGGTTGCTTATTTGGAGTCTTATGCGTTAGAGGATTTTATTTATTAAGTTGTTGATGGTGGAAATTTAAGACTTTCTTTTGAGGCTTGTAGCAGTGGTTTGTGAACAATTTTTCTTTTATATTGCACATCTTTATTTTATTTATGGATCTTATGAGATTTTGTCTATGAATGGTTAAGTTTTGTTGATAATCGATTTAATGCCTTTACTATTATAAGTTATTATATTAAAAGTTTTGTTGGTAATCTCCAAAGAAGATGAAAACTTAGAAAAGTCTTCCTCAAGCACTTCTTCTACCTATATTAAAAGTTTGTATACAGCTCCGGATGCACATTTCAAATTGAGAGGTGGAATAGGGACAAGACTTTGGAAAGTGGCAGTAGAAGATGAAGGTGGTACTTCGAAGAAACCGGGTGCATCGTGTTGTCTAGAAACTAGACAAACTCGCCCCCTGATATATCAGAGGAAAAGTTGTAAGGGATGGAAGAATGGGCTCTCACGAGATTACAATTAGCAATGGATGAGAAGGTGATTTCGGAGATAAGCTCAGAGACAACCACATTAGATATTTGGAACAAGCTAGAAGAGCTCTACCTCACAAAGTCTCTAACTAATTGTCTCATCATTCTCAAAACCTTCTTCACCTACAAGATGAAGAAAAGTACACCAATCAAGTCCAATATCAACATGCTTGATGATTTGATTATGAAGATGAAATCAATAGACTTGAAATATATGAATAACAAATGGTAATGATCCTTTCTATGCTCCCTCCCATAAAGGTATACAAGCTTTATCTCATGATTAAAGCCCAAGTAACATCCATTAAAGCCCCATACGATCCGTTAAAGCCCAACTAACATCCATTAAAGCCCTATACGGTCTATTAAAGCCCAATACGATCCATTAAAGCCCAATAGTTACGTTAAAAGCCAATAGAACCGTTAAAGCCCAATTAACATCCATTACAGCCCAATACGATCCATTAAAACCCAATAGCATAGTTAAAGCCCAACTAACATTCATTAAAGCCCAATATGGTCCATTAAAGCACAATATGATTCTGCAAAGCCCAATAAAACCGTTAAAACCTAATTAATATCCACTAAAGCCCAATAGAACCGTTAAAACCCAACTAACATCAACTAAAACCCAATACTGTGAAATCCGCCGGAAATCTTGTTGGAATATTTTTAGCGACGGACATCCGGTAGAAGTGAACGAAAGTTAACTTTTTTGTTGTCCGCCGGTGGCAAGTGATGGCTATCGGCCTTATAGGTGGGTTTCATCAGCAGCTTCGTTGATTTCTTCGTCGGCAATAGTTTCGTCGGTTTCTTTGGGGTGTGGTGCAAAACAGAAAACATCGGTTGAAAAGAAGTAGGTTTTATAATTAAAAAAAAGGGGGAAAATTTTTAAAATTTTCAAGTTTTTTTTAAAAAATAGTCGGTTTTCATGAAAATTTATTTTTCGGCGGATATATCCGCCGATTTCTTAATATTATTATTATTTAAATTATTATTATTATTATTATCATTATTATTTAACATCCATTAAAACCCAATACGTTCCATTAAAGCCCAATAGAAACGTTAAAGTCCATTACGATCCATTAAAGCCCCAATATGATCCATTAAAGCCCAGTACGATTCATTGAAGCCCAATACGATCCATTCAAGCCCAATACGATCCTTTAAAGCCCAATACGATCAATTCAAGCCCAATACGATCCGTTAAAGCCAAATACGATCCATTCAAGCCTGATACGATCTATTAAAGCCAATATGATTAGTTAAAGCCCAATACGATCCATTAAAGCCCAATTAACATCCATTAAAGCCCAATAGAACCGTTAAAGCCCAACTAACATCCAGTAAAGCCTAATATGGTCAATTAAAGCTAATACGATCCTTCAAATCCCAATAGAAACGTTAAAGCCCAATACGATCCACAAAAGCCAAATATGATCTATTAAACCCCAATATGATCTATTAAAGCCCAATACGATCTATTAAAGCCCAATATGATCCATTAAAGCTCAATATTATCCATTAAAGCCCTATAGAACCGTTAAAACCCAACTAATATCCATTAAAGCTTAATAGAAGCGTTAAATCCCAACTAACATCCATTAAAACTCAATACAGTCTATTAAAGCCCAATACGGTCTATTAAAGCCCAATACGGTCTATTAAAGCCCATACGATCTATTAAAGCCCAATACGATCCATTAAAGCCCAATACGATTCATTAAAGCCCAACAGAAGCGTTAAAGGTCAACTAACATGCATTAAAGCCCAATAGAACCGTTAAAGTCCACTAACATCCACTAAAGTCCAATAGAACCGTTAAAGCTCAATTAATATCTACTAAAGCGCAATACGATCCATTAAATCCCAACATCCCAACTAACATCCATTAAAGCCCAATAAAACCGTTAAAACCCAATTAACATCCACTAAATCTCAATAGAGCCGTTAAAGCCCAATTAACATCTACTGAAGCCTAATACGATCAATTAAAGACCAATGCGATCCATTAAGAATATATGTAATATTTTACATATATATATATATATATATATATATATATATGTGTGTGTGTAAAACCAAAAGTTTGAAAAAGAAAATCAAAAATCCACCAGAATAGGTCTGTTAGTGAACCGCCGGTAATCCGTCGGAAAGTATTAAGTTTTTTTTTTTAAACTTGAATAACTTATTATTTTAAATTACCTGCGGATTACCGGCGGCCTCCGGTATCCGCCGATAATTTAAAATAATAAATTTTAATTATTTTCTGGCGAATTTCCGGCAGACGTTAATCATAAAAAATTAATCAAAATTTCGCTAGAAATCCACCGGTAAATCATTGTAATTAGCGTTAATAATTTTGCAAAAATAATAATATGTAAAATCTAACGGATATCCGCCGGAAATATTGTCGGAATCTTTTTAGCGGCGGATTTTTGGTGGAAGTCAATGAAAGTTGACTTTTTGTTGTCCGCCGGTAATCCGCCGCTAAATTTCGGTGAATTTTGTCCGCTGAAAAACCCGCCGGAAATACTCAGTTTTCTAGTAGTGTAATTTAAACCAATGACATATTACTCAAGTAATTTTTGGGTGATCCGTTGGTATTTTCTTGAAAAACATCTATTCTACCGGAAGAATTAGTATTTTATGGGTGATCCCGTCTGTAATCACCTACGAAAATTTCCCTCAATGATTTTTATGGAAAAAAGTAATTTGTTTTTTATAGTGAAACTATGACGAAACAGTCTCAGGCCGATCGGAAAAAAAAAATCGAAAAGATGGAATGAAAAAGCAACGGTTCAATAGGACTTGCATAGGGTCGAAATGGTGACAATACTGACCATTACTGTTACTCTTCGTGCAATCGTAGATTTTAAAAGAAAGGGTTTCGAGGAGGGTTGTTAGCCAAAGTTGCAAATGAGTACGTTACGGCAAATGTAAGGAAATTATCAAAATGTCTCACAATTATGCAAAACTACATAAGAACACCGCACGCATTTACATGATAAATCAAATAATTTAATGGAATATATGTAGAGGATAAATCGATATATTATGAGTTGTGACAAAAGAATTCTCATTATACACCTCATGTTTTATAATCATTAGGCTCACAAATTTCTTTTATCATTTTGAGCCAATTACAAAGCTTGATGATGTAGAACTTATTAATTAATTATATGTATCAAAAGAAACAATCGAGAACGATGAAACAACTTCATATCAAATGTAGTATCGTCCATTTAACTTCAATATCTTCAAAGAAAATTATTATCACCGTACAACACACCATGTTGAAAACTGCTTAATTAATATGTAAAAAAATATTGCATGCAGGTCTATCAATTATTGATTTGAAAGCCAGCGAATTTTAGGATTGTTTCCACGAATTTCAATATGAAATTTGTCGATGTGCTGATTTGGTCTTGGTTTGTTGCAACTAATTAAGATAAAATATTCTGAATTAATATAATATGCAGCACATGTGACGACCATCATATGATATGATGACGATGCATTATCTATACCTTTTCTCCATGGAAACTTAACCATTAACTTTTCAAAGTGGTCGACTGCAAAATTATTATTTTAAGTTATATATTATTATAACTCCACCCAAAAATAATTAATAAACTGACAGATTATTTAAGAAAGTAAATTTTCTTTATTCAAATTATGTGAGCCATCAAGACTTTCTACCGTCAAAACCACACATGATGAAGCTTGTGTATCGGGAAAAGAAGTTATATATGACCAAATTATACCCTTTGTCTTGAAAATTATGATTGAAATAAGATTATGTAAAACACAAAATTTTGAAGTTTTTATATGGTTGTGCATTATATTCAAACACGGTAGTGTGTTATGGACTTTGCAAAACAGAATATTTTGATGCTCTGACATGGCCGTATATCATATTCGAGCACAGGGGTGCATATGTTATTTTGTAAAATAGAAAGTTTTGGTGTTCTGACACAACCGTACCATATGATCTAGCACGGCCATGCATAATGTTATTTCGCGAAACAATAGTAACAATGGACTGTTTTCTTGAGCTCCAACAAATTGCAGCTCCGTTCAACAGAAACACGTATCTGGAAGTACTTCTTCTATCTTCTGTGTCCCTTGCATAATCACTATCAGTGAATGCTTTCAATTCTACATCATGTCCTCTTCCATAGAACAAGCCAAAATCAACGGTGCCTTTCAAATACCTTAAGATTCTCTTTACTGGCAGCAAGTGATCTTCTCTTGGTTTGGCCATAAAACGAGATACCAAGCATACCACATACATCATGTCAGGTCATGTAACGGTCAGGTACATCAAGCTTCCCACCAGTTGCTTATACATAGTAGAGTCCACCTCTTCTCCTCTTCCCCGCTTGGTTAGAATGGTACCTGGAACCATGGGATTTTTGACATAATTACAGTTCCRCATCCCAAACCTTTCTAAGACTTCTTTTGCATACTTCTTTTGACACAAATGAATCCCCTTCGCACTCTGATGAATTTCTACTCCGAGAAAAAATCTCATCATTCCCAAATCAGTCATTTCAAATTCTTGTTTCATCAACTTCTTGAATTCTTCACATAATAAAGTATCATTACCAACATAAATTAAATCATCGACATAGAGACTTACAATGACTAGTTTTTCACCGACCCGTTTGGTAAATAACGTGTGATCATAGTTGCTTTTCTCGAAACTTTCTCGCTTGAAATAACTTTCGATCCGACTAAACCATGCTCGAGGAGCCTGCTTTATTCCATACAAGGCCTTCTTGAGACGATACACTTTGTTTTCTTCTCCCTTTTTGACAAAACCTTTCGGTTGCTCCACGTACACGACCTCTTTCAGCTCTCCATACAAGAAGGCGCTTTTAACATCTAGTTGGTATACATTCCAGCCATTGTGTGCAGCTATGGCTAACAAAGTTCTGATCGTATCCCATCGTGCAACTGGTGCAAAAACTTCACCGTAATCAACTCCTTCTTTTTGGGCATACCCCTTTGCGACAAGTCTTGCTTTGTGTTTGTCGACTTCTCCGTTTTYATTTAGCTTGGTTTTGAAAACCCACTTGACCCCGATCGTCTTTGTGCCTGCTGGTGGAGATACAAGTTCCCAAGTCTCGTTTTTTTCGATAGCTTGCAACTCCTTTTTCATTGCTTCTATCCACTTTTCTTCTGTAGCAGCTTCTTCAAAACTTATYGGATCATCGTGTGAACTAAACAYTAACATTGTCATATTTGCTTCTTCATCTGAAAACTCGCCCCCACTTTCGTAATCCTGCAACCAACCTGGCTGTCTCCTGTCTCTTCTTGTTGATGCTTCGATTTCTYCTGGACACTCTGAACTAGTCCCGATTGTGTYARCGGCTGCTGTGGGAATTGCATCAGCTACACTTTGACCTTCTCTTTCACTAGGGGGTGCAGCTGTAGATCGAATTATGTCCTCTTCTCCTACTGTTGTCTCTTCTTCATCCAGGTCTAAAGGTTCAAGTTTTGACTTTGCCTCACCTGTGCTCCAGTTCCATTTAGATTCTTCATCAAAAATGACGTCCCGACTAATGATTATTTTATTTTGAATTGGATCATATAGTCGGTACGCTTTCGACTCTATGCTTACACCAAGAAAAACACACTTGTGGCTTCTGTCATCAAGTTTTGTACGTAATTGCTTAGGTATATGCACATGGCCAATGCAACCGAAAACTCGAAAATAATCAACGCTTGGTTTCAATCCGCTTCATCGTTCTTCTAGCACTACATCATCCAGCGCGCTTGTAAGACTTCTATTCAACACATGACACGTCCACTTTGCTGCTTCTGGCCAAAACCACTTCGGCATTTGCTTTTCT
>NC_037530.1:23422388-23430910 GCF_001531365.2 Cynara cardunculus var. scolymus
GGACCACAAAGATCTGTGTGTATTAACTGAAGTTTCTGCGATGCTTTCCATTCACTTCTTTTCGGTATGGTTTCACGATGTTGCTTGCCAATATTGCACACCTCGCACACCTTAGCTTCTTCTTTTAACTGAGGCAGTCCCTTCACCATTTGCTTACGTTGCATCATTGTAATGGCCTTGTTGTTCAAATGCCCATATCTTCGGTGCCAAAGGTCTATATCAGCATCTTTATCAACATGAATACAAGAGTTTGGAAGAGATTTCATGACTGCAGTGACCAAAAACATCCGATTTGAAGTGATTTTAGTGGTTGAAATTAACCCCGTTAGAGGATGATACATTTTGCAAGCACCAGCCTCAATTACAAATGTCACGCCCTTCTCTTGCAATTGACCCATACTTAACAGGTTAGTAGACAACTCTGGAACTAAAAAAACATCAGTGATGGTTTGTGTTGTGCCCTCAATCTCAAGGCGTATATTTCCCTTTCCCGTAACTGCTAACCGAGTGCTATTTCCAAGTTTCACCGTGTGACTAAAACTTTAATCAATTTGAACAAACCAATCTCTATTACCTGTCATGTGATTGAACAACCTGAGTCAAGATACCATTCTGCTTGAGTGTTGGCTTTATTAACTTCGGCATAAGCCATTAACAGTAGCTCCTCTCCTTCATCAAATTCTACATAGTTGACACCTTTTGCAGCATCAGGGCACTCGTACTGAAAATGTCCAAACTTTTGACACCAGTAACATTGAATGGTCATCTTGTTGAAATTTCCTCGACCTCTTCCTCGCCCTCGTCCCCTTTGATAGCTTCCACCTCTTGAGTAAGTACCCCTGCCTCTGCCCCTGCCTCGTCCGTTGTTTGAATCATGCTCAACCTTCAGAACTTGTTCATCACTTCCTCGACGTCGCACCTTTTGTTCATGCACCAGTAAAGTACTCTGCAATTCATCAACTGTCAAGTCATCGATGTCCTTGGATTCTTCTATCGAGCAAACAATAAAATTGAAATTTTCAGTCAAGGTGCGTAATATCTTCTCCAYAATCTTGACATCATTCATATCTTCRCCACAGTTTCTCATATCGTTGGCGACAACCATTACCCTTCCGAAGTAATCGGTAACCGATTCTCCCGTCTTCATTTCGAGGGTCTCGAATTCCCTTCGAAGTCTCTGCAATTGGGCACACTTTACCCTTGCGTTCCCTTGATACTTAACCTTCATGGACTCCCATAGCTGCTTCGCGGTATCTTTCTGAATGATGGTCTTCAAAATAGACTTATCAAGGGCCTGAAACAAATAATTTCGAGCTTTCAGATCCTTGAGTTTTGCCTCACCCAGGGCTTTCTGTTGTGCTGCTATCAACACCTCTCCCACAACAGGTTCTTGATACCCACCTTCAATTACACTCCAATACTCCTTTGAACGAAGCAGGTTCTCCATAAGCAAACTCCAGTGATCGTAATCCCCATGAAACTTTGGCACACATGGAGTTTGAAAACTGTTGGAGTCACTCGCCATCTCTCACACCCTTGTGTTTTTCCCTCACCCCCTCAAAGTGGCTCTGATACCAATTGATGGATCAAAGTTATAATCTGAAGTATTCAAATGGTATTGTTCACCTTATTCAATCAAGAATATGGCTGTATATATAGCCTACAGATAAGAAGAAATAGGAGCTAAAATAGCTTGACTCACCCTATCAGATTACTACTAATTAGGAGATAAAATCAAAAGAAACTTATCTTCTAAAGACCTTCCTATAAACTCGGTACATGACTCTTATTCATAAAAACTAATTTTGACTACTTCAATAGTTTCTTGGTGATCAACTCATTTGCGTATCTTGATTGTCCGATTGCTATTGTGCCCTTAGTTTATGGTTTGCTATTTATAGCTATAATGGCCAGCCTCATCTTTCTCTCACTTGTTTTTTGGTCGGGCTTGGACACGATTTTCAAGAGATGTTGAATACTAAGATCAACAATGTTACTCATAGTTTTTTTGGGTTCCCTTGATTGTTCTGTCTTCTTCCGCAGCTGCCTGAATCCATTATACACTCTTTGATGATATGATATGTTTCAATTCTTATAGCACAGAGATTACATTTTTCAATGATACGACTTTATTGAAGGAATTTTCATCTTTTGGTTGTGTTTTCTGGATTTCTTATGCAATAGATTTAGTATGGTTAGATCCCTTAGGTTTCCCCCCAAATTGTCCATGATGATAGTTTCACTTCTTATGCGTTTAAGTAAGAGAACCCTGGCAACAAAGTCGTTGCTACAGTGAGTGTTTCTCTAAAATTCTTACAATCTAAACTTTGTATTTTCTTGTTGAAAATGGTTGAATTGGTTGTATGGTTCGTCTATGGTCGTTGGATCATAATAAACAATCAACAGGTTGGTAGAGCTGGTGGAACAAAATGGAAATCAATGTTTGATGCCATAAGTAATCCGTCATTAGCTTTAAGAAAATCAATGCACCTTTCGTTGGCAAAAACTGAGAGAAAAAAGAAGGAATATGAGAAAACCCTTGCCTCCTACAACAAAAAGCTGGTAATTACTGTTGTAAAATATGTTTAAATGGTGTCATCTTTGGATCATATGTTATTGGTTTGTTGTAATAAAATCAGGCTGTTGGTGGTGATGATGATTCGGGCAAGTGGGAGTTTACCCAAATGGTTACCTGGTAAGCGCTTACCGCTAAAAGTCAACACTCTAACCCACTTTACCGGGTAAGATTGTAATTCATCAAAACAATATCATATGCAACAATTTACCCAATATCTGCTTACCGGGCAAAAGTCGTCATCCTCATTTTCCGGGTAGGACTCTTCATCCTTATTTGCTCTTACCAGGTATGATTCTCAGCCTTGCCATGTTCATTTGCTAAGGAAAATAACTCGATAAGCACTTACTGGGTAAGCCTTTAGTAAATGACCCCTAAGTCTGAGGTTAATGATGATGAATGCAGTGAGGAGTATGTTCTTGAAGATCCAAAAATTTTAAGTTTCAAATATTGTGTAGGTTGGTTATGATCCAAGGGTAGTTCTTATGTGTTTATGGGATGAAGATGATGATTGATCAAAATATGGTAAAAACCGAAATTTGTCTTGTAGTTTCTTAATACCGTTAGCAAATTTGTTGGTAATTGATAGGTTGATCTTGGTCATGGGATAGTATTGAATAGACTTTTAGCTATTATGATGCATATAGAGAACAAATTCGTTTTGTTGCTTTAGTGTTTTTGACTTTTATGTTCCCTGTTAGTGTTGGCCAGTTTCTTATGAAATGGATTATGCTTTTAAGATTTGCTATTTTGCTTTGTTGTTGGTTTTAATGTCATTTATGGTGGATGAAGTTGTTGAAATGCTTTGGTTGTGGGTTGTGCTTTCAACGTGCAACTTTGCAATTGTTTTAATCTTGTGGGGTTAGGTCGACTGATATTAATGTTTGTACCTTTAAAAATTTTCTTCAGAGGTCACCGTTTGAGTTCTGCAAGACTATTGGAAATTTTATTGGTTGTTCTTCAGGGTCTTTAGGACTATTTGAGTTGCGCTCAAGCTATCCCGAAACCATAGTTAACAAAAAAACTGTGCACTTTTTAACATCTCCTACAGATTCTTTAAAATTGAAAAAGTGGACATTTTTTTAGTTTTTAATTCATTCTTTTTTCCTTTTGGATCTTTCAAAACTTAAACTAAAATGAAGAAAGTAGGGTGTAAGTGTATAAATTTTTTTCAAAATTGTAGAATTTTTCATAATTAAATTCTAAGAGAGAGAAATGGCTCCTCCCTAGCCTCACACATTAAGATTTAAGTTTCTATGAGATTTTTAGTCAAATGTGATCTCTCATCAGCTGGTAAAATTTGTTGTTTCCTATTGAGCTTATAATGGTCGGACTGTAGATCTACGATTTATTTTATCTCTGTTTGTTTAAAAAGAAAGTTTAAACTCAATGCCACTGTGACATTACATTATATTCTTTGAATGTTGATTGTTTTTCACTTTCACATATTTTTTCATGGCTGATGTTATTTTCACCTGCAATGTGTAACATAAAGACGTATAATTTGCTTTTGTTTTACTATTGTTGGAAGGGTAGAATATAAATGATTTTGGGATCTTTGAGGTCGGCACTCCTCGTCGTGAGTTATTTAACACTTTTTGTTTTTATGAAACACATAATCATCTTGAATATAAAAGCTAAAAACATTACAAAATTCATTAGAAATTAAGAGACTAGATATTCATACCTTTACTGTGAATATCAATAAAGCTTATGATCTAACAATTTCGAATGCTCACTTTCATTTTTTCAAATTTCATATTCTCGTCGTATTGTACGGATACATAACTAGTATATATATATATATATATATATATATAAATAAATAAATAAAGAGAGAGAGAGAGAGAGAGAGAGTGTGTGTGTGTGTGTCTGAATAACTCAAACACGTCAATCCAACCAAAAAGTTGATTGCATATATCATGTATGATTGCTCTAGCATATCCTCTTGAGACAATTAAGCTTTCTAACTATTTACCACATCAATATTCATGATCTTCAATATATATTTCAAGATACAGCTTTCATGCAAATTATATACGACCTTGATTTTGTTAAAACTGATTGACATAGAAGCAAAATTGCTAACCTTGATTAAGAAATCCACATGAACAAAACGATGGACTAATTGATAATGTGTAACGAATCTTCACTATACGTTTTCTACTGTGTAGCAGTTTTGCTACGATTTACGTGTATGTAAGTAATATAGAGATCAAAGATAAAAACAGAAAAAAAAAATACATGGAAATATTAATTAATGGCCTGGACCTCTTTTGCTTGGCCCAGAAGCCAACCTGTATCCCAGCTCCCTCTTCCACGAAGCTCGATTGCCACGAGTCATCACGTTTTTGCATGAAGACACACCGAGCTCATCAGTGACTGAACCGTTGGTGAGATGTGTTGGCCGAAGGAATCGGCAATGGGTGATGCTGAATTGTGCTGCCACTAGCAAAATGATGACACCAACAAGAAAACAGAAATGTTCTCTCATCGCCATGAAGTTTATTAACTTCTCACTGGAAATTGGATATTTGGTTTGGTAAAGACTACCTTCCTCATGTAGGAGGAGGCTGTGTGGGAATGCGAAAGGGTTTTAGGGAATGGTCTAGCAGCTAGCTACTCGATTGGTGATTTGACTTGCCATATTGCCATGCATGTGTTGCAAAGCTTTATTTACAAGAAACCACCTCCAACTATTTTGGACTTTTAAATACACTTAATTGTAACGAATACATATGGAACTCACTTTGGTTGATTTTGTGTATCAAGTGAAGTAAACAAAACTAAAAAGAATGCTATATGGTATGTAATGTAACCCATTTAAAGTGAGGTACGAATAGGTTAGGCTATAGGCAAAATCAGCAAGTATTTCTTGAAATGAGTTAAACGATTGGTTTCATAAAAACCTTATTTGACTTGTAGTTATGAAGTGCGACAAGGAGAGAAGGTGAGTTTTTGCCAAATGTAAAGGAAATAAGGGATATTAGAGACCAGAAGTTTATGAAAATAAACAATCTTCTAAGCTTTTTTTACTTTATATAATCATTTTCACCTCAATTCAGTTTTTAGCTAATTTATACGCATAATTCCACTTTCAACATAAGGATTCCACTTTCCTTGTAAAGATTCCACTTTTTATTTGTCGAAAACCAATCCTTATGCATATGTGTAAGCTTTCCTCGTAAGATTGACTACAGAGTGAAATGAGGTCTGAAAATGACTAGAAAGTGAAATTTTTTTTGCTGATTGATTATTTCTGTAAATTTCCCTGATATTAGATATATAGTGGTAAATTGTAGAAGGGGATTAAAAGAATTAGATTACTAGTAAAGGGGGTCCAAAGTAAATTAGCAATTGTTGAAGTATAACAATTGATGCAAGAATTTGGGTGTGTAGGTAAAGACTTTGGGCTGTGGTTTTATTACGACTTCCATATACGACTTCCATATACGACTTTCATATGCTTCACAAATTATATATTCATAATTGGAACGCTGCATGCATCACAAGAAAATATTATACATATATTGTTCCCCAGCTTTATTATTTTGAAGATTCACTTCAATTCTTTTTCACACACGTTTTATGGCAAAGTAAAAGATTCAGATGCATCCTACGATCTCATTAATCTAAGGTGATGTTTGTTTCGCAAAATATTTTTGGATAGAATGAAGTGTGTTAAAGAAATTTGACTTTTAAGAAATTAGAATGAAATGTTGTCAGGTTTGACACATGCTTGGTTGACAGACATTGGAATATAATTTGTTAAGGAATTGGAATCTGTCTGTTTAGTTCACAAAATGTAGCTTTGGAATTGCAATGAAATATTGATAAATGACCAAAATATGCTTTTTTGAAAATTTTAATTTTTAAAACAAAAAATACTTTAATAAAATAATTATTTGATATATAAAACAATATAAAATACACAACCTAAATATAACCATAAACCAAACGACGTTACTAAATCAAAGGCGGTCGACGTTGGTTCAGATCGGTGGTGGTCCATATCAGTGGTGGTCCGTAGTGGTTCAGATGGAGGTGGTCAGCAGTGGTTCAGATGGACGGTGGTTCAAATCAACGATGACGGGTGTGGTTCAGATCGGTGGTTGTTCAAATTGTTGGTGGTCGGTGGTGGTCGACGGTGATTCAGATCGATGTAGTCGCCGTGGCTGGCAGTGGTTTAGATCGATGATGATTTGTGGTACTTCTGGTGGCGATGGTAGGATGTGGTTCAAATCAGAGGTGGTTCAGATCGACGATGGATCAGATCGGTGGTTGTTCAGATCGATGATGGTCGTCGGTGATTCAGATCGGCGGGTGGCTGGCGGTGATTCAGATTGGTAGTAGTTGGCAGTGGTTCAGATCGGTAATAGTTAGCAGTGGTTCAGATCGATGATGGTCTGTGGTGGTTCAGATGGCGATGGTCTGTGGTGGTTCAGATTGGTGGTGGCCGACGATGGTTCAAATCGGTGGTGGCCGGCGGTGGTTCAAATCAGTGGTGGCCGGCGGTGGATCAAATCAATGGTGGTTCAGATTGATGGTATTCGACGGTGGTTCAGATCGATGGTGGTCGGTGGTGATTCAGATCGACGGTGGTCGAAGGTGGTCGATGATGGTCATATTGGGTTTTATGAGATTAGGGTATAGTGGCTTAAGGGCATATTTGGTATTATGAAAATAGAGAATTTCATCCCATCAAAATACCATGCAGTTGCTAAAGAATGTTAAATTCCTTTATTTGTGGAGTTTTTAGGATTTTGAAGATTTCATTCGTGAAAAAGAATGAACCAAACGAGGGTACGGAATTTGGTCAATGGAATTCTATATTCCAATTCCATCAAATTCCTTTAAAATCTGCAAACCAAATGCCCTTTAATTTAAAAGGATTTATTGCATTTGTTTGGTTAATTTAGTTTGATTTGTAAGAAAATCAAGGCTTGCTACTTTTAAAATTCGGGATATATTTAATTTAAATACACCCATTGAATTTTTGTTTATGAAACAAGAACTATATATACAAGTAAGAGCATATTTATTAGCAGCTTAATGAGTTTAATGGAGCTCATAGCTTGTTCGTTCAACTTAACATGACTATTTAATAATTGCTTAATTATATAGAAAGTGATTTATTCAGTAAGCTTTTAGGACATGATTTGTATAGAAACCAAGGTTTTTTCCCAAGAGCTGACTCTCCCAATTAAAAAAACCACATTACTTATATCCGTTGAAAAGACCTTTTCAATTTATATAGACAGATTAATCCATATACGACTTTACCCATACATAATTTAATGAAAAAACAACAACATACCTTAAATGCAATATAATCTATAAGAGGCTGCAAGAATATTTGTACTAAATTCTACAAACTTAACTATTGATCGACTTTAAACAAAATTCCAACTGATGGTCCATAAGAAAGTCGGTCATATTTAACACTAAATAAGTCGCATTAAATATCACTAATTTGTTGGTTTTGAAATCCTTTTGATAGGCTTCATGTTGGGGGTTTGGACACCAAAAAGTTCCCAAAAACAAATAAAAGTAATGAACTTTATTCAATTACTATCAAATATATGATGCCAACCAATAATGAATGTGGATAACAAAGTAGGATCGAAAAAACAACGATCAATCAACCAAAGAACTTTGGAAACATACAAAACACAGTAGTTCCACCACCGTATGGTGATGTATGTCCACAGGAAAGAGGAGGAACTTTGATTAATGAAGAACACCAAACACCGAAGAGAAATTATAAACCTAACATTAAATGATAAAATTGTGTATAATCTAAGCTCTAAATTACGTTCTCAACACTACTAGAAAACCAGGTATCAGCGACGACTATCAGCGAGGGAAATTTTCCCTCGCAGATCAGCGAGGGATCAGCGAGGGAAATGACAAAAAACACATTCCCTCGCTGATCCCTCGCTGATCT
>NC_037530.1:23431010-23433755 GCF_001531365.2 Cynara cardunculus var. scolymus
CATCATCCATCGATCCGCTGGTTGCACTTGGTCCATCGGTCCGATGGTTGGTCTTTCCATCGATGCAGACTTAGTCTTTTCTGCCTTGATGTCTTCATCGGTCTTCTGATTCTTCATCACTTATTGTTTTTCATTACCTTTTACATTTTGCATTATGGGATCTAACAGTTTTGTTCTACATTCGAGGGGGAGAATGTTTGAAAGATTTTCTCAAGGGAAGAATATTTGAAAAATATCAAGAGAAGAATGTTAGAAGATTATCTTGAAGATTTAAAGAAGTTTTTCAAGTGCTTAAAGATTCAAAGTTTTCAAAAGGGATTCAAAGTGTACAAATTCTTTCAAGCCTGAATCCAGAGGGGGAGAATGTTAGGATTGAATTTTAGACTTTAATTGTATTCATCCTTGAAAAGATTGACTTTGTATTTCTTGAATGTTGACTTTGACTTTTGTATTTTGTTTGACTTATAAATAGGTCTTCTTCTTCTTAGCGGAAACGCACGTGGCCAAAACATATAAAGATCGGCATAGTCGCTCATAGGGGCATATCTATCCGGATAGAGGATAGTCTGATTAGGGCGCTCAGCGAGTGGCCTATCCTTTTTCAATGAAAGTCGTGGCTATCCTTGGTAAGACTTCGATTAGTGGTTAATAGTGAGTAAGAGAGCTTAATTGTAATAATCCTTGTGTAAGTGAGCTTTAGTGAAATAATATACAATTTGACTTGTTGACTTTTTCTCTCAAGTATCATACTTTGAAGAATGTCATTTTATCATGTTCTTGAAGAAGATTTGAAGATTGATTGAAGATTAGGGACAAACACATATTTAAGAACAAAGTCTGGACATTGGTAGACAAACCTACATAATACAAACTGATAGGGAATAAGTGGGTTTCTTAAAACTAAAAGAGATTCCAATGGGAGGATTGAAAGGTACAAGGCGAGATTGGTGGCAAATGGATATAATCGGAAGGAAGGGATTGATTATAACGAGACTTTCTCACCGGTCTCTACAAAGGATTCATTGAGAATATTAATGGCATTAGTGGCACATTTTGATTTGGAATTACATCAAATGGACGTCAAAACAGATTTTCTCAATGGTGATTTGAAAGAAAACATTTACATGTTGCAGCCTGATGGTTTTGAGATAGATCAAACAAAAGTCTACAAACTCAGAAAATCGATTTATGGACTTAAACAAGCGAGCAGGCAATGGTATTTGAAGGTTGATAAAGTTGTGACTAATTTTGGTTTTAAGGAGAATAAACTCGATGAATGTATTTATCTGAAGTTTAGTGGGAGTAATTTCATGCTTATGATCCTATATGTGGATGACATTTTAATAGCAAGTTGTAGAATGACAATACTTCTAGAAACTAAGAAATTTCTTTCAAGTCATTTTGACATGAAAGATGCGGGAGAAGCACATCATGTACTTGGTATTGAAATCATAAGAAATAGACGTAAAAAGATGTTGGGACTTTCACAAAGAGGATATATTGAGAAGATCTTGGAAAGATTCAACATGCAAAATTGCAAAGGGGGAGAAAGTCCAATGTCAAAAGGAGATAGACTACACAAAGGACAGTTCCCCAACAACTTATAGGAGGAAAAAGACATGCAAAATAAACCCTATGCAAGGTTAGTTGGCAGCCTCATGTATGCTCAAGTCTGTACAAGACCTGATATAGCATTTGCAGTAAATATGTTATCTAGATACCAATCAAATATGGGTCATGATCATTGGGTGGCTGGAAAGAAAGTATTGAGATACTTGAAGAACACAAAGAATCACATGTTGATTTATAGAAAGTTAGGAATTTGAAATAACGGGTTATGCATATGCATCTTATAAACAAGATTTGGATGACCTAAAGTCTTGTTCGGGGTATGTTTTTATACTTGCCGGAAGTGCAATATCATGGAAGACTGCCAAGCAAACAACCACCGCCACATCAACTTTCCAGGCAGAATACATCGCCGTTTATGAAGCAACATTACAAGCTTTATGGTTAATGTAACATACACTTTCGCAAATACGTTGCAATTATCCCCTTTATACATGTTTATGTGATCAAAACGTAAAATTTGGAAGCAAACCCGAATGCAATAAACTATATATGAAATAGTCGGAATCATCGTACGAGGCTCGGGGCAAAACAATTGGAAAGAAACGGGCCAAAAGCATCAATATCTACGTTACGGATACATAAAAACTGACTTTTATTGGAAGATATTTTTTGAAATATTTCTATTGTAAGTTGTAGATTATCTCTTTACGAACGCGTGAGCGAAAACCACGTCAAAAACGGAGGTCCGAGCGAAAAGTTATGCGATTTTTAGTGATTAATGGTCAAACCGAGTTTTCAGCCGAGTCAACTCAGCCCCAACTCGTAAAAGTCGGATATACATGTTATTTACCTTCTTTTTCACCCAAAACAGACTCTCATCTCCAAAACTTACTACCAGGGGCGATTTTGGCTTCATAGGGGTGAATCAAGGTTGTTTCAAGAGGTTTTTGCTTGATTTTTATGCCAAATTCATCCTCCAATTAAGGTATAACTATTTCATTGGTTAATCTCTTGATTTGAAGCTAGTTAGAGATGAAATCAATGAAACCTAATCTGAGTTATATTAGTAATATGTTGTATTTAGATTGGTTATAGCCTAACTAAGTTGTTATGAT
The DNA here is from genome assembly GCF_001531365.2 of Cynara cardunculus var. scolymus. Classification (NCBI taxonomy): domain Eukaryota; kingdom Viridiplantae; phylum Streptophyta; class Magnoliopsida; order Asterales; family Asteraceae; genus Cynara; species Cynara cardunculus. Next base: position 23,433,698 of record NC_037530.1, read on the forward strand.
GCTTGATTGATGATTTGGAGCTTTCGAAAATAAAGAACATAGGTTGAACTTTGATTTT
>NC_037530.1:23434005-23454488 GCF_001531365.2 Cynara cardunculus var. scolymus
ATTGTTGGAATAAAGATTGAATCCAAAATATGGATTTTAGCCTATTTAGTTGGTGAATTTGACAGCACCGAATCTATCCGAGATGCTGTTTTGAATGTGCGATAACTTYTTAAYYGTAGCTCRGATTGCTACGATTCTGGACATTTTAGAAAGCTTATATGTAGATCTAAACCTGTCCTCTAGACACTTCTTAGAAATAAGGCTTCTAGGTTGGTTATAATTGCGTCTAACAACTGACAAAAAGTTGATTTTGAGTAGTGAATTATAGTGCCTAAAATGAGTTTAAATTAAGTTTGGTTAAGTTTTTGTTGTCRGATCTTTATGAAACTTTGGGTACATATTACAGGTGTTAAATAAGCTCACTTGGTCTTTCCAGAGTGACYGTTGGACGATGTTTAGACRTATATGGACGTAGAGCCTAAGTTGGCTCGATTTTTGAGTATCGAAAAGCACTGTGAGTTTATGGGGCTACTTAACTTGTTATTTGCTAGACATGTGTTATCTATTTGTTACTTGCTTCCACACTCATCCATGTTATGTCTCCTTATCATTCAAGAGATTATTGGCTATTGCACTCCATCCTTCCATACGTGCTACTCGGTGGTTACTTTGTGTTTCACCCGGGGAGGCACGCTTAAGCCCATATCAGCTGAGATTACTCGGGTATGGTGCGTATTTGACCGTGTTAGATTCTGGTCATTTTCCCCACTGTCCGGGATAGCTCGGGTGGAAAGATCATTCCACTGGCCGGGATAGCTCGGGTGGTATGAAATTTATGATATATATTGTTGTGCTTGCCACGACCGGGATAGCTCGGTGGCAGTACATATCAATTATTGACTTTCACACGATCTAGTTGCATACTTTGATATTCAGATGTATGATTCTTGAATGATGATTACTTATTACATGATTTACATCCTTCATGATCATTAACTTCCATGGATTACATTTGTGAAGCTTTAGTAATTAGTAGTTCCCGTTTACTCACTAAGCATTATGTGCTTACCCTTTTAGTTGTTCACATTTTTACAGGCCGTGTAGATAAGGCAAAGAACAAGCTCGGGTAGCTTGAGATCTTTGCTTTTGGTGCTTCCAGTAGCACGACTCTTTTAGTATTATATAGTTAGTCGAATACAGCTATGGATTGTAAATTATTAGTTGTCTTTTGGTTGTAACTACAAGTATCTAGATAACGGGTAGCTAATGTCCTTCGTCTTGTATATAGTTTAAGCTTCTGCAAATCTATTAAGTTTATTTTGTCCGTTTTAGGATATTTTGGAAATCAGGTGCTTACGGAAACGTCCTGTAAACCAAGCGGACATTTCGAATTAGAAACTCGTAAATATTATATCCTGTTTGCTTTCTAATGGTTTAAAAATGTAACTTTTGGTGGTTTGTATATCATTTATAGAAATGACGTATTCAATATGGTATCATTTATGTAATCTGGGTCTTTCAGTTAAGGAACTTTGTTTCAAAACTAGAATTGTTAAAATCAATTCAAAAACCAATAACCATTCACTGTGATAATGCTTCAGCGGCATTTTTTGCTAAAAACAACATAAGAACTTCACATTCGAAGAACATTGATGTCAAATATTATTCGGTTAGAGGAAGTGTGTAAGAGAATGCAATGAAGTAATCAAGATTGGAACACAAGAGCAACTTGCCGATCTATTCACCAAAGCACTACCAGTATCAGTATTTGTCAAACATTTTAGAAACATGGGAATTTCTGGTAAGCTAGATGTTGAATGAACTAATGGAAATGAGGTTGATGACAACATCAAATATCTATGGGCAACATCATCAAGACAAAGTAAGTTCATGTACATCTACTGTTTCATAATAAAGTTTCTGCAAATTTGTTCACTTATGAAATGTTTTCTTTTCTATGCTTAAAGTATAGAATATTAGGACATTAAGGATATGTTTCTTTTAGGTATTTGATCAGGTGTGAAACATAGGTTGCTGCAATAAAGTGATTCATGTGATTATTTTACTTTCATTGTGATTTTAAAATATGGATGTTTTTTATTAATTCATCAACATATCTTTTAATCCAATATTAGTGATTTAATTAACAGAATTTTGAATCAAGTTCTATTTTGTTCCAGTGCACACTCAAGTATATTGTATCATCTTGTCTTCGAATTCTGAACATTATCAAGTTCAGTGGGAGATTGTTAGATCACCTTAAGGACTTTCAATGTTCATATGATGATTCCAAAGTACATATATGATCGATATAGGAATACGTCATGAGAACTTTGTATAAATGATCAATCTTTATGAGGCCAATTATGTTATATATATATATATATATATAAGCATTAATGCAGCAAATAAAAGGGCATAAAGGGATGATAGTTACATGACAGTTATTTAAATAGAAACAACTGTCATAACACACATTATAAATACAAAGATTTTTTCCCTGCTGAGTACGTAATCAATCACATATTAAGTCCCATTTGCTTTTGGTGATTCTCAAGGCATACTCAGGAGAAGACAAAAGGATGGAATCCACTACAAACATATCTTCATGTAAGTTCTACTCGTATGAACACAATCTCACACACATACTTTGAATTCAATAAGAGACAGGTATCATGATTTAGATAATAGAGTCTAACATTGACATCTCTTTAGTTTGTAAACAGGTTATCTCAATACATGCACAGACCTATTGAAGATCCTTGGGTTGCTCTCAAGCGGCTACTACGCTATTTTGCAAGTAGAAGTACACAAGGTTTACTACTCTGTCAAGACTCACCGAATACTCTTCTTGCTTTTTCAAATGTTGATTGGGCAGGTGATAAAGATGATTACATTTATACAACTTGGTATATCGTCTACTTCGGTCATAATACTATATCTTGGAGTTCACGTAAACAAAGCACTCTTGCTCACTAAACCGAAGTCGAACCGAGTTGTTGTGATTATTGTTGAGATCCTTTAGGTCCAAAACATACTTCATAAGCTAGGACATTTACCCACAACCAAGCAAATCATCTACTGTGATAATATGGGAGCCACATATGATGCTACAAATCTGAAACTCCACTCCAAAAAGAAACATTTAACCCTTGGCTATCATTTTACTCGTGAAAACGTTCAAATTAAAACCTGTATGTATCATACATTTCAAGCAATGTGTAAGGATTGAATTTTATTGTTAAATTGTATTCGTCTTGAAAGGTTTTATAAAGTCAAATACTCTAAAATACAATTATAAAACCTTTCAAGACGAATACAATTTAACACTAAGATTCAATCCTAACATTCTCCCCCTTTGTATTCAGGCTTTGAATCTCTTTTGAACTTTGACGTTTTAAGTACTTTATGACTTCTTGAAATCTTCAAAAAAAAACAATCTTCTAACATTCTCTGCTTTATGATCTTCAGATAATCTTTTGTTGAGAAAATCTTCCAATTGTAGAACAAAACGATCTTCTTTTTTCACAATAAAGAACAATAATAACAACAATCTTCAGTAATGATCTTCAAGATATGATCTTCAAAGAATTTATTCAGATAAACATTCATTAACATTCTCCCCAAAATTAACATTCTCCCCAAAATTAACATTCTCCCCAAAATTAACATTCTCTTTATTGAGAAATCTCTTTCAGTAAACTCTTATAAAGATGATCTTCACATTCTATTTATCTCTCAATCATTGTAGCACAAGAATAATCTTCAGTCATTGCATTCACACTCCTTTGAATCTTTTGCCGATTCCTGATCTTTATATCATACTTCCCCTTATATCATTCAGAATTGATAATTTCATTCATTAAATCATACTCCCCCTTATGATGAAATGAGAATCATTAGCATCATACATCAGAATGAATGAAATTTTCAGCATATACTGTCAATTCATAAAATTATAAGCAGATCTTTTCAAATCCACTTGTATAATTTTTTCAGATTAAAAAGATTGGAAAATAACCAATTTCAACTTATGAAATTGTTTTCAATCTTATAAAAAGATTGGACTGTGAATATAATAAATATATCAGTACAACGAATGTACTTCATATATGAGACTTTTTGAGGTTCATCTGACCAGAACTTTCATTCAATCATCATATCTTATAAAAGTATGTCTATGAATGTTAAGGCAAAATAACATTTAATTTGCAAAATCTGTGTACCGTAGAAAAATAAAGCAACAAATGCTTATGTTTATGCTCAAAAAGATAAACCGTGTGGACTACACAAATTTATCTGATTCAATTTGTGATCAAAAAGACTTGAAGGGGGGGACATATATCCTTGTTTTTCAATATCAACTTTCTCCGAATGAGAAACTAATAGATTGTGAGCTGCGTACCCCAAGTGTTATTGAAACACTTATCTGTTAAGAGATAAATGAGTAGCTGGTGGGGTTGTGACAAGAATTGTCCTGGGCKTTGTCTTTTTCAATATTAGTCTCCAAAAAATCGAGAACTAATAGATTTCGTGGTATGCCCGAATTTTAGAGGTTAGAACATGATTCTTTTTATCTATTAATCCTGACACAACTCTCATCAATTCTTTTGGCTAACAACAACTACCCCTCTCAATTTCATTTTAAGCTATGCACATAAACCCATTTTGAGTTTAAGCTCACTCAGATATGGTTGTCCTCATTGGTAGGTCTGTCGGTTTTGACATTCCATAGAGGTATTTCTGTAAAGCACTCAGTCCCTCCTAAAAAACAGTATGCGCAAATGATCACAAACAATTGATCAAAATATTGTTGCTATGAAGCACAATTGATCAGATAAAAAATTGATCAAGATATGTAGCTTTTTAGCACAAACAATCAAGGAATGTTGTATCAAAATCAGATTATTCAGAATATGAAAGAAATGAATGAAGATCTGTAAGTACAAGTTTACAGATTCTGATATTCAAAGAATAATGAAATGTATATTAATCAAAGTAAAAAAAATATCGAGAAAATAACTTTGATTACAAACGAGTGTATTATCACTTAAAATGATTTTCATTTAAGAGACGTGATAATAACGATTTGAAGAATAGCTGAAACAGGTATTAGAATTATGTACGATGAGAAATTACGCAAGTAAAATCTCAGAAAATACTTGCTCAGAAAATGTACTCGTTTTTAGAAATCAATTTCAAATCCGAAAGCATTTATTAAATTTTTTCCAAAGACTCCCCCTAGAAAATAGATTTTCGTAGTATTTCATTTTAGCTCAAAATAAAATAAAAAGAATGAAACATTTTTGGCATGTGTCCTCAACTGTGTTGTTCAGAAGCCATAATCATTTAAGCATGGGTCCTAAACGGTTGTGTTTAGAAACTACATTTGAACAGATTACAAACTCCCCTGCATTTGTGCATCATAAACATGATTTTCTGATCAGCACATTAATGACACACCTGAAAAATCAAATCAAACAGATTTTGGTACCCAGACGAACTTGGGTCCTTCTTTGTTAGTATCTGGTTGAGGAATATTGTAACTGCCAAACCATCTGTATCTGTTAGATGTCTTCTTTTTAGCACTTTTAACAGGTTGATCAGATATACAATAAAATCTCTACCAGTTGTTATCATACCTATTAAAATTATTCCAACTTTTCTGATAGCTGTTGTCTCCATACCATCTGTTGTACCTTTTCTTGTTCACAAAATCAGTGGTTCTACATGTGGAGCACATGATTATTCTCTTGCTAAGATTGATTAGATCATTAGTGGATCTCACAATACAAGGAAGAATAGGGTTAGTAACAACAGAGTTATGAGACAAAACAGAATCAGCTTTATTAACCCTAACATTTTTAACTTTTGAATGATAATTGGGTGATCGAATGACATACCCTTGATAATACTGATTTGAAGAATGAGAGTTGTTCTTAAAAACAGTTGATTTAGGGATGTTTGTATAACTGTTAGATTTAACACTAGAACAGTCATAAAAGTTGGTTTTACACTGAGATGGAGAACCAGTTGAGCTTTTAGCACATGAAAAGTCTTCTACTTTCTTTAATAATTGGTCTCATTCAACAGCAACTAAATCATACTTCTTTTTAAGTTCAGTTCTCATGTTCAATTCAGTTTCAAGTTCTGTCTTTAGATCAGATAATTTCTTTGAAGTATCTAGAAGTTTACCTTCTAACTCCTTTTTCAACTTCTTAAACATTTTCCTTTCTTTCTCAAACTTATGTCTCTCTTCATCTGAGCTGCTCTTTTCATTCTCAGAAGCAATGTCGAGCCACTTCTTCTTTTCTACAAGCTCTTTGGTAATTGCTGCATATTTCTTAGCAGTGTTTCTCTTTTCAAGAGCAATCAGTTTCTTTTCTTCTTCCAGTGCTTTCTGCTTTTGAACAATTCAGTCAGATAATTCAAGATTTTTGCTCAGACATTCTTCTTTAATCTCTTTCTTCTTTTTATCGACCTTGGCTCGTTCCAAGATGATAAGCTGCTCAAAATCAGAAATTTGCTTTAAAAGCATTTTGGCATTTAGCTCCAGAGAGTTAATCTTATTCTGAAAAGATTTTCGTTCAGAATCAAATCTTTTCTCAACTTCAATAATCCTTTTCTTTTCTTTCTCCAAAACTTTCCTCTCAACAATCAAACTGTTCTCAGCTTCCAAAACCTTTTCTTTCTCTTGTTCCAGTAATTTCTTTCCATCAATCAATTCACTCTCAGATTTACGAAGTTTCTTTGTGAGCTCTTCAACTTCTTTATGATTGTTTCCTTGAGAGTTCCTCTCAGCATGCAGTTCAGATTCAGCTTTACGAAGTTTAATGACTAAATCTTGTTTTATCTTGTTAGAACTCCTTATTTCATCCTCTAACTCTTTCCTTTCAGCATCCAAAGTTTTCTCAAGTTTGCTAATTCAAAACTTGGAATCATTTTCAATTTGTTCTATATCTCCCTTTGTAAATCTTGAACAAGTTCCTCATTCGCATGATTTTCATAAAAAAAATTAGATATTTATTTTTATACTCATTCACTCTCTTTTCCAATTCACAAAGCTTTTCATCAGTCAAATCCCTCTTTTCAGCTTCATGTAATTTCACAGTTAGTCCTTCAACTGTTTGTTCAATATTACACTTTCCTGCAGAAGCATTATTCATAAATTCATTCAACTTTTCTTGCAAAACCTTCTTCTCTTCCTCCTTTCTTTCATTATAATCAGTTAAACATATAGTCCAAGAACTGTTCTTGTCAAGCTCTAAAGTCAGTTTATCATATTTCTCTTTAAGTCCCCTATATTCTCTCTCGTAAAAAGCTATCATTTAAAAAATTTAACGATTGTCAGAAGAATCTATGAAGTATTGAAATCAGACATAGAAATCACAATCTAAAGATCTTACTCAGATAAAATCAGTATACGCGAAAAATTCTCAGAAAATCTCAAAAGTTGTTCAGATATGAGAAAATCAGTGAAAACAGTCAAAAAAAACAGTCAAACTGTTAAAAACAGTCAAAAACTGTTAAAACTGTTCAAAACAGTTCACATTATGAAACAGTTCAAAACAGTTCAAAATCAGTTAAAACTGCTCAAATCTCAAAAAGTTGGTGAAACCAGATAAAAATAGTAAAATCCAGATAAAACCGATCAAGAATGAAACAAAATTAAATCTGGATAAAGAGGTTTTGAAAAAGTTAAAATTTGGCAAACTATGCTCAAAAATCGGATACTATGTTAAGAGAGGTAACTAAAATCAGATAACTCTTGAAAAAAACTGTTTTGGCCAAGAAAGATTCAAATCCGGACAGAGATGTGTCCGGATATGGCTGCAAACGACCAAGTCTTTAACGAGGAAATATGAATTCGGGTGAACAAGTGCATGGGAAGGCTAAATCGCGACCAAGTGGTAACCGAGGAACACCTAATCCGGACGAGCTTGTATGTGATGTAGTGCCTAAATCGGATGATCAAGCAAGCGATGAAGCCAAATCCGAGTAAGCGTGTGTCCGGAGATGACTAGTCTAGATGCGAGTAAAAATGACCAAGTGTACAACTCAGAAGCCTTGTTGACCGAGGTAGCCTTGAACCCGCCTAAGCCTTATCCGAGAAAGTTGTAAATTGCCTAATCTATGAGCGAGGATGACTGAGCCCGGGTAGAATGGTGTGCGATGAACTAGAATCCGGTCAGCCTTGTGTGAGATTTAGATGAGAGCTCGGATGAGGGGTTGAGTGATTTAGAGATGATATCGGCTAGGCTTGTGATCGATTAATATCAAATCCGGCTATAAGGGTATCCGGATTACACTTAGAAAATATCTAAGTATCACGAATCTGAATAAGCCTATGAGAGATGATTTTGAATCCGATCACTTTGAGTAATATAATGACTTGAAATATGCTATGAACGATTTAGACTCAAATTAATCCGATCAAAACACAACAAAAAACACAAAAACACAACTTTTTCACAAAAAATTTGGATTAAAATTAGACTTTTTATGAAGATTTTCAAGAACACCAAACTTTTCAAAAATCAACAAATCTTGAAAAAGAACGATCAAATCACGAAACTTTGTAAATAACAAAGATTCACAAATCAATTACGCACACAATGATCAACATTTTAACATCAAATCACCAAAAATTGAAAGATTTACGAAAAAATTTGAAGAAAAGATGAAAAACACATTAAGAACATTAGATGAATAAGATGAACATAAATAAATTTCCAGAAAAATTTCTTCAAAAGATGATTTCTTCCACTGAATTCACTGCATTCCTGCTCTGATACCAATTGTGTGTCCCACAATATGATCAATCTTCATATATCAACATGAACAATGGCAAGAACACTTGAGAAAGTCTAGAGAGAAAAAGTCAATTGATCAATTGTCAATATATTTCTCTCAAGATGTACGTATTACAATTATGCTCCCTTCTCTTCTCTCTTCTACTACAAGACAAGAGAAGACCTATTTATAGGTCAACTATAAAAGCTTTAATCAAAGTCAACAATTACTTACAAAGTCAAATACTCTAAAATACAATTATAAAACCTTTCAAGACGAATACAACTTAACACACTAAAATTCAATCCTAACACAATGATCAACTAGTTGATGTTCTTACTAAACCACTTCCTTGGTTCCATGCACTCATTTCCAATATTAATCTCACTCATCGATCGTACATCTTGTGGAGACATGACAGAGATACACCAAATCTCACCAAATCAACATCTTGACTAAACTTGATCACATCATTTTATTTACTATTGTAATCCTCTAACATCTTTGACATAGTAATTAATATTGTAATCCTCTAGCATAGTTGCTATCCTTTCTATTTTATTTTGATTCTCACATTGTATATGTATATATGTGTGTGTACGCTCTTATAAGTTGATGAAATACACAAGCTTTTCATTCAATTGATATTGCTCTCTAATATTTTATACTTTTAATAGTTTGTCATCATCAAATATCGCGAGAATGTGTTAGGACTGAAAATCAATGATAAATTGTATTCGTCTTGAAAGTTAATTTTGTCTATAATTGTAATAGACATCGTGTTTGACTTTTCTGTTATGTTTGACTTTGACTTTCAAGGGTTCAAGTTTGACCCTATGTATAGTCTAGTCTTAGTGTAAATCGAGAAGGAAGCTTATTGTAATATTCAGATACATAATAGAGAGTTTGACTAAGATTGGAGTTTTGACTTTTCCTCTCAATCTCCTTCCAAGAATTGTTTTTAATGTTCATCATTTCTGCCATGGATTATTGAAGCTAATCTGAAGATTGATCATTTGTGGACTACCAATTGGTATCAGAGCTGGTTATGCAAAGAAATCAAGAGAATAAATCAACAATTTTTGAAGAATTTTGGAGAAAAGTTTCTGAATTTTGTTTGTTATTCTTCATGTTCTTATTTTTCTTTGAATTTGATCTGAAATTTTTTAAAAATATGGCGTTTTTGTGATAAAATCTTGATCAAATTGTTCATAATTGAGTTGTAAATCTTTGTTATATACAAATTTTTATGATTTGGTCATTATTTTTCAAGTTTTGGTAAAATTTTGTGTTTTAAATTTTTTTTATGTTCCTGTAAAAGTTCTTAAAAAGTCTGAGTTTGATCTGTTTTTGCATGAAAAGTTGAGATAATTTTTGTTTTTGGTGATATTTTGATTGGTTTATGGTTCTAAATCGTTCAAGGACTTGGGATAGCATTGATCGGTGTTAAAACCCAGATCTGACAATAGAACAATTTAATAAGGAAATTCAAAAGAAATTTGTAGAATGAGAAGATGAAATAGAAATCGACGGCGCTTTCTTTATTGAATGAAAAAATTACAAACTCTCAGAAACCCTAATCGACTCTCATAAGATGTATATGAATCTATGTGTTTACAATGAATTTTCTATTTGCTCTCATACATTTTTTCTCTACCTGAAACACTACTTATATAGGCAGTAATTCATAATAATCTGAATAGGATTAGCCTTATCCAAAATAGGATTAGCCTTATCCAGAATAGGATTCTGAAGATAGTCGTCTTGAAGGACCAGAAGATAGACCAGAGGATAGATAGACCAGAGAGAGAGGCTCTGGTCCTCCAAAGGCTTTGGTCAATACAACCAGAGGCTCTGGTCAATACAACCAGAGGCTCTGATGTCTCTTACAAAGGCTCTGGTTCTGGTGTCTTCACAGAGGCTCTGGTTCGTCCATACTTGGTCGATTTAGCACAGCGGCTGGTCTTCTTCCAGACTTAGACGTTTTGGCACAACAGCATTTTCAGATGTTCCATTCTTAGCCCCGATTGTTTAATAAAACTTTTTGAGATAATTATTAGGATCAATTTGATGCTAACAATCGGATTACTATAAATTGCTCAAGTGTTTTTTTTTTTCAAGCCTTTGAGATAGATATGGTAGGTTACTTGATCTTGTTAAAGGTAAGCACTCATTGTAATTGTTCATCCATTTTCATCAACATATATAAAAGCCTCATCTCCCTTGTAGATGTCACATTGTTACTATCACGTTGTGTTATTTACTTGCTTTTCATTGCATTTATGATGTTGGTAGTGCCTTATTATTTATTTTGGAACATTTGAACACACTAGGATCCGATTAGTTTCCATAATGTTGTTGAATTTCGTAGGTACACGTTGTTTAGCTTCATTTGGGACTTGTGTTCATTAGTTGGCGGAAATATCTTGTTAATAGTGTTATTGTATTGATCATGCAAACTTAAGTATTTTAAACAACAATGCTCTTGTCTTGCAAAAGCAAATCAAAAATCGCATATACATCATCAACTAACAAAGGTAAACATCTATTACTAATTACCTAGTAAACAACTTCTTTGTCATGTGTTATGTTCCAAAATAACCAAAAATCCAACCTCTATCCACAATTGGATCTCTATAAAACATTGTCATTTCTACTTGTAGCTTGTGTTAGGGGAGTTTTAGGGGAAGCTCTAACTTTGATCAGGCTGCTTGTGACATTTAGAAGAGACCCCAACTGAGCTAAACCATCAAAAATTCTCAGATGTAAGGTTATGCAATTCATCTTGTTTCCAGACTTTTGGTTGAATGCAATCCTCCTTTGCTTTTGTAAGTCTTAAAAGTACTGGTTGATCCAAACAGAAATCATCGTTCTTGAACATCATCAAAGAAGGAAGCTGGTATTGTTGATGGAGATGATAATTCTGACACACATTTGAACTGTTGTAGATAAATCACAAAACATAATCAGATGAGGGCAACAAAAATCATGCAACTGATCATGAGAATGCTACACATACCTTATGTTGCTTGTATTTTTCTCTAACTGCCACCAAATTGCCTGCTCTTTTGCTTGATTGCAAATCATGTAACATTTGAACACATTCTTTCAAGTCAGATGGCTTATATCCAGAGAGTCGCTCCAAACCCGAATTCTGTAAATGGAATTACATGTTATAAGAATTTCAACCCTCTTATGATACCCAAAAAAATGTACATAGGTTGGCGTCCACTTACCCATGGATGTGAGCTTGGGTTGACAGTGAATCTTGAAAGAAAGATAACTGATGCAGCTACCATAGAAGGCAAAAACTTGAGGCAACCATACTCTAGCAAGCTTAACTCAGCCAAATAATAACCCAAGAATTCTAACTGCAAATTTGGCATCTATAGATTGCAAAGGATACAAAAGTAAGCACTCAAACATATAGATTGCTAAATCAATCAGGAAAAGATGGGAACTTACTTCATGGTCCTCTTGAGCAATCCTCATAAGTTTTCTGTGAATTTACAAGTAAAGAGGAGTAGGCACCAGTTAGGTAATGAACACATAATCTTGATGCAACACAAATGAAAACTAAAGTTTCTGATATATTAGATTCTCAATAGTTTCCACTCTTACCTAAGGAATGTCTTTACTGTCGGATTGCCCATTTCAAACTTGAGAGCTTTAAGAATGTCAGCTTCCATTTTCACAACCTCTTGCTTTGTGTATGTGTTATCAGTGATATCACAGAAATCTTCTGTATGTGGGGGGCTGATTTCTTCATATTTTCTGTTTACCAAAAAAGCAATATGGTTCATATTCAACAATCAAACTAGCATCACTAAAAGAAGAAACCAATCATCAAAAATCTAATACTTACGCAGCAATGAGCATCGAAGAAACACCAAGTAGTTGAAGCCTTTGCTTGTTAAGAGCATTTCCGGATAAGAATCTATCAATGTAGGAAATGGTCAGATACAAAGTGTCTGAAAGAAGCTTATACTCCTCTGCAACCTCAACCAACCAATCAACCAATACACCTCTCATGTTTTCAGTAACATCCTTCTGTACTTTCACAATGTATTCTGCCATTGGTCTTCTCTTTGCCTCCTTCTGAATTTGCAATTAGAAATTAAAAACAATCAATGCATTTCCAAAATAAATGGAAGAATTAACTACTAAAGTTGAATTAAAATCTAGACTTCGAAAAGATCTTTCATCTGGAAAATGGATCAAACTAAATGACTTCTTACTGAGTCTTGATCTAAGCATACAAGCAGCAATCAAACCCTAAATCCTTTAAGTTTTCTTTTTATTTATACATACCTTAAACTATGAATATAATATAGAAGGATTGAGAACCAAATGGACGATTATAATCAACAAACTAATATAAATATCTGGTTATTACGATCAAATCACATCAACCCCGACAATAGATTTGCGTTATGAAGTTCAAAATTGAAACACCCATTGAATCGGCACCAAAACAACACGTTTCCAATCAAGGTAAACAAAGAGTTGCGCAAAGAAACTGTAATAGGAAGATAAATCCCTAAAATTAGCAATTGAATCAATCAACCCAACTCAGTATAAATATGAACTAAAACTAAAAGGAAAACACAAAAGGGATTAAACGCTACACACCTCCATGTTATTAAGATACTCGTAAATGTCCGCAACGTAGGCTTCACACAACTGAGGGTCACTCAATTTCTCAATCTTCTCCACAATCAGTTCCTGCTTTTCCACAGCCGCCTTGACAGGCTTCTTCACCTTCTTCGATCTAAATTTCGTCTTTTGAATCTTAGCCATGTGAGATCCGATCTTATCGTTCCTCGACACCGTCGCATTGTTCGAGAGCTCACCCAACACAACTCTATTCTTCTTTGCCGGTTGCAACTGAGACTGGATTGCCTCGATAGCCCTCTTCTTCGCCATTCTCGTAACTCTCTTATTCTCCTGGTCAGCCATTGATTTGTTTTCCCACTAAGCAAACACACGATATACAGAAACAGAAGACGATAGATGAAGATGGTGAAAGTGTGTGAAAAATGGTGCGTTATAATAAGAATTGGAGATGCCGCCATTTTTACTTTGTTTCAAAAAAATTCAATTTTGGGCAAAATGGCAGGGAGGGCGAGAGCATTTTGTGAGTTGAAATTTTTTTTGAAGGACCAATTAGTAGATGACACGTGGACCGATCAGGTCATATGTTTTGGATTGATGAGGTGGCGGGTTTTAAAACTTGAAAACAAAAAACACAAATTTCAGATTGAATTGAGCGCCTTCCTTCAAATAATTCATTTGAGTTCCAAATCCTGTTTTGATTTTGGCTAAAACTTTTTGAGATTTGTTAATAAAGTATATTTAAATCACATAAAACCTTTTCTTTTTATTTTTCTATAATTACTAGTTAACAGATATAAAAAAAGTTACAATTATCTTGAAACTTTTAAGAGGTACAAGTTTTTATGTTAAATGTATAAATTTTAAAGCTTATACATTCAACAAAAAAATGTATATATTTTATTTGATAAAAACCTATTTGTACAATGTATCTATTCAAGATTTACACTCAGCTATATTATATGTGCATACAACTAGCATCGGGATGGTCAAAAAATTTAAACATGATTGACATTTTATATTATCGACTTTAGATCAAGATGCATACCGCGGCATTGCATGGATACCTTACTAGTATTTTCAACAAGACGTGATTTTTATCATATAGTCATTTTAAATTTTGACCAATATCTTGGCATAATTTGAAACACCCTTTTACTTCTCTAAGGATAATAAATGTTTATGTAAATCTCATTTTTCTAATACCTTATTTTCGAATGAGATATATATTACATTAGATGGGATTCCTTGTGATAGTTCTATATTCAAATATGATTTGGTAATATTCGTATTGATTTGTTTTTTTCATTTTGATTCATGCAATTAGTGATCTACATAAATGGTGTAACAATTATTAGTGATGTGTTTAATTGGCATGAGCCTGATGAAATTGAGATTTACAAAGTGATCATTAAGATCAAATCTTTCTAATAAGTTAGAACATCTCCAACAGTTATAGTTATATGTTAAAATAGAGATTTTGAATATGGGTGCATTTTTTTTCACGGACAGTTATATATGCTAAAAGAAAAGAAAATAGATGTGGTAGAAATCTCTAAAACTCCAAATTTAAGAGAGAAATAATGTTTAATTCTTTTTCGTCGATAAGAGACATTGAAATTAAGTGTTTATAAGATATAAATAAATTTATTGAATGTATTGAATATTTTAATAATATAGTTGATGATAGAATTACCAAAATAGAATAACTATTGCAGTTGAATGTTTTTTTAATTTAACTTTTGATATTCTACTTGAAAAATTATGACATAGTTGTGGAAGATGCTCTTAGAAGACTTAAATAGAAAATATGGTCCTCTTTTTACCATGTCACAATCTAAATAATTTTAAAATACGATAAAAAAATGCATAACATTTGGTATTGATGTAACTTTTTAGTTATTACTTAAATAATTTTAATAAATATAAAGATATAGATTATGTCTTTTTAGATATGATAAGTGTGTCTCTCAAATCTAGTTGTATGCGACTTGTATACACGCTAGTTGAACTCGTAACCTGGAGTCGTGCGTGAGTTAAGTGAGCGAGCTAGAAGTCACATGTTTGAAGGGAATTACGTTTCTACCATAGTTATCTTGATATTCCTACAATAGTTATCACGATTTTGCAAGAGGGTTTACAACGTTATTGCCTCTTGCGTCGGTCTCCTTTCGGTTGAAACAATTTTTCGTTGTTCGTCTTCGGCTACCATGTGATAAGTCAATCCCAAGCTTAGTCTCAGCCAAGGGTTCAAAATATGTGTTTTTATGATTCCAGAACTATCATCCAGTCCTATAAAAAATTCATAAACGTGCTTTTTCTCTTTCGCTTCAACCAATTTCTTTCCAACTGCACAGGTGCATTTTTTACAAGTACACTTCCATGTGAGTGAAAATAGATTAGATTTCATACCACCATCCATGCAACTTTGTGTAATAAAATTGATATCGATGCCTTCTTTGGGCATGTTGTAGTCAACATACACTTTAGTTCATATGCTAGCCCTCTATTTGCCAAATCATTCTCCCAAATCCTTCCATATCTCTTTAATGGTCTTAACATAATTTGTGTTGTTTCTTATATCCCTTTAGTCAACATACACTTTAGGCTAAAACTCGTGTTCAGTGAAAAATCAAAGAAAGTGTCATATCGTCTCCAAAGCATTAGGTTTGGCGAGTTTTCATGTGGAATTTTAATGGTTCCATGGATGAAATTAACTTAATTCTTTGTGAAGAGATAGTTTTTCATCTCATGCGGCCATTCTACGTAGATGTTATTTACATTATCATTCACATGCACTTGTCATGGATAATATGATATGTGTATGTAGTAGGTCAAGTTGGGACCAATTGATGGTAGAGAGGATCCACCTAGTAATGCTTTGTCGATAGATTTAGTCAAGGTGATGGTGGTTTGTATTTAGGGTCAATGGTTTTTTAGGGTTGAGGGATTTTCAAGATCGCTTAATCATGCTCTAATACCATGTAGTTTTGTAAGACTGTTTGAGGTTCTGTTTTATTTATTAATCTACAGGGTATAAATATACAAAGGAGTGCTACATCCAGGGGTGGATACATGTGTTTGGCATTGGGGTCCTGGCCCCCAACAAAATTAAGTCCACAAAGCTTTTTTTTTTCTTTTACTTATTATGTTTATTTGATTAGGCCCCCAATAAAATAAACATGGAGGCCCCTCACTCCCAGCCCATGATTCATTTGTCCTTCTTCCACACGCCAACGGCTTCAACAGTTCACCTTCTTAAAGACTCAGACCATCGCTTCCTGCTTGGCTGCTTCATTTTGGCCCTTCTTTGTTCCTGCACTGCGGACTACTACACATCGCTTCCAAGTTCTAAGTTCCGACTTCCACCTTTACTGCCCACTACTTTGTCTTCCCTCTTCCGCCTTTAGTTCGGCCTTCCTGCTGGCTGCTGCTTCCAGTTCCAGCTTCCTGCTTGCTTGAAGCTTGATTCCTGCAGACTGCAGTACACCGTGACCGACTGACCGTGCACTGACACTGCTTGCTTTCTGCAGCTTCATCTATTGCTACTCCAATTTGGGTAAAAACCTAAAGTTTTGATTTACATTCTTCAATTTTTAATGACTTTGATTTTGTTGTTTGCTTCATAATTGGTGATTTGGTGAATGCTTTATGCTTATGTTAGGTTAATTTTGCAATTTTGTAGACAAATAGAAAGGTTAGTTTAATTTTACAATTTTGTAGGCAAATGAAAGTGTTAGGTTAGGCAAATGGAAAAGGTAGTTTGTGACCTCAATTCTACCTAAAAATCCATCATGCTCAAATGCCATTTTAGAGGACCTTGTCAACCATGGGGTCATGCATTTCCAGAAAAAAAAAATCTGCTTCCACCACTGATCCACCACTTATATTATGCCCCCTACAATAATTTTTTTGTATTCGCCACTGGCTACATCACTTAGGAAATGATCCACAAAGATCTAATGATGTAAGGAAATGATGCTTAAGCAAAATTAAGATAACTATGGTGGAAAGGTAATTTCCTTTAATGTCACTGATCTAGTAGAGAATCTTTTGGTACGATTTGGTTGAATATTACATGTGAGTTAAGGTAACACTGGATGTTCAATGCGAGTTAAATAAAGCTCATATACTGATAAATTATGAAATCAGGTGAGTTGTGATAGACAACTTGGAGTCGCATGTCCAAGTTGCTTATTACACTTGATGATTTTTATTATATTTTAGGGTTACTTTTGCTAGTTATCCTCTCCATATCATATACAAATATTTTTCCAAACTCCAGTGATGTCTTACACCAAAAACATGTGATTTCTCTTTTGTTTCTCCATTTAAGCATTGCAGTTTCATTATTTACTATTGTATTTCTCGGTGGTCTACTTCATCCACACGGTTTCCCATTTCAAGTTTCCACGTAGTTCTCGATGTTGCCTCTATTCTCTTAACTTTGTTACTAATGCTTAAAGATTTTGCTATTATTTGTACTTCAATATAATGGTCATATTGAATAGTTGACTTTTCTACTTATTGGCTTTGAATACTTGTTTGAGCATCAAGTAAGATTTGTTGTCTAACGTCTTTACTAGAGTAAACTACAAATTTAGTCTATATGGTTCACGCTTTTTACTCATTCTAGTCCCAAAATTAAAATAAGTACAAGAATGAGACTCGTGGTTTACATTTTCGCATGCACCGAGTCTCTAACAATAATGGAATTAAGCAAATCTTTTAACTTAGGTAAATAAAGGGGTATTTTAGTCTTTTCATTTATTTTGTTTTTATCCAATCTGTCTTTTGTGTGTGTATATATATAATACACACTAACACACACATACAACGATGCCCCCACCCCACTCCACCTCACCCCATATGAAAACTTAGTCTCTGACGACTTCTATCCCCGACAACCAGGCGACCGTCCAGAGCAGTAGAAGTTCAAGGGGAATCACGGGTTGGGCGACGATTATTACATCTCGTACGTGTGGTGTTGTTATTACTCAAAAATTAAAGAGATCTATCCTTCATGTATATCTTCCTATATCATTACCAACCAACTGTAAATATATTTGGTTGCTTTTAGTCCACGTCCTAATTTTATTACTTCACTCCCTATTTTCTCATTTATCACTTTTGGATAAAAACTGACCAGACCTAACAGTTAATATTTTTTTACACGTTTTTTTAATCTTATGATAATATATGATTTTTTTTTGTTATGACATGAACTTGCTACTTGTTTGAGGATTGGGTTTAAAAATCAATTGCTTGAGCACACAAAGCTACTCTACAATTAATCAATATATAATTTTGTTTTAGTATCATGACAATATTGCTGCTACTCTGTATTTATATGAAATTTTAAGCCATTAAGGAAAGGCTTTTATGTTATCCTAAGTGTACTTTGTGTGTAAATTTGTTGTTTGCTAACAAMATGTTCAATATTGTTAGAAACCTAAAAAAAATTGGTGTACTTAAGGGGCATTTTTGAGTGTTTTCATACAGGGCATCAAAATCCTCAAGACTGTCATGGCACTGACTTCTATCAGATTCGAGCCCAAAACCTTGATGGGGTTTTGAAGCATGAGTTGGAAGGTTGTTGCGGGACGGAGAAAGGTGATGTTGAAAAAACACTGAAGTAGTGGGGACACTGGTTGTTGAGAATCTCACATTTATTGATTTGTTTAGGTTTTAACAAAACTAATCAAGAGAAATGGTGGAGGGGGAGGGGTTGCCCTGGTTATGGTTAAGAGAGAGGGGGGGGGGGAGAGGATCGTAGAGGTCGAAAAGTGAGGAGATGAATTGTTACAATAGTGTTGTGATAAAGATGGCTCTCCGATGAGTAGTGAAAAGGGGTCTCTATGGTGATGTTAGGGGTTTAGGGGGAGGGAATTATATAATATAATACGATAATTGACGTCAATGCAAGTGCTAGAAATGATGATTGGCGCTAGTGGGGATGCTCGAGATGATGATCGACACCGTTGGAAACGCCTAAGATGATGACCTGTATTGGGGGTGGACCGAGTGGTAGGTAGGTGGGATGGGTGTAATAATTACAAAATGGCAAAAGTGTTTAAGTAAATCAAATAGGAAAGATAAAAAAATGTAAAAAGACCAAAATATCCCCCTTATTTAACCGAGTTAACGGAATTTATTTGATTTCGTTAGGGACAAGGACTCAGTGCATGCAAAAATAAACCACAAGTGCCATCCTTGTATCTATTTCGGTGTAGAGACTACATTGGATAAAAAGTATGAACCATAAGGACCAAATTTGTAATTTAATTTATTCGAGTAAAATATAAATTTAAACCATGTGATTTTGTCAAAAATAACAGTTTTCATCCTTGCATGTTTGAAATTACAAATTTGAACCATGATTGAGTAAAATACAAATTTGAACCATTTGGTTTTGTTAAAAATAACACTTTTCATCCTGCATTTTGAAATGCAAGATGACTATTATAGTTTACAAAAAATTTTGAATTTGATCCTTACTTTTAATAGCTGTTAAAAAAAATTCGTTAAGTGTGGAGATTTTTATCATTTTACCCAACTTTTTGTCTTTAACCATACCAAAAACCACATGATCAATTTTGTAGTTTTAGCTTTTTACTTTTTATTTTTTACTTTTTTGTATTTGTATTTTTTTATTTCTTTATAATATTTTAATATTGTATATACATATATTAGTATTTAGTTTAAATATTAGATAAATTTGATTAATTGATAAAAATTAAAGTTTTACATAAAAGTATGAAATAGTAAGAGCAAAGCGAAACATGAATCGATTGATAATTAGATAAAAGCGTTATTTAATTGTTCTTTTTTGAATTTTATTAAATCTTTTCAAATGATGATTTAAAATAAATAAATAAAAACTCATCAATAAAAAAATATATAAACAAAAGTATTAAGACAGTTATCATTTTAATTAATTATACTATGTGTTTTCAAAATGATTATAAAAATTAATAATAAAAAATAAAACAAGTTCCTAATAATTATTGATAAATAGGTAGTATTTCTTATAAAAATAACTGAAAAGGAAAAATGTTAGCTTTATTTTTAAAGCTAATAATTAACTTGAAAAAGTTTCATGAAACAATCCAGAGCTAGAAGACGAATTGAAGAAG
>NC_037530.1:23456753-23461727 GCF_001531365.2 Cynara cardunculus var. scolymus
CAGCCGCTATTTCTCTGTTTAATCTTCTTGTTTACTTACTCTTTCAATCTTCTAGTGTAAATCGTTCTACTGTCAGATCTGGGATATAACAAAAAACAATAGAATAAAGAGAAGAAATATGTATTTTTCATTAATCATAAGCTCTTTTTATAGGGATGAGTTACAAGTAGATAATTACGAGATATTTCACGTCTAATCTAACTCTGATATATCTATCTCTATCTCTATCGTCATACCCTTTAGACGATGACACAATTATCCTACAACACTCCCTTTTGTGCATAATCAAATGAGTGATGGTGCACAACTGTTGCCTCGTTAAAACCTTACGTCAAAATAAAAACATAATGGGAAAAAATAAAATTAGAACGAAGGAAAGAGTACAATACACCAGTTTCTTTGCAATACATAGTTTTTTCCTTTGGTCTTATATTCTCTCAGATTCATATATTGATCACGAGTGTTAGGAAAGCAATATGGTGTATAAATTGTTGTCTCACTAAAACCTTATACCAAGGAACAAAACCCAAATGAGAAAAATAAAACCTTTGGTGAAGGAAAGAGCAAAATATACCAATATCACATGTATAGTATACTCCCTTTTTTGTCTACTGCTCTCCCTGATACGTACCTTAGTCAAGGGAGTTTGGAAAAGTCTCCGCATTCCAATGTTTTCCACATGTTTCTCAAATATGGCCTTAGGCAGTGATTTGGTAACAAATCAGCCACATTCTCCTCAGGGCTTACTTGATTCACTTGAATCTTAAGGAGAGTCTGTTGTTGCTGATTATAGAAAAACTTTGGCAAACTATGTTTTATATTATCACCCTTTATATATCTTACTTTCATTTGTTCAATACAAGTTGCATTATCTTCATATATGCATGTAGGATTTTGAGTGATCAAAATTAAAACCACTAGCCCTCTTATATGTGTAATGACAGACCTTAGCCATATACATTTTCAAACTGCCTCATGTAGAGCAATAAACTCTGAATGATTCGAGGAGATAGCTATAAGGGTTTGCTTGGTAGATTTCTAAGAAATCACCATGTTCCCAATTGTAAAAACATATCCTCTTTGGGAACAACCTTTCTGTGGGTCAGAAAGATACCCAACATCAACAAAGCCTTCTAATATATCATTTGGAGTTTCACTTTATGGGATAACACTTTTTTGGTTAATACTTTTAATAGGTATTGTAACCCCATTTTTTCATTATAGGGAAAGAATAAGCATATGTCGATGGTTTCTTTTAGGTATCGAAATATATTATTGATACCATTCCAATGACGTTGCGTTGGGGCCGAGCTAAATCTAGCTAACAAGTTCATTGAGAATGCAATATATGGTCGAGTACATTGTGCTAAGTACAATAATGCGCCTATTACACTTAGATAGGGAATTTCAGCTCCCAACACCTCTCCGTCATCATCCTTTGGACGAAATGGATCTTTTCTTATATTCAACACTTCGACCGATCATGGGAGTGTTATCCGAATGCACTTTGTCCATATTAAAATTGTTTGATCATTTTCTGGATATATGTGGATCGGTGCAATAATGTTCCACAAACTCGTTGTCCTAGCTCAAATAACTAAGCCAAGTTTTCCCAAGATCTTCTATCTCAGATTTAGATTTCAAGTAGCTTATGGTTTCTCTTATTCATCAAGAGTGTCCAGACCTTCAGAATAATTTTTAGGCAACGAGCGCGGAGTCGCTGATTCAATTAACCTATATTCAGAAGATGAAATTTCTCTATTATGTTCATAACATCGACATATAAATCTATGATTGAAAGTCTGGAACTTGTTAACTTTATAAATACACAAGGGCACAGTTCATCGTTCTTATATCTCTTCCCAATCAAGTATTCATTTAGGCAAGTATATCACGTCCACCTAAATTGCTTTAATCTATAAAGTAAGCATTTCAGTTTTATTGCAAACGCATTATGTGGTTTAGAGTTACTTGATTTGGGTAATGTAATGTCATCAGACACTTTTATATATCTCTAAATCTAGATCCCTATAGAGATATGTGGCAACCACATCATTGAGCTTCATTTCCAGTCCTTCAGGATCTACTAGGCTAATTAATTAGCAGAACGTTATAACATCCATCACGGGAGAGTAAGTCTTCTCGTGGTCAATCCAGGGCGTTGTGAGAAATCTTCCGCCAAAGGAGATCCTTATACATTATGACTTAATTATTCTCGTTTCGCTTTCTGACAAATGATTTATCCATGTTCTACAGACTTTATACTTGGTGGGTTAGCACTACCTGACCAAATACCTATTCATTTGTCAAGTTGTATACTAATCCTGGATTTTTTTTCCATTTAGGCCATATTCTCTCTTCATTGACAATTTTCAACTGAGCATGATTTGATGTCATCGTGCTCTATCATCTTATGAGCAAGAGTATATATGATATATCATCAATGACTTCATCAGGTTCAAAGGCTTCACAAGAAGTTTTTGTACAAGAAAAATATTTAGACTCAGTAAGTTCCTCTTCTTTTTTAGTCTTTTCAAAATTTTCAATTTTATTCAATAATTTTTTCCTTTTGGAATAAAAGTCTTTCTTCATTTAAAATACTTTCTAGTTGAACAACCTGTTTTTCTAAAATTAGAGTAGAAGTATAAGGCTTTTGTTCAACTGGTTTTGATTCGAGTTCTGTTTTAGAATAACTATGGTAATAATCAGTTGAAAGAGAAGAAACTATGTTTTCATAACTTTCATTTAGTTCAGTATAGTCAAAAGAAACTTGCGTTGTCTTTTTTTTTTCTTTTCAAATCTTCTTGTTTTTCAACTTCCTCTTATGATTTCATAAATTTAACTTGATATTCTGGACCGAGGTCAAGATGTTCAAATTTGTAAATCGTTGGAGAAAAATATAGAGCTTTCTTTAAACAGTTCGGATTTTTGTATCCCAACCCTTCCCTTAGATTAAAAAATCTGGTTTCGGTTGGTTTATTTAGAAAAATAGTTTGATCTGTTTGTCTCTCTTGTACAACTTCTCTTCTAGGTCTTTAAGTATTTCATTTAAAACTTTATTTTGTAAAGTAAGAGTGCTATTCTTCACAACCAGTTCATCATTAATTATTTCCAATGATTTAAGTTTAGCGGATATTTCAAATATTTATTCGGTCAAGATATCCGTTTTTTTAGAATTTTTTTTTGCTCTCAGATAACAAAGATTAAGCCCAAGCAAAAATTTCAACATTTTCAACATTCAGCTTAACATATTTTTCTTGTTGTGGTTTACGATCCTTTTCTAAAATTGCAACTCAATCATTTTCAATTTAAGTTTTTGCTGAAAATCTTGCAATTTCAACATCATTCTCTGCATTTGTTCAAAACATGAAGATTCAAGTACTTCATCACTTGAATATGCTCATTCTTCCTCATTCTCAAATATTTCATTTTCAGTTTTAGCCATCAAACAAATGTGTGCAACATCATCTGATTCCTCCTCTTCATCAATTAAATTTAGCCAATGGTCATCCTCATCCATCAAAGCTTTACCCACATCTTTTTGTTTTGACAGAAGGAACTTATTCTTATAATAGTCAATGTTCTTGGACACTGGCTTTTTACAATTCACAACAAAATGTCCCTTCTTGCCACAGTTGTAGCACTTAGTATTCTCATCCCTTTACAAACTTTTTCTTTTCATCATTTCTCTTCTCAAATCTCTTTTTATCATACTTCTTTTTCTCACCAAATTTATCTTTATACTCATACTTTGAGCATGATGAGAACCTCTGACTGTTTGAATGCGGTTTCTTGCAGATTTTTTTCTGAAACGCCTTAGTTAACATAACCATGGCCTGCTTGATTTCTTTCATCTCAGAATCAAAATCACTGTCAACACTTTCTTCACTTGATGACTCACTAGTCACAACCACTTCCTTTACTGACTACCAGACTTTGACCTAACCTTCTTCTCAGACACCAATGCTAGTGGATCACTAGCTTCCTTTTCATTCTTCTTTTTCTTCAAATCTCTAATCTCCAGAACCTCATCCTCGTTTTACTTTAAAGTCTCATTAACTTCATGAATGTCAATATTAGACAATGACTTATTATATATGATATTGTTAGCGAATGATTTCCACTCGGGCTGAAGGTTACTCAAAAACTTGACATTAACCTCAATTCTAGTTTTATTAATCTCATTCTTAGTCAGCTCATTTAACAGTCTGGTTAGCCTCTTATAGACATTATCTAGGCTCTCTCCCTCTCTTGCCTTAAACTCTTCATAACTTGTTATGCAGTTAGTGATTTTTAGCTGAGTACCAACTTTCGATCCTATCATCATCTTCTCGATCCGATCCCACATACTTTTATTTGACTGCTTATAACTGTCTATGCTTGTGTATATATCATTGGTTAAGGCTTGCATCATGTATGACTTACACACAACATCAACATGTGCTCTATCCTTCTAAGCTTGGTATACATAGATTTCTCTTTTGGCACTATTTTAGCATATCTATTCTGCTCAAGGATTGCAGGAATCTCCTTCCAAAATTCAACGGGACCCTCCATTAAAGATTTCATAATCAGTTCACCATCCTTTTGTCTTTCAATGAAATTTAGGAACCTGTCCCTCCACTGGTTATAATCTCCAATGAACAAAACAGGTGGTTTTGTATCAATCCCTATTGTCATTGCTTCTATCGATGTCATTTTAAAATTCAGATTCAATCCCAAATTGAACAACTAAACATAATTTTACCCAAAGATATCAGACACTTCTTCAAAATTTACAAATTCTTAATCGAACAATAATCACTCTTTACAAAACTTATCCGGACAAGGTGCTCTCTGAATACAACGATATTGGTCAAACATGTTGATCCTCTCTCTCAGTGATTTGATGATAATCCCTTTTTCCTTTCACGTTGTATTTGTGTTTCTGTATTTTCAGTTCCAGCGATCATCACTGAGTATGTTCAGTGATCG
>NC_037530.1:23462087-23464157 GCF_001531365.2 Cynara cardunculus var. scolymus
TATTCATTCCCCCCTTCTGCAAACTGTTTCTATTCTTGTAGACCCTTACGGGACCAACAAGTGGTATCAGAGCAATGTTTTCTTTCTTTCCTTGTGTTTGGCTAATTTTCTGTATTAATTTATCTCTTCTTAGATAACTTACTGCTTATAAATGGCTTTACAAATCACAAACACACACACACACAAGATAATGGCTCTCTTGCCAAACCACCTCGGTTTGTCCGTGGCAACTTTAGTCTCTGGAAGAACTGGATGTCCCTCTTTCTGGAAGGTGTGGAT
The DNA here is from genome assembly GCF_001531365.2 of Cynara cardunculus var. scolymus. Classification (NCBI taxonomy): domain Eukaryota; kingdom Viridiplantae; phylum Streptophyta; class Magnoliopsida; order Asterales; family Asteraceae; genus Cynara; species Cynara cardunculus. Next base: position 23,462,367 of record NC_037530.1, read on the forward strand.
CCTGAAATTCCACATTACATAGAAAATGGACCATATATTCCATTTGCTATTGTTCTGGCTGTTCCAGCAACAGCTACGACTGCCGCGATTCCTGAACGGCAGATTCCAAAGCTTCCACATCAGTGGAGCGATGAAGACAAGAAGAAAATAGCTATAGACACGCGTGCTCGGTCTATAATAGCTATGTCTCTTACTGATGAGATATATCACTCAATGATGAAACTCAAAACTTCTAAATCCGTATGGGATACTCTTTGTGTCCAATACGAAGGAACCACTCAGGTTCAGGAGACTAGAAAGATCAATCTAGTAAGACAGTATGAAAGCTTTCTCTGTGGAAAGTCCGAGACACTGTCTGAAGTAMAWCAAAGATTTAATTGCCTTCTTATTGATCTTAGGGCTGTCGACAGGGAATATTCTAATTCTGAAACCTTGACTAAGTTTCTAGAAAGCCTTCCTGAGTCTTGGGATACTTTTTCCATGTGTCTCAAGATGTCAAATGACATGTCCACTCTTTCTCTTTCTACCTTATACGGGATTCTGCTTAACCATAAGCAATCTCGTCAACTGAAAAGAAATCTTGTAAGAGATTCCAGGAAAATGAAAAGCTCTCCTTTAGCTTTGATCTCTGAAACTTCTTCAGTTGAAACTTCTACTCCTTTTGTCTCTTCTTTACCTCCCGTGGTCATCACAGAGATAGATTCTTCTGAGGACATTCCTGAATCTGATTTAACAGATTTTGATGAGTCCCTGACACTCCTGACTAAGTCATTCTGGAGGTTCGCCAGTAAAAAGCAATTTCCGTAAATCTCCTCAGCTATCCCACAGGGAGAAGCCAAAGTCTGAAAGAATAGACAAGGCTTCAGCTGTCTGCTACAACTGTCACCGACCCGGACACTTTGCAGGTGAATGCAGATCGAAGAAGACTGCGATGCCATCTTCTAAAGCCTCTTCCTCCTTCAGGACCAAAGATGATAAATACTTAAAACTGAAGGAGAAATACAAGAAGATGAAGAACAACCAGCAAAAGGCTGAAGGCCTTATTGCTGAAGAGCATGACTGGGCTGAATCATCTGATGAATCATCTTCTGACGAGGAAGATAAAGCTTATGTCTGCTTGATGGCCATTGATGCTGATGAAGGTTCTTCTAAAGCATCTACCTCTTCTGAGCCATCTTCTGTTACTCAGGTATGTACCCTAAATGAACCTTCTTCTAGTCTTTCTGCACTAGATACGCTGACGGTTGACCTTTACAATGCCCTCAATGGCAAATCTAAAAGCTGAAATGCTTAAAGTTGATCTTCATGAGCAATTAAAGATTTGTCATTCTAAGATCAAAGAACTAACCTCTGTTGAGGAAAATCTTAAAGATCAGGTTATTGTAAACCAGTCTATCACTGTTGAACGTGAGAAAGCTGTCGCTGAGCGTGAGCGAGCAATCGCTGAACTTAAGGCTGAGAAAGCTACCATTGAAGGATGGTGTAAAGCTTCCCTCAAGGCCTCTGAGATCATTAACGCTCAGATCCCTGCCAAGAAAAACGATTGGTCTAGGATTCTCCTATGATTAGGAAGAATGTGTTAAAGACAAGTCCATGCTTAAATTTGGTACTTTTGTCTCTTCTATTCCTAACACTTCTTCCTCTCAGTCCTCTTCTTTTACTGAGAGTCATCTTGAAGGAACTCCTTTGAGTTCTGGGTACAAAGACAAAGGTAAATCCACTGTCACAACATCCCTTCCCAAGAAGTCTAACAAGATAAATAGATCTAAATCTATTCCTTCAACTTGTAAA
>NC_037530.1:23467873-23479612 GCF_001531365.2 Cynara cardunculus var. scolymus
TTAACACTGAACTCTTGAGTAAATATATCTACTCTTAAGGTATGATTACTCTTCTCTTTTCAAAACTTAAAACCTTCACTGAATACTCTCCTTCAGTGATAAAATGTTTTAAAAGGTGATGTCAGTGATTCTTTACACTCACCACATCTTGAAGTATATCTTTATACTTTATCTTAAAAATCTAAAACGATCAACTGACTCTTTTCTTCAGTGATCAAAAAGTTTTTTAAATGCTAGTTTCAGTGATTCTCTTCACTGAAACGTGATGTCTTAAAACCTTCATTGAATACTTTCTCGTTTTCAGTTCTAAATTGTTTTAAATGAAGTCTCTCAGTACTTTTTAAAACTAAATGACTATTCACATTCTTAAAAATAATTTTTGTTTTTAAAAGAAAATATTAAATGCACGTCTTTATGACGACATTCTTTGTTTTCTATGACCGACGCTTTGAGACACGCAAAATGACCTGTCATTATGCTACCTCATTAAATGCCATCCAATCGTGGATGAGAACGTGACACATTACTCATTATGACCACTTTTTGAACCGTCGTCTTTTTTCTCTCTCATATTTCTCTCTCTATTCTTACCTATAAATATGAGATTTATTTCTTCACTTTTCTCTTTACGCTTTCAAAAATCATTAGTCGAAACTCTGCTAATATTTCTCAAAAGCAAGAACATCCTTCAAACCCTCTTTTTCGACCTTTTTTCTTTAATCACAAAGGTCAGGATCATTTTCTTTTCTTTTTCTTTGTTATAAGAAATCTGTTTAATGTTGTTAAGAACTTTGTTCTCTTAATGCATTAAACTAAAGATTTTTAATCATTTCTTTCTTGATTAATTAATCTGTTTCTTCATACACATTATACTTGAAAAACCCTATTTTTCATGGTTTTTTCAAATGAAGTTTTTCCTTGTTTAAAAACTTTTTCTATAGTCTTTAACCATATATTCTTGGTACATTTCTAACCGTTTATCTTCTGGTTTATGTTGTTTATTTAACAAAATACAGATGACTGCCAAGAACGTCAACTTCACTATTGACGAGATCTCCATCAAGGCCAATAACCATCTTGCCTTGTTCGAGATACCCCCCACAAGAGCCTTCTACCAAGAGGCGGCTGACTTTCTCAAACAGTCGTCACTCGGCTATGCTCTCAACCATGAACCTCTCATGGTTAAGGAAATACTCCAGCAGTTCTGGAACACTGCTGAGGTCGTTGAGGTCTAAGACGAAGCTGGACGAAAAATGGAGCAAATCCACTTCACCTTCAACCGCATGGAAGTGCATTTTGGGGTTTCTACACTTCGCTCAGCTCTCCGTCTTCCAAAGGGTCCCTTCAACAGCGAACCCTCCACTGCCGAGATCATCTCTTTTCTCGATGCCATTGGCTACCAGTGGGCACTGAAGAAGGACTCCGACGCTCCTCTCAAATCACTCACGAAGATTGAGAAAAATAGGATGTCAGCTGTCTGGCAATACCTATTTTCTCACTTCATCCAGTACATGGGTGCAAAGACTGGTGGTCAGGAGCAGGCCTCCAGGATTGCCTTGATCATAGGCATCTCTACGATTCAGCGTCGCAAATATAAATTATGCTGCGGTCATTTTCGATGACCTGGTGCTAAAGCTGAACAAGCGCCAGCGAGAAAAGGTGGTGCCTTACACCAGGTTTCTTTCGATGGTAATGAGTAAGATCTTCAAAAGTCTTTACCCCAAAGAAGGAAACCTTCCAGCATTTAGGCTTGGATCCATGATTCTGGAACACAAGCTGAGGGACAGTGATGTGCCTCTCTCTTCTATTGCCATCACTACCTCTTCCTCTCAGGTGACAAGGACAAGGGCAAACATCCCGAGTCTAGCCCAGTCACCAAAACCTCTTCTAAACGACCCTCTCCACCAACTCTTGGTTCTCCTCAGAGAGCCAAGAAAGCCAAAAAGRGGACAACCACGTCACTAGCTGGGGCCTCTCAACAGGCTTTAGTTATTGAAACAAGCCTTACCCCCGAGGCGTCTTCTGTTATCCCTCGCARCTCTTCAGTGATTTCTCCCATCACTGTCGTATCAGTGGCACCTCCACCAATCACTTCAGTGACCCAAATCACTGAAAGTGTAGATATCAGCGCCGCCACCGCTAAACACCCACGTCTTTTCTCAATCATTTTCTCTTCTCCTCCCTCCTTGGTCTTTACACACGTCGATGATGTATCAGCGACTGTCCTTCCTGATACTGAGACACGCACCACAGGACCTGAGGCCGCTCCTCTCGAGGCTCCTCAGCATACGTTGTCTATCCTCTCGAGGACATCTTTGCTCCCACCAGTGACACTCCTTTTGATGTCACTGAAGGCCCCTCAGGTATTCCATCTTCTTACCCCCTTCATTTCTTCTAACCTTGAGCCTTTAGCTCACACTTCTTCTTTTGCAGGTCCTTCTTTGATGCATCAGCCTGATGCTCAAGAAGTTGAAGAGGAAGAAAGAGAGAAAGATGATGGAAGAGATGAAGAGATCGATGATGACTATGATATGGCATTTGACATCAAACTTCTTCCAGCCGTTGATATCGTTCTCTTCAGCAAATCCTGGATGCTGTCCGTCAACCAACTCCAGTGAGTGCACCCTCCTTCTCTGCCGATGATCGCGCCCAGATCCATGAGACACGTGAGGCAATGACAACTCTAGCCAATGCTTTGCAAAGGCTGGAGGATTCCATGGTTCTCCAGCGTTAGCGCTTGGATGAACTCTCTGGCCAATTCTCTCAAGTCTTAGCCAGAGAGGGGGAGATGAGGTCCAACGCTGGTGGATCATCAGATGCTGCTCCTACAGCTTCTTAGGCTGTTGGCCCAGTATCAGCTTCAGTTGCAGTGGAAGCCGAGGCTCTCGAAGATAAAGCAGTTGCTGCTCCTGTAATCCCTACCATCGAAGCTGAGGTTGTAGAAGCCATCCCTAGGGATGATGTCCATACCGTCACTGCTGCTGGTGATGATGATGATGTTGATGAGGATGAAGATGATGATGATGAAGACGATGATGAACCTGTCATTCCAGACACCGGAGATGATCTAGATGGTGACGACGACGATGATGATGAAGATGACTTTACCATCAAGTTCCAAAAGCCATCAACCGTCACCAAAGGTGTTGCCTTCGGGGAATCTCAATCCCAGGGGGAGCAAAGTTATACGATAAGGAGGCTTATCGATCAAAAGGTGACCGATTAGCAAGTTTCAAAAATACAAACATTCAATTACAAGCAATGAATAATATCGCTTACCCAAGATGTGTGATGAAAGAACCAATATCGGACAACACAGTTCAAACTCAAACAAGCAAATTCAATGACCGATAAGCTAAGCTTATCGCTTGATGAATTAATTCATTGACCAATGAGCATAAACTCGTACAAAAAAAATTCAGAATTCAATCAAACTTGCTAAAGATTTAGTCAAAATGAATGAAACATATACCGCTTTACTCGAAATTTAGCTAGAAACACAAATTCAACAACAATTTCAACTAAGGGGCCGTTTACCAAACAATAAGTGCTTACTAGTAAAATTTAACACTGTTATTTACTTACTGGATAAAATTTTAGTCCACCAAAACAACATCGTATGCAACAATTTACCCGGTAAGTGCTTACCGTGGTAAGAGTCGTCGCCCTAACTTACCGGGTAAGACTCTTGGTCCTTGTTTCGCTTTTACCGGGTAAATTCTTGGTCCTTACCATATTCATCCTGTAAGGTAACGTAAATTGATAAAAACTTACCCGGATAAGTGTTTGGTAAACGGCCCCTAAAATTCGATCAAACTCACTCAAATTGATAAAGATTCCAAGAATAGACTCAAGTTTCAAAAAACACATAAAAATTCAAAATTGAATCAATAGATCGATTCAATCATGAAAATCACATGAACAAATTGTTTCCAAACTTGAATTCGCATACAATACACTATATTTCAACGATTAAACAAGGAATCGAAGAATTTGGGTAGAAAAGTGAAAAAATGTTCAAGAACATCAAGAACACAGTCAAGAAAAAGTCCGAATTTCCAGATTCTGGGCAGATCAAATCCAAATTGCTGCAGTTTGCTCTGATACCAATTGAAATTCCCAGTAAATCTTCAATCAGGTTCACACAATAGAACAGTAGAAAAGATGAACACCAAGAGAGAATTTGCCAATGGTTAATTTCATTAATTTCTTCAAAGTGATTACAATGATAATCCTACACTAATTACAAAGAAAGAAAACTATTTATTCCTACAAGTTATAAAGACAAAATTAACTAGGAGAAACAAGCTTGAATACAATAATTAAAGCACAAACTTAAATTTAACAAAGTTGATAACATAAATTTACCTTATATGCACGTATATGAAGATGAATCTCACAACAATATTTTCCAAATAAAATCACAGAATCAACTTCTTAATAGCTTCACGAAGTATTTCACAGAAGATTACACAAAGTAAGTTTTTCTCTCTTTTTTCCTTTCTTTTCAAAACAAAATCGATAAGATAAATCTTATTTCATCACTTTTATATATCATCAAAATCACCAACGGTGGAGATTTAATACTTTTATAACCATAACTCACACTCAACCCATGAATAAACTATACATATAATCATAAGTGATGGAATATATTTTAAGCAAGTAATCATATAAACACATAAACATTTTAAAATTATTTACTTACCAATACTTTTCAAAAACCACCCCAAATTCTATAACTGAAAACCTGGTTATCACAAACAACACCCTTCCACGGAGAAACCTTTAACATTACGAAATCTCCTACCAGAAATTCAATCAGTTTGTGGCTTTTGTCGGCGTAACTTTTCTGTCGATCCTGAGATGTTTTAATTCGTTCTCGTATCTGATCTATCTTTTTATAAGTTATTTGAATGATTTCTCGACCAGCCAACTGCTTTTCTCCCACTTCATTCCAACACAACAACGTTCTGTATTTTCGGCCTTATAAAACCTCATACGGTGTCGCTTGAATGCTGGAATGATAACTATTGTTGTAAGCAAATTCGATTAGAGGCAGATGATTTTCCCAAGATTTCTCGAAGTCAATAATACAAGTTCTCAACATATCTTCAAGGGTCTGAATTGTTCTTTCACTCTGCCCATCTGTTTGAGGGTGATACGCGTACTTAATCTGATATGAGATCCCACAGCTCTTTGGAAACTCTCCCAAAACTTAAAGATAAATCTATTGTCTCTATCTGAGATGATTGATAAAGGAACACCACAACGAGTCACAATTTCTTCAATGTAAATCTTCGCCATCCTTTTTAAAGGATAACTTTCTTTAATTGGTAGAAAGTGCGTAGATTTAGTTAAATGATCCACAATAACCCAGATGATATCATACTCTTCGGAATTCGTGGTAACTTCATGATGAAATTTTGTGATGTGATCCTACTTCCATATAGGAATTTCCAGAAACTGTAAATTCCTATATGGTCTTTGATGCTCAATCTTCAGTTGCAGACACGTGAAACATCATTCTACATATTTTGCAATATCCTTATTCAATCCTGGCCACCAATAAAATAATTTTAAATCTTTATACATCTTATTAGTACCTGAATGAATCGAGTATCGCGATCTGTGACTCTCATAAAACATCATCTCATGGTTGTTCCCGAAACGTGGTATCTAAATTCTACTTTGGAAACATAGAATCCCTTTGTCATTCTTTTGTCAGGGTTGAAATTATTCCACCAACTCTTTCAACCTTGAAATTTTATTCTTTGACAGTTTCACCTTGACATCTGAGAATTTCATTATGAATGTCGGGGGTTAGATTTATTCTCAATGCAATGGCTTTAATTGTTCCACTCTTTTGCTTTCGACTAAGAGCGTCAGCCACTACGTTTTCCTCTCCAAGGTGATAAAAGATTTCACAGTCATAGTCGTTAACTAATTCAATCCACCGTCTTTGCTGCATATTTAGTTCTTTCGGATTAAACAAGTGTTGAAGGCTTTTATGGTCAGTGAAAATCTGACATTTGGTTCCCAACAAATATGCCTCCAAATTTTCAATGCAAAAACAACGACCGCAAGCTCCATGTCATGTATCGGGTATTGTTTCTCATGATTTTTTAACTGTCTGGAAGCGTAAGCAATAACTTTTCCTCTCTGCATCAATACACACCCTATACCCAGTTTTGAAGCATCACTGTATACCATAAAATATTCAGACCTATGTGGTAATGACAATATTAGAGCACTGCATAGATGGTCTTTCAACCACCGAAAAGCTTTACCCCAGTATTCTCCCCATTCATACTTAACCCTTTTCCTTGTTAACTTGGTCAATGGTGCAGCAATACGTGCGAAGTCTTGAATGAATTTCCGATAATACCCGCCAGACCCAAAAACTACGAATCTCAATGGGGGGTTCTCGGTACTTCCCATTTCTCAAAATCTTTGCAGGATTTACTTTTACTCCTGCCTCAGAAACAACATGACCCAAGAACTGGACTTCCCTCAACCAAAACTCACACTTGGACAACTTGGGCATACAACCTCTCTTTCTTTAGAAGTTTAAGAATTAAACGAATATGCTCAACATGTTCCTCTTTAGATCTTGAGTATATAAGAACATCATCGATAAATACAATAATAAATTTATCAAGATATTCGTTACATACCCGGTTCATTAAATCCATAAACGCCGTTGGAGCATTTGTTAGACCGGACGACATGATAAAAAACTCATGATGTTCGTATCTGGTTCGGAACGTTGTTTTGAAAATATCTTCGTCTCTGACTTTTAGCTGATGATACCCTGATCGTAAACCGATCTAGGAGACATAACTCGTTCCAACCAGTTGATCAAACAAATCATCAATTCTTGGTAAAGAATATTTATTTTTTATTGTCAGTTTATTCAATTCCCGATAATCAATGCACATTGTCATTGTCCCATCCTTCTTTTTAACAAACAACACCCGGATCACCCGAAGGAGAAGTACTCGGTCTGATGAAGCCCTTATCATGCAATTATTTCAATTAGGTCATTAACTCTTTTAATTCTGAAGGTGCCAGACGATATGGAGCTTTAGCCACTACGCTGTTGTAGGCGTTAAATCAATTCCGAACTCTACTGACCGACCAGCTGGTAAACTAGTCAGATCTTCTAAAAATACCTCAGAATATTCACAGACAATAGGAATAGACTCTTGTTTACCATTTTCTTTCTTTGAGTCAACCAATAATCCAGAAAACCTTGACACCCTTTTTGAACATATTTTATGGCTTTCATGACAGATTTCAGACTGTTATGATGATCTCACCGATCACCATAAATCACAATCGACCCTTTCCCCGATAAATCAATACTGATCATCTTTTTATTGCACATAATACTGGCCTGATTTTCTGCTAACCAATCCATGCCCACCACAACATCAAACTCTCTCATCGATATTGGAAATAGACGAATTGGTAACCCTCACCCCTCAATTTTAATGACAATTATAAAAAGAATGGGTAACAAATACTTAACTATTATTAGCTGTCACACCCCGCTAAAGCGGAATCACGAGATGCAACAGGTAAGCGAGTCAAAGCAGCAGTTAATCAATAACACCTTTCAGATTTTACAAAAATAAATCGTGTTTAGCATCATAACCAAATTTTGATAAATACTTCTTTACAAAAACTTCCATTGCGAACTTAAACGGTCTTGCCACAAGTATGCTCCCAAAATACTTCCTTTCTTACTTACAACCTGAAAAACATGGAACATAAAACAACGTCAACTACAAAGAGATGGTAAGCTCATGGGTTTTCACATGCATAAACCATTTATTTGCAAACTTATGCGTAATCTTTTGCATTTAATAAATGTAAATCTACCATGATGTATAAACTTGAGACGCTACTGAGCCTTACCTGACCAACGTCCCTCATTATATTACGAACGACCATAAGTAGCCCGTACACTTACTTAGTCCCACAGTTCGTAGTAGTACTAATTCAGCGGTGGTCCAAATTCCATATGATTAGACCAAGAAAACATAGGTAATGTGCACCCCTTTCTGGGTGGGACTGTCAACACAATAGCGGCTATCCACAATACCACGGCCCAGGGACGTGCCCGAGTTAACAAGTAGCGTTTATGGATGGGGACTTTATTTGGAAACATACTCCCATGCACATCAATTTAGCATTTATTTTATAGTGCAATAATAGTCAATATTTCATGATATAATAAATTTGACTAAACAGTTCTTTAGTCCGATGGTTTCAAACAAGGCTTGACTAAACAGTTCTTTAGTCCAATGGTTTAAATAAATAAACATGCACAATTTGCTTAATCTCATGATTTTCCCCCAATAAAATAAACAAAGCATTAAAAATGGGGCCGTGAATACTCACTGTTTTAAAGGTGAATATCCAAGAATATGATGTCTGAAGCTTTCAACGCCCGCCCTAACTTCCTAAACAGACCAACATCCAGTATTTAGTTCACCTATGGGTTATTGATAAAGATAAAGTCAAGTTGCATCCTATGTAATGCCATCAGATTTTGTGAAGTAAAGTTGATATTTTATTATTTATTCTAAGAACAGCCCAAAATTCATATATTAAAGGAAATCAAAATCCTTTACTYAAAAGCTGATTTTTGGACAGATTATCAATTCTGTTCCAGGTATTTTTGGGTTTCACCAATCACTAAAAGTAGAAACCTTCCAAAAGTCATTTTTATGTCCACTTTTTACATCATTCCAAATCATGAGCTAGGCCGACATTTTCCAAATACCAAGAAATTTGAGTGGGTTTAAGTCTCTCATTAATACCCTACAATCTTGAGTAACACATCCCCCAAAACAGATTGCACATTCTTCAAATGACAGTTTTTTGGGGTCTAAACTCAACATTTTTCAAGAATCTTAACACCATTTTCAAGTTAGCAAAATAAGTATAATCTCCAGAAAGAATATTTCCCGATTCTATTGAGTTTTTGAGGAAGATAGGATAGATTAAAGATGCATGCAATACCCTATCATAATCCGAAATATGCCTTTCATGAATAAACTCTACATGCAAAAGATTTTCCCCTACTTTAATAAGATCTGAGAACATGGATCATAGATTATCGTCCATTTGAAGACATTTTCATGTCTTTGACGCATAATCTCCCCCCCTCTTACTTTCCAGAAATTTGAGTTGCAAGATCGAGATGTAGGAGAAGAAGGATGAAGACTTTTATTGTTTTGCAAAAGTAAGATAACTAGTATCATACCTTTTTCTTATTTTCTTGAGGATTTTCAAGATTGACAGAATTCCTAAAGCTTGCTTGATGATGGAATCGGCTGGAGGGTGGTTGATTTTAGAGAGATATGAAAAGTTTTAAGCTGACGATAATTGGAAAATGAGAGTTTTTCAAAGGGAGTGAGGTATTTATATGAGGATTTTAAAGAAGGAAATGGGCTGGCCCCTCAAGGCCCAAACCCAATAAAACTTTTTATTTTTCAAAATAAGAATAAACCTACTATATAATTTACCCAAACATAAATAAAATGACACTATTAATTTCAAAACTCCGTCTTTTAATAAATTATGTAGACATTCAAATGAGACTTTTGTATTTTAATTTAAAAGTGTATAATATCAACTTTATTTTATTTGGAACGTTTTTAAAATATTTGGCATTACACAAGTTAACTTTATCAGTTGCCTGCTGAGGCGTGATCATCCAACCTAAACTTGGGGACTAAGTCAGATGAACTCTAATCACCAAGACTAGATCCTAGCGAAATATAAATCTAAATATAGGATCTCTAATAAAGTGCTAACCTGAGGTTTCTGAAATGACAGAATGTCACATTAGCAGTATCAACTACTAAAGTATAGTCAAGAGGCACATAATTCACATATAAACACACAACAAATAAATGTGATACAAATGAATAATTAGCACCAGAATCAAATAGCACATTGGCATATACGGAGTTGATAAGAAAGGTACATGTTACCACATCAAGGGTTTCATCTGCCTCTACTATTGTCATCTAAAAAGATCGGCCCCTCACCTTATCCAGACTCACCCCTTCGGATATTGACTCCCTCATGCGCATTCAGAGTATTTCCACCCAAAGTCAGTCTTGGAGTCTTTAACTGAGGAAATCTAGCTTGATATGGTATGGGGAATTACAATGAAAACATCTTTGAGGAATTCAGCAATTTATGGGCAAGTGCCCCGGCTCCCCAAATCTCTAACACTTTCTTTTTTCAAAATTACAATCATCCTGATGGACACGGGTGACATCTCTGGCATGGTCTTTCACCAAATCGTTGCGCAGGACGACTCTCTGTCTTTACAAATTTTGGTCTTCTGTATTCAGTCGAAGACCCTTTCCATTTTCTCTTTTCAACCACCTTCTCCTCTCCCTACATGTTCTTGTTCCTTTCCATTGTCTCTTCAACATCTACTGCTAGTGGAAAAGTAGAAGAATTCATGGCAATCACAAACTCTCGTATTGAAGGCTTTAACCTCCAGATGTACCTCTCAACTTTATGAGATTCTGATGAAATATAGTGTTCTGCAAATTGGGAGTGTTCGATAAATTTCTCAGTGTACTCCCTTACCTTTGGATTACCTTGTTATAACTTTAAGAATTCTTCTTCTAATTGTCTGACAATCGCTTTCGGACAAAACTGCTTTAAATCGGCCAACAAATTCCATCTAGGACATTGTTTTCAAAACATTGGGTCTCGCTTGCGATTCAACGTCCCACCAGTACAAAGCATTTGACTTTAGCATTGATACAACAAATATGACTCTATCCTCATATGAACACTTACTGATATTGAATACATGATGTATAGATGCCAAGTGTAAAAAATTGTCTTTAACTTACCATCCTTTGGAGTTGTTTTCACCTATAACACTTTCATTATTGACCTTGGGAATTTTCTTAATCCCAACATGTCTAGCGTTGTTATTCGAATGAACCTTGTCATATCTCTCAATCACTTATAGTAGATTGATGAATTTGTCTAAATATTATATTCTAGTTTATATTAGTTCATTAATATTTACCAGATTTATGAAAGGTGAAAATAATGTTATACATCATGCCATCTTGTGAGTTGCTTGTCACAAATATTGAGACGCTTTTTGACCCAACATTTATTTGTTGAAAATCAATTATCTTCTTGTAGTCAAGTAAGTGGGTTTCAGTCCATTGTATAATTAGTTTGGAATGTACATGTTCATGAATATTCTTGATTCTCCCTTTCAGGACGTCCCACAATCTTGGGAGATTCTAGTTAATGATATTACCTATGAAGGTTGTGACTGATGTTTAGTCTCAAAAATCTCAAGGTATTTACTTGTACCTTAACAATTGAATTTTAGGGTTTATAGATTTTGATGGGTTTTAGGTATATTATTGTACCTTTCCGACAAAAGTAATATTTTCATTGGATATTTATCTATGACACTCAAGTTCTTTTGAGTTTAGGACATTGAATCTTGGATGAATTTGTGATAACTGGATTCTGGGTTATCACTCAAGGTAATTATGCATGATTATCTGATTAAGTAATTACGTGATAGCATGCTAAATTAATTTATTTAAATCATGCTAGCATATACGATGTGAATACATGAGGTTATATATGTATATATGTACATGATATATATATATATATATATGTGCATGAAAATATATATATATATATATATATATTTATTTATAT
>NC_037530.1:23480392-23482644 GCF_001531365.2 Cynara cardunculus var. scolymus
GAACGGGATTTTGAGAAAATGTTTCTACCAAGCGTGGTGACGTAAGTCTGTTTTGGTACGAAACTATATTTTGGGAAACCTTCCTACCAAGCGTGGTGACGTAAGTCTGTTTTGGTATGGAAGTGGCTTTTGTAAATTGTTCCTACCAATCGTGGTGACGTAAGTCTGTTTTGGTATGGAAGTGGATTTTATAAATTGTTTCTACCAAGCGTGATGACGTAAGTCTGTTTTGGTATAAAACATTGTTTTAAATAGTAGTTCCTCAGACGTGGTGACTTTTGTCTGTTCTGGTTTGGAACTGGGAATGGGTACTTTCAGAGGTGGTGACTTTTGTCTGTTATGATAAGTAGCCCTGTTTTAATGGAGGAATAAGGGTGGCATATTAAGGAGAGGTGTACTTGGAATAAGGGTGGCATTGTCATATGTGGATATTATTATAACTCTTATTATTATTACTAAATTGGATTTAATAACTATGAGTCATCATTTCTTTGTGACCTGGTGAATTAAAGATATTATTCCTATTTAGAAGTAATAATTTAGATGTTATTGAGAAGGGGAAATGGTTTGTCATATCAGGCAAGTTTTTGCCTTAAATATTTCTTGTTAAAGAAATAATCTTTTAATTCAAAAGTGTTGATACTGGGTATGTTGGATCTCTAATCAGAGATATTATATAGAAGTGAGGTTCTTGGATATACTTCTATTTGCATGATGTTGTAAACTGCATCATTTATCAGTATTGCAGTTTATTTCTAAGCAAAATTACATTATCATGTTTTGGTGTTCATCACCCTGCATTTGCAAATAAGGGATTTACTCACTAGACCCGTATGGTCTAACCCTCATTTTTCTGTTTAAAATTATGCAATGCAGGAATAGCGGGGTCCGGGGATATTAAAGGGAAAGGGAAAATGTGATTATTTTCCTAATCTGTTTCCTGCTTTTGAAGATACATGTTATATTACATGTAGTAGTACAGGATTTGTTTTAGAAATTTTATATGTAAATTTTGTACATAGTAATCCTTGTACTAGCGGGACATTTTGATGTAATCCATGTTTCTATGTAATGAAATATGTGTTCTATGCAAATGTGGTGTTTGGGGGTGTTACAGAAGTGGTATCAGAGCCTTAGTTTAAGAGATTTAGGTATTCAAAGTATGATACCTAGACTTAAACTATCATTTGCATGTTAAGTATCCCGGACATTATTAGTATCACTGGGAATAAAATATAATGGGTTAAGAGGGCAGTATGTAAGGTGAATTCGAATTACAAATGGCCAATGTAATTATGAATTTACAGGTACATACCTATACTCGGATACCCTATTATATTTGGGAATGTGAATATATGATATTGATTCTAGAATATCTGTAGATGTCTAATCAATTACGAAGATCAGAGAGAACTGCCCGTTCTGTATCTGAAGAAAGGGAAGAGTCACCTGTTAATCTTCCAACTAGCATGTCCAGAAATAGAGGTCGAGGAAGACCAAAGGGACGTGGTAGAGGAAGAAGTCAGTCTCATGGAAGGGGTCAAACTGAAATACATTCTGAACATGAAGAATCCCACTCTGGGAATGTTCAACAGAAACAAAGGCAACAATCAGAGTTTATAACAAGAAATGATTTAGCAGAAGAAATGGAAAAATTGAGGGAAACCCTAATATCTATTATGGGACTGCCAGCTAGAATAGAAACTGAGCGAGTTGGGATTAATCCTCCAGCTCCTTCAGCAGGCAGCAATAATTGGGAAGGAGATATAAAGATGTTTCTAACATGTAAACCTTCAACCTTTTCAGGAGAAAGAAATCCAGTGAAAGCAATGTGCTGGATAAAAGAGATTGAATCAGTATTTAACACTAGTAGGTGTTCTGAAGAAGATAAGGTTAGATTTGCAGTATCTATGCTCAAATCTAATGCTTTATATTGGTGGGATGTGGAATCCTCGGCACAACCAAATATACTGCAAACAATGTCTTGGGAAGAATTTGTGAGTAAATTTAAAACACAATTCCATCCTATGACAGCAGTAAGACAAATGGAAGAAGATTTTCTTAAGTTATAGCAAGGGAACAGATCTGTGCGGGAATATACTGAGAAATTTTTTGAGTTTTCCCGATTCGCTGAACATTATGTATCTTCAGAATCCCGAAAAGTAGAAAGATATATTTGGGGTCTGAAACCTTCTATCCGAGAGTTCGTGATTGCTATGAACCCTGAAACTTTCTCTTTAGCCGTTAATGCC
>NC_037530.1:23484845-23486402 GCF_001531365.2 Cynara cardunculus var. scolymus
TATTATCTCTGATAGAGACAGTCGGTTTACTTCAAAATTCTGGGAAGGACTACAGAAAGCTTTGGGATCTGAAATTCGGTTAAGTACAGCCTATCATCCGCAAACAGATGGGCAAAGTGAAAGAACTCTCCAGACCCTCGAAGATATGTTGAGAAGCAGTATTATTGACTTCGGGGGATCATGGGAAGATCATTTGCCACTGATAGAGTTTGCATATAACAATAGTTATCATTCTAGTATTCAAGCGGCACCATATGAATTATTATATGGACGTAAATGCCGAACGCCATTGTGTTGGAATGAGGTGGGTGAGAAACAGTTGACAGGTCCTGAAATTGTTCAAGAAACTTCTGAAAAGATTGAACAAATCCGCGAAAGAATCAAAATAGCACAGGATCACCAGAAAAGTTATGCAGATAATCGTCGAAAGCCGATTGAGTTTGATATAGGTGATTTTGTGATGTTAAAAGTTTCGCCATGGAAGGGTGTTGTCAGATTTGGAAAGAAAAGAAAGCTCAGTCCGAGGTATGTAGGGCCGTTCAGAGTATGTAAACGAATTGGGCCAGTAGCATATCAATTAGAGCTACCAGAAGAGTTGAGTCTGATTCACAACACTTTTCATGTGTCGAATCTGCAGAAA
Source organism: Cynara cardunculus var. scolymus (assembly GCF_001531365.2). Classification (NCBI taxonomy): domain Eukaryota; kingdom Viridiplantae; phylum Streptophyta; class Magnoliopsida; order Asterales; family Asteraceae; genus Cynara; species Cynara cardunculus. Next base: position 23,485,486 of record NC_037530.1, read on the forward strand.
TGTTGGGCTGATCCAAACCTAGCTGTACCTTTGCCAGAGATTCAATTAGACAGTAAATTAAATTTTGTGGAAACACCAGAAGCCGTAATTGACAGAAAGATTAGGGTGTTGAGAAACAAAGAGATAAGTCTGGTTAAAGTACAATGGAAGTTCCACAAAGGACCGGAAGCGACATGGGAATTGGAGTCAAAGATGAGATCAGTATATCCATGGCTTTTTGATTAAAGGAATTCCGGGACGGAATTCTTTTAAGGGGTGGATAATGTGATAACTGGATTCTGGGTTACCACTCAAGGTAATTATGCGTGATTATCTGATTAAGTAATTACGTGATAGCATGCTAAATTATTTTATTTAAATCATGCTAGCATATACGATGTGAATACATGAGGTTATATATGTATATATGTACATGGGTATATATATATATATATATATATGTGCATGAAAAAATATATATATATATATATTATATGCATAATGGGTATGCATGAGGTGGAAAGTTGGAAAGGAGTCGGTTTAGCCGACTTTCCACTTTTGGTAAATATAAATAGGAGGCTTAGCCTCTTCATTTCTTCTTCTTGCCATTTTTRAGAAAAGTTGTGTGTTTTTAAAAGAAAGTTGCCCGGGTTAGTCTTGCCTGAAGATTCAAGTTGATTTCCAGATTTTGGTTTCAAAAGCTTGATAAGGTGAGTAGTTTCTAAAAACTCTKTTAAAGATTACTACTGGTTTTATTTGCGTATTTCGTATTGATATTCTTTAGAACGAAACATTGCATATTTTGTTTAAGTGTTTATCCGGATAAAGAGTGATCGGATAAGTGTTTAAACCGGATAAGCCTTGAGCGGCTTATTGTCCGGATTAGTTTAAACCGGATAAGCCTTGAGCGGCTTATTGTCCGGATTAGTTTAAACCGG
>NC_037530.1:23487232-23488479 GCF_001531365.2 Cynara cardunculus var. scolymus
TTGATACTGGGTATGTTGGATCTCTAATCAGAGATATTATATAGAAGTGAGGTTCTTGGATATACTTCTATTTGCATGATGTTGTAAACTGCATCATTTATCWGTATTGCAGTTTATTTCTAAGCAAAATTACATTATCATGTTTTGGTGTTCATCACCCTGCATTTGCAAATAAGGGATTTACTCACTAGACCCGTATGGTCTAACCCTCATTTTTCTGTTTAAAATTATGCAATGCAGGAATAGCGGGGTCCGGGGATATTAAAGGGAAAGGGAAAATGTGATTATTTTCCTAATCTGTTTCCTGCTTTTGAAGATACATGTTATATTACATGTAGTAGTACAAGATTTGTTTTAAAAATTTTATATGTAAATTTTGTACATATAGTAATCCTTGTACTAGCGGGACATTTTGATGTAATCCATGTTTCTATGTAATAAAATATGTGTTCTATGCAAATGTGGTGTTTGGGGGTGTTACAGAAATGTTTCAACCATTTACATAAATTAGGGATCATATATGAACTTTTTTTTGTTCATAAAAAATTATGATGCACGTAAAGTTTCATTATCATAACATTATTGAATTTTTGTATGTTTACGTTTTATTAATAATACTTCATCAATATTTCAGTTTGCTAGATAAATCACTCAATCTCTTGGATTTCCAGGTAGTAGGGGAATCACATGGATCACTCAATCTCTTGGATTTCCAGGTAGTAGGGGAATCACATGGATTTCTTAAGTCCCTACAAACCTTAGGGCTATTTATGTTCGTTTGACAAAATTCTTTCGATATTTTGTGATTTATTTAATTTTGAAGATAACATTACTAATTATAGAGCTTTTGGCATGATGCCGAAAAGAACATGAGTTTGGCATATGAAGCCAACTTTAATGTTTTAATACAATAATAATATTTTAAGATATTTTGCCATTAGACAAATAAATTGGTTTCAACATAAAGTCAAATTCAACCTTTTAACATCTTAATAGTATTTTTGGGGGTTTTGGTAGAAGACAAAAATATATGGGGTAGGAAGTATAACTTCCAAAAATCATTTATAATATTGAAAATTATGAGTAGGAACTCATAATCAAGATAAACATTTGTACTTAACAATAATAAAAATCATCACAATCATAACCATTATAGATGACACTAATCATAATAATCATAATCATAATTATAATCGCAATTGATAATAATAATAATAATAATAATAATAATAATAATAATAAATAAC
>NC_037530.1:23488810-23498294 GCF_001531365.2 Cynara cardunculus var. scolymus
AGATGCATTCACATAAATAATAATAATAATAAAGTCTTAAGGTTTTCTAATCTCAATAAAAAATAAGTTAAAATAATCTAAAATTTATTCCACTTATTAATGGTCTAACTTAAGTGACTATTAACCAAATAAAGAAAAATCTAAAATTCAGATGATATGTATTATAACATTATAAGATCACATTTGCATATAAACATATATTTTCATATATCAAGGAATGTAACTTATACATTCGGTCCCAATATCTTACAAAAACTATATCTCAAAATAACTAACAACTTTTTCCATAATAACTCTATATAACAAATGAATACATAACAAGTATTTTGATGCAAAAGAAAAATATGCTAGACCAATAACCTATGCAAGCATAATATTAACACTTCACAATTTCTCCTTCCCCTTGTCCTCTAGTTGTGCACGACCTGTAATGCATATTTTTGAAACACAAAATGAGGGTTAGACCTTCAGGTTTAGTGAGAAATCTTTTTGATGCAATTACAGGGTGAAAAATCACCAAATCATATTTATGAAATCATATTCATAATAACAAATATACATCATTTTGTCATAACAAACCTCATTTATTGCATCCAAATACCCAAATAACTTGATAAACACATTATGAGTAAAACTTGTCGCATCATATAGAAGATTATATAAATTTCTCGCATCACATGGGTGAGACAAACCCATCTTCTCGCAACACACTGGTACGAGAACCTCAACTCACCGCATCACATAGGTGCGATAAACCCAACTTGTCGCATCACACAGGTGTGATAAGTCAACTTGTCACATCACAAGAATGCGACAAAACTCACTGCTCACATCATATAGGTGCGATAACCACACTTCATTACATCAATAGGATGCGATAGCTTTAAGTCATCGCATCAGATAGATGCGACAACTCCAAGTAATCGCTTCATAAGGATGCGATAATAATGAATGTTTGATCAAAACCCAGATTTTATAACTCATGACTTTGCCACCCTTATTCTGACATACACCTCTCCTTGATATGTCACCCTTATCCAACTATACACCTCTTCTTCATATGCCACCCTTATCCAAGTATACACCTCTCCTTCATATGCCACCCTTATAACCAAAATACACCTTTCTTGATATGTCACTCTTATTTCAACAATGATATAAACATAACAAAACCCATAATTATGCTAATTATAGCATCCCAAAACAGTTTTATAAACATCTCCTCATATAAAGAACCATAAGGTTCAAAATTACAAATTACCAAATAAGAAAAGTTGTAAATAACTCATCTTAATCACAAAGAGATGAAGTTATGAAGATGAATAACAATTAATCCAGATAATTTCACAGAATCACTTCGTCTTCAAATCTCCCTTGGCTTCTGTTTTCTTTGTACGAAAAGCACACATACACAGAAAAACTCTTTCACCGACTTTACTTTTTAAATCTCATATCATCCCAATGAGATAAACAAAATTATCTGATATAATCATGTAATAAAATAAAGAGGCGGTGGAGTTCTTTAAAGGAATTTTAAAACATAACCAACTAAAACCCCTCAACTTACCAACATTGTTTAAAACAAACACCCTGATCTTTATAACCAAATATCTGATTATAACATGTATGCAATTATCATATATTGAAAAAGAAGAAAACAGTAAGCAAGGATCATAATGTTGGGTCAAAATGTTGTATTTAAGTCCCAAGCTTAAACTTGTTTTTTATTGCTTTGTAATGGTAGTTTAATTCCTTGTAATAGGTTGCTATAAATAGTTGTTAGTTGGTAGTTAGTAGTTGACAGATTCATACGTTCTATACGTAAACAATTTGAGAGTGAGAGAATCTTTGATTGTATCATGAACACCATGTACACATTTGACATCAATGCCAACATATTGAAATCATCAATCTGTGTTCTTGATCATTGATTGAATTGTTTGATTAGACTTAAATCTGGGATTACAATTGGTATCAGAGCCTTACATATCAATCTGGAATGGATTTTGGATCAATCTCATTACTGATTTTCTTGAATTCTTGTTCGAAGTTCTTGATTTATGTTCTTGAAGTTTTTGACCGAATTAAGCCTGTTTGATTCTTTTTTGTTGTAATTGGTTGTATTCAATTTGTAACTAAGTGGTTTTTGCACGATTCCGTGCAAGAAATATTGATTGATTTTGCATTTCTTTAGCATTTTTGGTGAATTTTTCAAGTTTCTGTTCGAAAGTATAGTTCATCGCTTGTTGAAGCATTCATCGTCTGATAAGGGCTTTCTCATCGCTCATTGAAGATTGTTCTTGAGAGGTCACCGCTCAAAGTTGAAGTTGATTTCATCGCCCAAATGCTTAATATTTGATAAGTGTTTTTCATTGCCTGACTTAGGGGTTGTTCGGTTGCGGCTTAATGGACTGTATAAGCCATATGGATCAATTAAATCCCAACTAACATCCATTAAAGTCCAACTAGCATCTATTAAAACTCAATAAATTCAATAAAGCCCAGTAAGAACAAATAAAACCCAATAGTTCCATTAAAGGCCAATAGATCCATTAAAGTCCAACTAGCATCCATTAAATCCCAACAAGAACCATTAAAGACCAATTGAACCATTAAAGCCCAATAAATACAAATAAAGCCCAATAGATCCATTAAAGCCTAACTAGCATCGATTAAAGCTCAATACGACCAAATAAAACATATAGATTCATTAAAGCCTAATAAGACCAAATAAAGCCTAATAGATCCATTAAAGCCTAATAGATCCATTAAAACCCAACTAGCATTTATTGAAGGCCAATAGATCCATTAAAGCCTTACTCGCATCCATTATAGCCCAATACGACCAAATAAAACTCAATAGATCCATTAAAGCCCAATAGATCAATTAAAGTTCAATAGATCCATTAAATATCAGCAAGAACCATCAAAGCCCAACTAACATCTATTAAAGGTCAACTCACATCCATCAAAACCGAATGACATCTTTTTAAGCCCAATAAGACCAAATAAAGTACAATAGATCCATTAAACGACAATGGATCCTTTTATAATCATTGGTGACCTATTAGGTGTTGTGAGAAGACATGTATTGCATAAATGTATATGGTGTGTATTTGATTCAACTAAGACCCATTAAATCCCATGTTTATGACTTATTAAAAACCAATAATATGCAGTGCCATAGAATTACGTGTTTGTATGTAGGTATGTATTGCATACATGTATGTGTTGGGTTCAAGTATGCACGTTATTGTTGTTTTGTAATAGATAGGTTTAATGCTTTCCTAGTATAAATAGTCATTAGCTTTGTAATTTGTCATTAACAATTCTGTAATTTTCTGATTAGTGCTGTAATTCTCTCTCAAGAAATCTACAAAAGATTTGGTGATCATATTCTCTCTAATCTTTATCTTATTTCTAATTCTTGAAGATCATAATCAAATTTGCATGATTTTGGGTTTTACAATTGGTAATTTTACACTCCTACCTTAATTTTGAAAAAAACAAGTGGTTCAGCTGGAAAAGATTTTAAATAAAGAACGACTTTCATTTAATCAACAAAAACAAGAATTTTTAAATAAAATTGAAGATTTACAAAATTCTAAAGCAAAAACGGAACATGTTGAGTCTGAATATTTTTCATGCGATAAATCTTTAAGTGAAGCTTCTGATTAAGAAGAAATAAATATTTTTAATGAAGAAATTAATTTTTCAAATATATTGAATTCAGACGTTTGTTTAGATAATGAAATTGATCAGTTTGATTTTTCAAAGAAATTACCCAGTCATGAAGAATTTCTTGTTAAAAATAATATGACTGAGGATTCTGATTTAGCTTCAGATTTTGAAAAGAATTTTAATGAAAAATCTGCTTTCGAGGATGTGTATTATAAAAAGAATAAAACCAAAAAGAATTCAAGGAAACAGATGAAGCTTACAAAGAAAATTAAACAAAAAGTTCATCATTCATTTAAATCTGATGATTTTATTTTTCCTATTTCAGATAAGGTTTTGAAGTTTAAGAAGGTTTGGAGGGTAAAAGAAGAAGAAAAATCTTCAACTCAACAGAAGAAGAATAATTTTACTAAATCTGTATTAAATGATTCGATATTGAATAATTCTGTAAAAAGATATTCAGTTGATGAATTATTTGATATTAGAAATGGTAAAAATAATTGTTCTCCGTGTAGATTGAATGAGTTACTTAAGTCTTTTACTTCTTTTAAGCCTTATCATTTCATGCATTCTGCTTTTTCTGCTTTATCTAATAAATTACATATTAAAGAACGTTGGTTCGGTACTTACAGTATACCACCAACGAAAACTGCGCTTAAAGGACCAAAACTAAAATGGGTACTAAAACCCAATTGATTCACTTTTGCAGGTTAACCGGCATGTGTGGTTCTTAGACTCCGGATGTTCTAAGCACATGACTGGTAGAAAAGATTTATTATCTAACTATGTTGAATCTTTTGGAGGTACAGTAAGATTTGGAAACGATCAATACGCGCCTATCCTTGGATACGGTGACGTAATTTCTGGGAATTTAATGATTAAGACAGTGTCGTTTGTCGAAGAACTTGGATATAATCTGTTTAGCATAGGTCAATTTTGTGATAAGAATTTAGAAGTCTGTTTTAAAGCTAATCAATGCAGCATCCGAACTACTGATCGTAAGGAGCTCTTAGCTGGAATCAGAAGATCAAATATCTACACGATTGACCTATCCAATACACAAGTATATACTGATGTCTGCTTGATATCCAAGGCATCCTTGAAGCAGAATCTGCTATGGCATCGGCGTCTTTCGCATTTAAATTTCAAGTATCTGAACAAGTTGGTATGTGACAACTTGGTTAAAGGCATCCCAGACCTAAAGTTTCATAAAGAGCATGTATGCGGCACATATGAGATGAGCAAACTGAAGAAAGCTTCTCATAAGCTGAAGACAGAGTTCAATACTGAACGTTCTCTACACTTACTTCATATGGATCTCTACAGTCCTATGCGAGTCCAAAGCATAAATGGAAAGAAGTATGTGTTGGTCATAGTCGATGACTATTCCAGATATACCTGGGTTCATTTTCTGCGGTCAAAGGATGAAGCGACCGAGACAATAATCTCATTCTTGAAGACAGTCCAAAACAATCTGCAACTACCAGTTCAGAAAATCAGAACTGACAACGGAACTGAATTCAAGAACAATACACTCGGCTCATTCCTCGAATCCATTGGCATTACACATACATTTTCGGCAGCCCGAACACCACAACAGAATGGTGTTGTTGAGCGAAAGAACATAACATTGGTGGAAGCACCGCGGACATTACTTACCTGCTCAAAACTTCCATTATTTTTATGGGCTGAAGTAGTAGCAACTGCTTGTTTTACCCAGAACCGATCCCTCGTTCACAAAAGGTTTGGTAAAACTCCGTATAAAATAATAAATAAAAGAATACCTAATATCAAATTCTTTAGAGTTTTTGGTTGCAGGTGTTTCATTTTAAATGACAAAGAGGACAGAGGGAAGTTCGCTGCTAAAGCTGATGAAGCGGTCTTTGTTGGCTATTCTAAGACATCTATTGTGTATAGGGTCTACAATAAGAGAACCAAAATCAACAATGAGAGTGTGAACGTCTCTTTTGATGAAGTCACTGATGTGGCTTCTGAACAATTCAGTTCAGGACCCGGGCTGATAATTAATAATACGCGGAAAGCTGATCAACCCGAATCTTCTAATTCTAATAAAGCTGATTTAGATTCATTATTTGAGAACTTTTATGAAGAATATTTTGAAAATAAGTCTAACGATTTGTCTAGGAATATTCAGAGTGAACAATAGTTATCTAGTCCATCTTTCGATGTGCCGGTAACTGAAACAGAAGAAGAAACGAAAGTGATTGATGAAGAAATAGAGATTAAAAATCCTAACAATCCAGTTCAGTGTGAAGAGGGTGAAAATTCTGAAGTGCAAGAGGTTTCGGTCGAACAAGACGAAAATATTCTACCTCAACCAGATGTTCAACCTATTTCCGTTCCAAATATTGAACCTTCACCTGAACCTGTTCCGATAAACTCCCCAAGTACTTACACTGATCAAAACCCAGATCAAAGTTCCTACATTCCCTACCTCATAACAAGAAGTGGACCAGAAATCACCCAATACATCAAGTTATTGGTGATCCATCAACACTCATTCGTACACGGTCTACGACAACTAATAAGTGTTTATATTCTACGTTCTTGAGTAATATTGAACCGACTAAGGTATCCGAAGCCTTAGCTGATCCAGATTGGATACTCGCAATGCAAGAGGAGCTGAACCAGTTTGAAGCACCCAAAGTCTGGAGATTGGTACCTCGTCCCAACAACAAGACGATTATCGGTACAAAATGGGTATTTAAAAATAAAAAGGACGAAGATGGTGTTGTGGTTAGAAATAAGGCCCGACTCRTCGCTAAAGGATACAATCAACAAGAAGGCGTTGACTATGACGAAACTTTTGCCCGGTAGCAAGGATCGAAGCAATACAGATGTTTTTGGCGTACGCGCACATAAGAATTTCACTGTGTACCAGATGAACGTCAATACAGCATTTCTGAATGGTTTTCTCAACGAAGAAGTCTACATTGCACAACCAGAGGGTTTTGTTGATCAGTCAAAGCCGGATTACATCCTTGACCGAGCTCTTTATGGTCTTAAACAAGCACCGAGAGCCTGGTATGACATCTTATCAGAATTTCTTGTAAAGTCAGGCTTCTCGAAAGGTAATATTAACACAACCCTTTTCATTAAAAAGAAAAAGTCTGATATTATTTTGATACAAATTTTTGTAGATGATATAATATTTGGATCTACAAACCCAAAATACTGCAAAACCTTTTCTGCCTTAATGGTTTCGCGTTTTAAAATGAGCATGATGGGTGAGATGAACTTCTTTTTAGGTCTTCAAGTAAAACAATTGTCAAACAAAATATATTTTAGATATTCTGAAGAAATTTAATATGGAAAACTGTTCATCTATCAAAACACCTATGGCTCATGGAACAAAAATACATGATGATCCGTCTGGAAAAGCTGTAGATCAGAAAACATATCGAGGCATGATAGGTTCTTTAATGTATTTGATTCTTGTAGACCTGATATTATGTTTTCAACACATCTTTGTGCCAGATATCAGTCTAATCCAAAGGAGTCCCATTTAAGTGTCGTTAAGCGCATTTTCCGTTATCTCAAAGGGACTGCTAATCTCGGACTCTGGTATCCCAAGGGTACTAGTTTTGAACTGACAGCTTACTCAAATGCAGACTATGCAGGCTGCATGTTGGACAAGAAAAGTACATAAGGACATCTACAGTTTTTGGGAGTTAAGTTAGTCAGCTGGGCATCAAAGAAACAGAACTGCGTATCCATATCTACTGTCGAAGCAGAATATGTAGCTGTTGCAAGCTGCCGTTCTCAAGATTTATGGATGCAGACACAGCTCAGAGACTACGGGTTCTATTTTAATAAAATTTCCATTTATTGTGAGTCTAAAAGTGATATATCTATTTCTTGTAATCCTGTTCAACACACAAAAACCAAACATATAGATATCCGGTATCATTTTATTAAAGATCATGCAGAAAAAGGAACCATTGAATTATATTTTGTAAATACAGAATTTCAGTTAGCTGACTTATTTACAAAACTTTTAGATGAAAAACGCTTTAGCTTTCTTGTATCTAAGTTAGGTATGTTAAATTTGAAAATTTGAATTTTTATTAAAAACAGTTCAATTTATTGAATTGTATTTAATTCAAATTCATTTGGTCAAATATTTATATTTTTTTAATACAAATCAGTGTTTCATTTTCTCTATCTGATTTTAAATTTCTTTATCGTGGGAATCTATTTGAGGGGGAGTGTGGATTTCTATCTGTATTTTGATTATCTGATCATATTTTGAGGGGGAGTGATTTTATCTGTTTTGGACTAACAGTTTATATTTGTGATAACCGGATCCTAATTATCATCCAAGGTAATTAATATGTGATTATCTAATTAAATGATTTCGTGATTGCATGATAAATTGTTATATTTGATCATGCTAGTGTGCGAAAATATTATGTGTATAATGTGGATACATGTATGAGATTATGTGCATATGCAGAAATATATATATATATATATATATATATGTGTGTGTGTGTGTGTGTGTGTGTGTGATTATACACACATGCATATTATATGTGTGCATGATATGTATGGATGCATGCATGTGCATAAGAGATTTTGTGGAAAGGGGGCTGTTAGCCGACTTTCCTGAATTGGAAAAGTATAAAAGGGAGGTTGAGCCTCCATATTTTCTCTTCTTGCTTTTATGCTCTTGTTGTATGATTTAAAAAGAGGAGAAGTTGACCAGATATCTTGTCTGGAGATTCAAGATTTGATTTCAAAAGCTTGTTAAGGTGAGTAGTTTCTAAAACTCTTTTGCATAAAGATTATTACTGGTTTCATATGAATTTTTGTTAGAATTTGGTTAGAAATCAGTTTTTTTGCTCTAAGTGTTTATCCGGATATTAAACCGGACAAGGTTTGACCGGATTACTTTAAATCGGACAAAGGATGGACGAAGTATTGTCCGGACTATTTTAAATCGGACAAAGGTTAATCGATGTATTGACCGGATTGTCTTAAATCAGTTAAGTGTTTATCGGATTATGATTGGTAAGAATGATTATCTTTTTACACTGAGAAGTAGGAATACGACCAAATGGTGGCCGAATTATTTTAAATCGGCTAAGTTTTATGCGGGGTATTGACCGGACTTGTTATCCGGATAAAGATGATTTTGATTTTAAATGATAAATCGACCAAGCTTTATGCGGGGTATTGACCGGNTGATAAATCGACCAAGCTTTATGCGGGGTATTGACCGGACTTGTTATCCGGATAAAGTTATTGAGAATTATTTTCCATGTATAAATCGGACAAAGTTCATTCTATATGTTGTCCGGATAGTTGACCGGATTTGAAGTCCGGCTAAGTTAAGATTGACCGGATTTGAASTCCGGCTAAGTCAAGATTGACCGGATTTGTTGTAATGTTGTGTTTTCAATGAGAAATGATATTTTATCATAAAAAAGAAGTTTTGAAAGAAATGATTTTGTATTGATAATAATTTCAATGGCTGCGGTTTATTTAAAATTATTTTGTAAAAATATTTTGATGAGGAAATAAGGGTGGCATATCAAGGAGAGGTATACCATGGGATAAGGGTGACATATCAAGGAGAGGTGTACCATGGGATAAGGATGGCATATCAAGGAGAGGTGTACCTTTGGATATAAGGGTGGCATTTGCATGTGTGTTGTATGTTATAACTCATTCTATTATATCCTTTAAGACTACCGTGGTCCGGAGTCTTTATTTCTTTGTGACTTAAAGATTTAGGATCAAGGTTCTTATTGGAAATCATAGTTTGGATGTTATTGAGGAG
>NC_037530.1:23499434-23500776 GCF_001531365.2 Cynara cardunculus var. scolymus
CTGTTTTGATTGATTAGTACAAGAAATGTATTTTGAATTTTTGGACCTTGTATCTGGTCATGTTAGATTCTTGTACTAAGGGACCTGAATGGAATGATATCATGTATTTCTTTTGTATGAAATATGTGTTACATGCAATATGTGGGTTGGGGCGTTTCAGAATGGTATCAGAGCCTGAGTTTAAGGGATTTTGGTATTCAACAACATGATACCTAGACTTAAACTGTTTTATTGCATGTTAAGGGTTCCGGACATAGTTAGCACCATTGGAAATAAATATGATGAGTTAAAAGAACAGTGTGTAAGGTAAATTTTAATTACATCTGGCCAGTGTAATTATGAATTTACAGGTACACATTTGAACTTGAATACTTTATTATATTTGGGAATGTGAATACGTGATGATTAACACTAAACTTTGCAGATGTCTAGCCGAACTAGAAGATCTGAAAGAACGGCTCATCTAGAGTTTGAAGAAAGGGAAGAGTCACCTGTTAGTTTTCCAACTAGCACGTCCAGAAATAGAGGTCAGGGAAGACCAAGGGGACGAGGTAGAGGAAGAAGTCAGTCTCAGGGAAGGGGTCGGACCGAAATACATTCTGAACATGAGGAATCCCACTCTGGGAATGTTCAAGAAAGGTCGGTGCCACACCCAGAATATATAACCAGAGATATGTTGGCAGAAGAAATGGGGAAATTGCGGGAAACTCTGACATCTATTATGGGAATACCGACTAGAGTGGAAACAGAAAGAGTAGAAGTTTATCCCTCTACTCCAATCACTCATAATAAAGAAGGAGATATTAAAATGTTTTTAGCATGCAAACCGCCAACCTTTTCTGGAGAGAGAGATCCAGTGAAAGCAATGTGCTAGATCAAGGAGATGGAATCTGTGTTCAACACCATTCAGTGCCCGGAAACAGATAAAGTTCAATTTGTTGTTTCTGTATTAAAGTCAAATGCTTTATTTTGGTGGGAAGTTGAATCGTCTATCCAAACGGATGTTTTACAGACTCTGTCTTGGGTAGAATTCGTGGATCGATTCAAGAATCAATTCTGTCCTAAAACAGCAGTGAGACAAATGGAGGAAGATTTCTTGAAACTAGAGCAAGGAAATGGAACAGTTCGGGAGTATACCAAAAGATTCATTGAATATTCTCGTTTTGCTGAACATTATGTTTCGACTGAATCCAGGAAGATAGAGAGGTTTATTTGGGGTTTGAAACCCTCAATCAGAGAGTTTGTTATTGCTATGAACTTCAATACCTTTCCACTAACAGTAGATGCAGCTGAGGTGACTGAACGAAATAAGAATAGACAATCGGAAGGAAAAGTTGTTGAG
>NC_037530.1:23504796-23506109 GCF_001531365.2 Cynara cardunculus var. scolymus
AAATATATATATATATATATATATATATATATATATATATGTGTGTGTGTGTGTGTGTGTGATTATACACACATGCATATTATATGTGTGCATGATATGTATGGATGCATGCATGTGCATAAGATTTTGTGGAAAGGGGGCTGTTAGCCGACTTTCCTAAATTGGGAAAGTATAAAAGGGAGGCTGAGCCTCCATATTTTCTCTTCTTGCTTTTAAGTTCTTGTTGTGCGATTTAAAAAGAGGCGAAGTTGACCGGATATCTTGTCTGGAGATTCAAGATTTGATTTCAAGTGTTTGATTTCAAAAGCTTGTTAAGGTGAGTAGTTTCTAAAACTCTTTTGCATAAAGATTATTACTGGTTTCATATGAATTTTTGTTTGAATTTGGATAGAAATCAATCTTTTTGCTCTAAGCGTTTATCCGGATATTAAACCGGACAAGGTTTGACCGGATTACTTTAAATCGGACAAAGGATGGACAAAGTATTGTCCGGACTATTTTAAATCGGACAAAGGTTAATCGATGTATTGWCCGGATTGTCTTAAATCGGTTAAGTGTTGATCGGATTATGATTGGTAAGAATGATTATCTTTTTACACTGAGAAGTAGGAATACGACCAAATGGTGGCCAGATTATTTTAAATCGGCTAAGTTTTATGCGGGGTATTGATCGGACTTGTTATCCGGATAAAGATGATTTTGATTTTAAATGATAAATCGAACAAGCTTTATGCGGGGTATTGACCGGACTTGTTATCCGGATAAAGTTATTGAGAATTATTTTCCAAGTATAAATCGGACAAAGTTCATTCTATGTGTTGTCCGGATAGTTGACCGGATTTGAAGTCCGGCTAAGTTAAGATTGACCGGATTTGAAGTCCGGCTAAGTCAAGATTGACCGGATTTGTTGTAATGTTGTGTTTTCAATGAGAAATGATATTTTATCATAAAAAGGAAGTTTTGAAAGAAATGATTTTGTATTTATAATAATTTCAATGGCTGCGGTTTATTTGAAATTATTCTGTGAAAATATTTTGATGAGGAAATAAGGGTGGCATATCAAGGAGAGGTGTACCTTTGGATATAAGGGTGGCATTTGCATGTGTGTTGCATGTAATAACTCATTCTATTATATCCTTTAAGACTACCGTAGTCCGGAGTCTTTATTTCTTTGTGACTTAAAGATTTAGGATCAAGGTTCTTATTGGAAATCATAGTTTGGATGTTATTGAGGAAAAAATGTCAGATTTGGCCTGAATCTTTAAATAACCTTGTTGGTTAAGAAAAGGTTTAAAAGTGGCATTATGTGGAAC
>NC_037530.1:23506719-23518007 GCF_001531365.2 Cynara cardunculus var. scolymus
TGTTCGATTTAGACTAATCCGGACAAAAGACTATATGATAAACTCTTATCCGGATAAGGTTAGATATGTTTTACAAGGGATTGAGCGGATTTGTAAATCGCTTAGTTGATTTGACCGGATTCCTAAATCGCTTGTCTCTTTTGTGCTTTTCAAGTTCTTACATCGTTTACTTGTTGAGCGATTTAATCATTCACTTGAGCGATTTAGTTCCTTTGTTGTGCGATTTATCTCTAAATCGATTGACTCTTGAGCGGTTTATTCTTAAACCGGATGAGTCTTGACCGGTGATCTTCTAAATCGCCTATGCCTTGAGCGATTTAATGTCCGGATTATCACTTGGTTGATTCTTATTCTCTAAATCGGACACCTCTTGTCCGATTTATCCTAATCCGGATAAGCCTTGAGCGGTTTAGAATTTGAACGAGTTTTGACTTTGACTATAAATAATCGACTCATTTTTACTTTTCATTTTTTACTTTCACTCTCATTTCACTGTTCATGATCGTTTCCGGTTGAACCTACCTGTTAAATCGCTCAAGAACTTCAAACTCTCAATTTGTTTCTTCCCTTTTCTACTATAAGGTTTACATTTGTTTCATTCATTTCTCGAATATCATTACTTCGATGACGATTATTTGGACAATTTTGACTATTTGGACTGTGTTCTTCGATATATATGAATCTAATAATTTTTTGAATCTGATTTGGACTGTAAACCGTTTCATACTAAAAAGAGACTAATCATAATAAACAAACTCTAATACAAAGAGTTTAGGAGTTAATCGTGTGTTTTGATCGATTTTTTTTTAGTTTTTAGTTTAGGTTTGAATTTTCGTCGTTTTTAGGGTTTTTGTGTTTTGATCGGATTTCTCACTAGAGAAGGTGATCGGAGTTCACTCCAATCAACCTTAATCCGGTTGACATATTTTTTTTATGTTTTTATTTTTTTTGGTTTTTATTTCATTTCTTTTAAAAAAAATTAGAATTTTTTTTAAGTAATTTTTTTTAGTGTTAAATTTTCTTAGAAATTTTTTTTAGTTTAATTTTTTGTTTTGTTTAGAAATATTTTTTTGTTAAAATTTTTTTTGTTAAATTTTTTTTTGTTAGTGTTATTTTAGAATTTTTTTTAATAAATTTGTTTTTTAGAAAATTTTTAGTTCAATATTATCTTTTGTTTTTCAATTTTTTTAGTCTTAATTTTTTTTTTACTTTGATGAATAATTCAGTAACTAATATTTTCAAATATTTTATAGGTAAATGGAGGACATTCAACATCAGTCTAACGAGGAATCTCATATTCCCTCTATCAGATCTGACAATATCCAAATCCTCATCAGCCTATTAATGAACCCATACCCGCTGAAACACTTTTCCCACAATGCCAATACTTAGATGTAAAACCAAACAACCATTCCTTCAGTTTTGATATGCCAGCTGAATACCAGATAATACCAAAAATCCTGAGAGGACACCCAATTTCCTACTCCCTTTCTGCCTACACACCAGTTCCTATGGTGTATTTACAACAATTTTTGGAGTACTTTAACACTGGACAAAGAGGGAGACACCTTTTACTTCAGAGGAGCTGTAGATGAATTTGTCAACCGTTTGACATTAAAAAGATTGAGAAGAATTCTACGTCTTCCCGGACCAGGCTTTATAGGATTTGAGACGTTCGTTACAGATGATCAATTATGTCGTGACATCAAAAGGTTAGGATACTCGCAAGAGTTGACTAACCCGTCTTAATTCAAACAACGTTTCCTACCGTCGATCTGGCATCTGCTTTTCTCATTTCTGAACAAATGTCTGACTTCCAAGACTGCAGGAATCGACACATGCAGCAGTTCCTTCCTAAAGTTCTTTCATAGGATTGTATTTTCACACAACTATGACTATGCCCTCGTCATTTGGAATGAACTGGTTGAGCTCGTGAATGCAAAGAGGCTTCCTTCGAAAGCCAGAAAATTTGTGCCTTTTAAGAGATTTCTGCAACTATTCATAAAGGCAATGATGAACTCAAATGAAGATATTCCGGCCAGAGCTAATAGTGAAATGGGGCCGACGTTCGTCATGTCTAGAATTCGGTAGCATACCGAAGTTGAAGACTTGGATTCAATCATGGAGATTCCACCAGAGCTTTTTGCCTTTGCTGATCAGAGGGCTTAGTGTGTGATAGATTATAGGAGAGTTATAGATCATATAGTTCAGCCAGAATTGGTTGAACTTACCCCAGGATCATCCCATGCCTCAGCTGAGAGAGAGGTGTTAGTTGTATATGAGAGAGTTCAGGAACACGGGTTACCTGAACAGGGCAGTGTGATGAGGGAAAATGTAATAAAGAGGGGTGAACAGGAGCGGGGAGCCTCTGATCTACACAATACTTCATCTAATAGTACTTCCACAACTTCATCAAGTTCGGAAGATACTGTATCCGATAATCAGACAGCTCTAGGTGACGATAATGATAATGATGATGATGATGACGATGCTGACAACCATGCTCAACCGAATCCTTCACAAAACATTCAAATAGGAGCAGTGGTTGACGATATAAATGAGATTTTTTCAGAGTTTGATGCTCTACAGACTTGTCCAAGTCTGTATTCTCTTTCATTCAACGTTGATGACTTTAAAGCCAGACCTGATGATTATGATCGAATGCTGGAAGGTTTGTCTGATATTCCAGCAGAAGAAAGAGATGAGGGAGCTGAAGTAGAAAATGCTGAGAGGTTGAGTAAACAGAACGTAGAAGAATATGGTGAGGGTGTGAGTGGAGCACAAAATCAAAATCAAGCTCCTTTCCTAGCGGATACACATAGTCGGGCACCCACATCTGCTATCGACATTCATTTGTTGAATGTTGGTATTGAACAAGACATAGCTAGCCCAGCTATGCATTTGCACACCCAACCTGACCACTCAACTGGTTCTCAACAACTAGCTGTTTCATTTGAACATAGGGATTTAGCACATCTGCTATCTACTTCTCATTTGAACATGCCAACACTGAACTTAGGCACAACAGTTTACTCAATTGTTGTCTCAACTGGTAATCTAAGTGATCCAGGAGTTAGTTTACCGGATTTTGTGTCAAGGAAATATCTGGACGGCGCCCTAAAGGCTGTTCAAGACAATATGGATGCTCAAATTGCAAGTATCAAAAGACTGTTGAAGGGGAAAGAGCACGTAGAAGAAGAGCAACCATCTGCGCCATCACCATCGCCTGTACCTGAACCTCAGATGGTACAAGAGCAATCGGTGGACGAACTCAAATCCCTACTTTATTCTAAGTTGATGGCATCCCAAAATCCCGATGTAGAAGATGCATATTTGGTTGGGATCTTGCGACAACAAATTGATGAAACCCCCCATGTTCGAGCCTCAGAGTTTTTGGCCTTTCAGGATGTGGTTGCTTCTAGCTTCACCAAAGTTAGTAAGTTAATCACATCAAACACCCAAGTTCTTAAAAGCTCAATGGATGCCCTTTCTGAATGGGTATCTATTCTAGAAGAGACGTGCAAAGCTCAGGCCACCACACTCAAAAGAAGGCATGATGACCTGGAAGATCCAGATCATCATGAGGGGGAGAGGAAAAGACAGAGGGTGGCTGAGACGTCTTCTCAAGCTCTAAGTGTTGAAAGAGAGCCAACTACTCAAGATGTGAATGTTGAAGGTTCTGCCCCGGAATCTACAAGGAAAAGAATCATTGAGGCGATTGTTGTAGAAGATGATGAAGAAATGGAGACAAGTACAGCGATCGAGCCAATGGTTGAAAAGCCGGCGGACTCCACGGTAGGAACAAGGTTGTTACTGGACTTGCCGGCCAATGTCAGGTTTAATGACGTTTTTGCTACTGTATTGGGTGGAGAACAAGATTTCAGAGAAGATATTGAGAATATTGACGAGTCATCTGGGTTATACTTTGACTTTGAAGTTAATATCAATGATGAAGACCCAGTATTCCCGTTTCAGGGTGATCGTCAGACATTGCCGGAATCCTCCACTGCAGTTGAAGCCGGTGCATCTAATATTTCTACTCCTAGAGAGAATTTTGATCCGACAGAGATTTTTTTGAAGAATTATGTGCCATTCATTATTCGAGCTAATGTTCCAGGGTATGACAGGGCTAGGATCTAAGAGCCCTATCTTGAAGACATCTACTTTGGCATCTTCCTCCGACATCGTAAAGCTCTAAGTGGTGATAAAATTCTTGGTATCCACAAGGAAACCAAAAATTATTGCTTGGAGTACAAGCACTTTCTTAAAGCCAACCGTCTTCCTATCAGTGAAGTAAGGACCAAACATCGAGTTGTGTCAATTAAACTGATTGATGCTCAAAGACTTCTCAGAGTCTGGTATCCGGTCTTCACGGTGACACGACAAGATGGTAAAGTCTGGAGATTTAGTGAAGTTGACTTCACAAACTTATATTTAGAAGACTTGGAATATATGTACTGTGAGATCCGGAAAATGACAAACAGGAAAGATGGAGCTCTTGTTGCTCTTAGTGCAATTAAAAGATTTATGTGGAGTCATGTTAAGGTGGCTATGGTTATTGATGTTCAGATGGGTCTTGAAGATAATAAAAGAATCATCAATCTGAAGAGACCTGATCAAGATTTAGAAGACATTGATGCCTATCCAGTTTACATGATTCTTGAACAACCAGATTTCGGAGTTATATACTTTGCTGAGCATCAAGTAAAGAAGTTTATGAGATTCAGCGAGCTAAACAAGTATTCTGATGGTACAATTAGACTGGTGAGACGGGTACTTGACTTGAGTAGAGTAAACAATGATAAAGCTGTGGAGTCGGAGAGGATGAGTTCAAAAGATAGATATTTGTTGATCAATGCCCCGAATCTACTTGAGGAGAAAATACAATACCGGAATGCTCTAAGGAGGCTGGAGAAACTTCTCGAACTCAGAAAGACAAGATTTACGAGAGTTCGAACTTGAATCCAAAGGGGGAGAATGTTGGGTTCAAGTATGCACGTTATTGTTGTATTCAAGTTCTCTATGTTATTAAGCTTTGTAATAGATATGTTTAATGCTTTCCTAGTATAAATAGTTATTAGCTTTGTAATTTGTCATTAACAATTCTGTAATTTTCTGATTAGTGCTGTAATTCTTTCTCAAGAAATCTACAAGGGACTTGGTGATCATATTCTCTCTAATCTTCATCTTATTTCTAATTCTTGAAGATCATAATCAGATTTGTATGATTTTGGGTTTTTCAGTATGTGTGTGTTTCACTCAACAAGAGAATAATGATCCATTATATTTAATGTATATATATAACCTAAACCATGAAAACGGAAAAAAGAAACACCAAATAAGACTTTAAAAAAAAACCCGCCATAAATCCGCCGGAAATCTGTGAAAAACATTTTTCCAAAAAAATTTAAACTTTATAATTTAACACATTTCCGGCGGATAAGTAACAGCCACCGGTGATCCACGAAAATATGTTTAAATTATAATTTTTTTTTCATAAAAATGGAAAAAATTAATAATATTTCTGGCGGATCACTGGCGGCCATTGTTTCCGATGGATTATCGACGGCCTCACTTTTAGGCGGATTTAAAAAAAATGACTTCAGTTACATTATCTTTTACCGGTAGATTACCGATGGCTGTTTGATTAATCAAAAATCCGCTGGAAATCCGCCGGTGAAGTAATGTAATTAAAGTTAATTAATCTGCTAAATTCTAAATTTTAATATCTGTTGGAAATCTACTGGAAAATTTTACTGAAATAATTTTTTTTATTTTTCTAAGTAGTTAGTGGGCGGAGGTCAATAGAAGTTGATTTTTAACATCCGCCGATAATTTACTGGCGAAAATATCCGGCAAAAATGACCGGCAGAAATAGTACTGACAACCTAGACCACTGAGGGGCTGTTCGGTTGCGGCTTAATGACTGTATAAGCCATATGGCTTATTCACACTACCATATCTAGTTGTTCGGTATGGGCTTATGCGGTCAGCCCATGACTGAACCACTCAGCTACAAAACCTATGTCCTTTGTATTCAGCTATTAACTTTCGTCAATTACCCCTCTCCATAACCACTCCTCCCTTTGAACACATCGCCTTCATCCTTAAACATAAAAAAAAGAACACAGATCCAAAAAAACCTTTCAAACAAATCGATATCCTCCAAACTCCAAAAGTCTTTATCCATGGAAACCCACACAGGAAGGCTACGATTGTATGTGTTTTTTTTTTCTCCAAAAGTCTTCATCCTCCAAACACAGATCCAAAAAACCTTCTCATCAAAATAGATGGAGAAGACGATGAGTTAATGAAAGCGACTGTTGAGTTGTTTGGTATCCATACCTGTGTTTTTTTCCCGAGTAAAGGTAAAACATCGAAATACATCGTCCAATTAGGGTTTCTTCTTCACGCTTGCTGAGTTGTTGTTTTGAACGTGCATCGATTAGAATTTAGAAAACGTAAGATAGTGAAGGTGAGGACCGAGGGTGAGGCCGTGAGGTTGAGATGGTGAAGGTGATGGCCGAGAGTGAGGGCGTGAAGTTGAGACGGCGAAGGTGAGGACCGAGTTGGATCGGAAACAAATTAAAGAGGTCGGATTGGATTGGATTTGGATACTTGGATTCGATTTGGAAACTTGGATTTGGATTTGGATTGGATTGGAAAACCATTATAGATATTGTTGGGTCACCTGTTGATTTGGTGATGACCCACTGATCTGTTCCTCTACCTCAGCAACACTTAATAGTTATTGGTTCTTTGTAAATTGGTGTCTTGGTACATACTTAAAGCCATTGGCAAAATCGAAGACTAGCCGATGTGAAGACAGAAGGTCACCGATGCGGTGTTGTGGATCAACTGTCTAATATACACACCAAGACTCCAAAGTAGCAGAAATGCATATTGAAAATATTTTGAAGCTACAAGCCGATTGAAGGAAGATCTTCATAGACCGAAGATTGAAAATCTTCATGGACTCAAGATTGAAGATCATGGACCGAAGATTGAAAATCTCCATGGACCGAAGATTTGTGTGTAGCTGCTTGAAGCTACATATCCATCCAAAGGAGATCTTCCTATAGACTGACCATATCTCTGCAAAGTTTCTCTCTGCATGAACTGTGTAAGTTTGTCTCTGCATGAACTGTGTTGTACGCACGCTGTGTACGATGAAAATGAGATATCAACATTGGTCAAGTCAACCCCTGCCTTCTTATCCTCAAGTGACAAGTGTCCCCATGCATTAAATGCTGAAGGTACTATAAAAAGGCAGTGTGCATCTCCCATGCACATAACTGGCTTTTGCAAGATTACTTAGTGCACTCTCAAAGAAATCGGCTATTCTACTCCCTCAGTCTCCTGTGTGCGAATAAATTCTTAGTGTTCTTCATTTCCTTTCAGGAACTCTCTGTGTTGTTCTTGAAAGTTCTTCTCCTTGTAAGATTGTTTAGGTTAGGTTTTCCTTTCCTATCTTCCGCAACAATCTTTTGTATTTATGTGTATATTAATTCTTGATATAAATCAATAAGAATTAAAAAGTTAAAAAAAGTCTGTGTAATTGTATTCAACCCCCCCTTCTACAATTACTTTCTGTTTATTGCCTTTCCCTTCGGGACTAACAAGTGGTATCARAGCAGTTAGCTTAATCTCATAAGCTAGATCTGTAATGGCTTCTTCTTCTTCAAACTCTACTCCTTCTTCTTACCAAGACAATGGCACTATTRCCAAGCCTCCCAAGTTTAACAAGAACAACTTCTCTATGTGGAAAAGTCGCATGACTCTCTACCTTGAGGGTGTTGATAGTCAATATCTCTCAATCCTCAAGGATGGACCCATTGTTCCTAAAGTATGGCTTCGTCATGGGAAAAGCAAAGACGATGGTAACTCTTCAGATGATACTGATGATGATGAAGAGAAATCTGATTCTACTGGAAGGTTCATCATCAAAGATCCTTCTCAGTACAATGAAGACGATAAAAGAAAAGTTTCCTTGGATACCAAGGTAAGGGCAATCATTGCCCTCTCTCTTCCTGATTATGTCTTCTATTCCCTGGTAAACCTTTCTACTGCCAAGGATATGTGGAACACCCTATGTGTTCTGTATGAAGGAACCATCTAAGTTAAGAAAAGCAAGAAGATTGGCCTTGTAAGGCAATATGAGCTCTTTGTGCACGGGAAAGGTGAATCTCTCACTGAGTACTACAACAGGTTTAACAGYCTTCTCAATGATCTGAAGTTTCATGGCAGAGTCTATGAAAATGAAGAAGTCCTATGCAAGTCCATGGACTGTTTACCTAACTTCTGGGAAAACATCTGCACTTGTATCAAGACAAGTAAAGATCTTGAAAATATGCCTCTGACTGCTCTTTATGGAACTCTCCATAATTATGAGCAAACCAAGCTTCTKAAAAAGGCATTATTAAAGGATCCCAAAACTTCTTCTCATGTTGCCCTTCTCTCCAATGATACGAGGAAGCCAGTCAGTGAACCTCGTATCACTTATCTTTCTGACACTGAAGAAGATGCTGTCAGAAAAGAAGAACTTGCTGAAAGTCATGCTGATGATGAGGGTGATGAACTCTCAGTTAAAGACTTGGCTGACAACATGGCCATGATGGCTACCAACTTCGAAAGGTATGCCAAAAAGAGCTATTCTACCTTCTATCCCAGATCTAAGGTCACCGACCGAAGAACCTTAGATCAATCTAAGTCAGCTCCTCTTGAACTGTCAAATGAGGAGTGCTTCAACTGTGGCAAGAAAGGTCACTTTGCTGCTGAGTGCAAAAGCAAAAGGATCTCTAAGCGTCATCCTTCTCATTCCTCTAGCCGATCCTCTCACGATAAGTACAAGGCAAAGTACAAGAGAGAAAAGGCAAGGAACCTGAGCCTTCAAAGAAAAGGTAAGAGTCTCATCGCTGAGACTCATGACTGGATTGATGAGGACATGGCACATCTATGTCTTATGGCCAACATCCAGGAGATAGAAGACTCTGTCAAGGACTCCTTCTCTGCTGCTGCTGCTGATCTACCTTCTACTTCAAAGGATGCCAAAGATCTGGTCAAACTAAAGAAGGTAAACAACTTCTCCTCTCTCTCTGAATCTGAAAAGGTTCAAGCTTATGATTCTTTATATGTTGATCTTTACAATGCTAGATTTGCTAAGAAGAAAGCTGACCTTGAAATCAAAAGTCTAACTAATCAGTTACATAAATGCATAAATCAACTGAAAGACTTTAATAAATTAAAAAAAGACCTTAAAGAACAAAAGTTAATAAACAATGTTCTTAACAAAGAAAAAACTAAGGTCTGTGAGAAACTGGAGAAAGAAAAAGCCATTCTTCAAAAATGGGCTAGATCATCCAAGAACCTAGATAAAATTTTACTTGATCAACTTTCTATTGATGTAAAGACTGGTCTAGGTTATGATGATATGGATTTGTGTGCTCCTGATAACTCTATGTGCATTTCTTCTCACATCCTTTCTTCCTCCTCTCCATCTCACTCTATGGCATAAAAGGTTGTCCCATCTCGACTTCAAAACCATCAACAATCTTTCTAGTAAAAATCTGGTTATTGGACTTCTGAAGATGTCATATGCCAAATTGAAGCAGTGTGCTGCTTGTGAAAAAGGCAAGCAAACCAAAGCAAGTTTCAAGTCCAAGATGTGCTCTTCTATTTCTACTCCTTTACACATGCTCCACATGGATCTCTGTGGTCCTGTGAGTGTACAAAGTTTGGGTGGAAAACGTTATACTCTTGTTATTGTGGATGAGTACTCAAGATATACTTGGGTCTTCTTTCTTCAACACAAGAGTGACGCAGCTGAAGAAATTATCAACTTTGTGAAGCGGACTGAAGTCTTGAATGGTCAACTGGTCAGATCAATTCGAAGTGACAATGGCACTGAATTCAAAAACAGTGTTCTTGAAAGCTTCTTGAATGACAAGGGTATTTCTCAAAATTTCTCAGCAGTTCGGACTCCACAGCATAATGGAGTTGTTGAAAGGAGAAATCGTACACTATGTGAAGCTGYWYGWTCAATGCTAAGTGAAGCAAGTCTTCCGACCTATTTTTGGGCTGAAGCTGTCAATACAACTTGCTTTACTCAAAATAGGTCTATAATTGTGAAAAGACACAATAAGACCGCTTATGAAGTATTTCATGGTGGAAAACCAAACATCAGCTTCCTTCATGTGTTTGGTAGTGCATGCTTTATTCTGAATGACAGAGATCAGTTAGGAAAGTTTGATCCTAAATCTAATGAAGGAATCTTTGTTGGTTACTCTCTCTTCTCTAAAGCCTACTGGGTGTACAACTTGCGTCATCAATGCATTGATGAATCTGTCATTGTCAGATTTGATGAATCTGGATCGGTGCCTGCAACATCATCATTCCAAAGTGATGATCTTGAGCTCAATAAGTGGTTGGAATCTCACTCCTCTGAGAATTCTACTCCACTCGATGGACCTTCACATTCTAATGGAAATGATGTTCCACCTATTGAGGAAGATGAGAATGAAGATCTTTCATTCAACATGTATATCCCATCGGTCTGTCCTAAACAAGAACCAGCCGATCCGGTACCTCTTTTTTGTGTGGAACCCTCAACTGGTGTCAATGTTCCTATTTCTTCTATTAGAGACATTGGTGACCCAACCTCAGTAGTTGTCTATTCCAATCCTCTGACGAATGATGACGGTGCCTCTACATCTCTTTCTCTTCCTCTTCCTCTTCCTCCTGCTCCTGCCACTAAGTGGACAAGAGATCACCCAATAGAGCAAATCATTGGTGATCAGCAAGAAGGTGTCCAAACTCGTCATGGTGCTGGTAATATCTGTTTGTATGTCAATTTTCTATCTCTCATCGAGCCTAAAAGAATTGAAAAAGCCCTTGATGATCCTAGTTGGATCAGTGCCATGCAAGAAGAACTGCTGCAGTTCGAGCATAACAAAGTTTGGAGACTGGTCCCCGACCAACCAATAAAACAATTATTGGCACAAAGTGGATCTTTAGAAATAAAATGGATGAGAACGGAACGGTGACTCGGAACAAAGCCCAACTCGTTGCCCAAGGATACAGGCAAGAGGAAGGCATTGATTATGATGAGGCATTTGCTCCAGTAGCAAGGTTGGAAGCTATCTGAATCTTCCTTGCCTATGCTGCATTCAAGAACTTCAAAGTTTTCCAGATGGATGTAAAAAGTGCATTCTTGAATGGAAAACTTACTGAAGAAGTCTATGTGAAGCAACCTCCAGGCTTTGAGGATCCTAAACATCCAGAGTATGTCT
>NC_037530.1:23519377-23526334 GCF_001531365.2 Cynara cardunculus var. scolymus
CCTCTCTCACATAAACTTCAATTTAGCCGATTCACTAAGCCGAAAACCCCCCCTCTTTTCACCCTAATCGGTTTCCTCCCCTCTCTCTATCGGCCGATTTCTTCCTCAAGCCGATTCTAACTTCGGCTCCCTCCCCTACCTCCTTCACTTGACAAACCGATCTCAAACACACACCACACAAGCCGAACCCTTTCTCTCCTCGAATCAGACATAAGCCGATCCTACCCCTCTCACTTCTCTCCTTTCGGCTTCTTCTCAAGCCAAACTCATCCTCACACCGATCCACCAAACCGATCCACTCTCTCTCTCCTTATTCACCTTACAAACCGATTGCATTTCATAGTAAGCCAAACGATCCTCCCTTTCGGCTTCTTTCATTAGCCGATTCATCTCCATACTCGCTCTCGAAACCGATCCCAATAACCTAGCTCTCACTAAACACTCACCTTACACACCGATCCTTTCCTCTTCGGCCTAAACTATCACAATCTGATCATCGGCGCCCCCTCCCCCCAAGCCGATTGTCAACAATCCCACACCTAAGCTGATTCCCCCCTGGCCCAAACCCTTTGGCCTATACCCTTCGGCCCACCCCCTCCCCTTTTCTAAACCCTAGATCCTCCTCTCCCTCTTTATAAATCGATCGCCCCCTTCTCTTCTCACTTATCGATTTCCTACTTTCTCTCCCTCTCACCCACACCTATTCCTCCCTCTCTCTCTCTCACACAACAAACCGAACCCCTCTCAATCTCCTCCTTTCTATTCAATCAGCCTATTCCTTCCAACCTCAAACTGAACCTCGGCCACTCCACTCACAAGCCGACTCACCAATCCTATTCGGTTTGGATCCCCTTGCCCTATCCCCTTCACACCGATTCCATTCGGTTTCCCCACTTCATACACCGATTTCCCCTCATCCCCTATTCGGTGTCCCCCTCTAACAAATCGATCGGCTCCTCCTCTTCCCCAACCGATCCCATAAGCCAAAACCTACATAAGCCGAAACCAAGCCTAAAACCGTTCACACCCTACACACACACCGACCACTTAATACCCCCCCCCAAACCGATTTTTAAGCCAACACCCAAACCAATCTCATTCGGCTTCTTCCTTTTCAAACCGAACCGAACTCACTCCCTCTCTATCCCCCTAAACCAATCCCCTTTCCCTCTTAAACCCTTAGCTTTTTGGTCCCCCAATCTCCAACATCTTTTTCAAACCTCTCCCTTACTTTCTCACATCCCATCCACCTAATACTCACCAAAGAACCCACCCCCCTCACCCCTATTCCTTACACGTATTTTCTTCACTTGTCAAATCCTTTGACTTTTTTGGTTTCAAAGATTTGATCTCTTTACCCACCATATATTTCCCTTATTCCTTCTCTTTATTTAAAACCCTCTTAAACCTCTCCTCTCTTCTCACTTTCAAAAACCTCTTCCATCTCTCATCTTCTTCACAAGATTACTGTGTGTTTTTTCAAGTATTATCAACCATGGCTTCTCAAAGTGGAACTCCCTCCAAAGCTCCTAAGGTTAAGAAATCTGTTTCCCTCACTGCTGATAATGTTACATTTTCTTCGTGAAACTTTGTGGCATTGTTGGATCACAATGAGAAATATCCGGATTTCTACATCATCATCGAATTTCTACGTAAGTGCCCTCTTTTCAAAGCTCTTACTTATTCTCCAAAAATGAGTAAATCTCTGCTACGTGCATTTTGGGCTACATGTATATATGATGATTCTACCAAAGTTGTGCATGCCACTGTATTATCTGCCAATGATATATCTTTTAATGCTGATGATTTGAGGAGGGTGTTAGAACTTCCTACTTATCCCTCTTATGATGAGCTAGTATCTGTTGATAATCTGCATATTGTTGCTTTTACTATGGGCTATGTGCAAGACCTTGCTTTGATAAAATAAAGCACTCTTTATAGGAAGAATATGGGTGGTATTTGGAACTTCTTCTTTTTCACATCTTATTCAATGTTTGAGTTCCAAGACTAGAGGGATGGATCAATCACCTACTAGTGTTACCCAGCTAGCTCATGCACTGATTTTTCAAAGAAAAATTGATTTTGCTGGTTATCTGTTTGGGGAATTGGTCAAGAAGATGGGTAGTGCCAATAGCTCTACTGTGTCTTTCATTAGATTTCTATCCATGATGATTGCTGAAAAACTTAGGTCATGTATGCCGGCCGATACTGCTAATTTCTATGACCTCAAAGTGTCTCAAGTTGGCATTCAGACTTTGAAGAAGGCATCATTGTCTACCGATCTTCCTCTTCCTTCAGGTATGGTTTCTTTTGCCTCCTCTTCTCACCTTGTATGGGGAGAGTGCTCTGTGACCACAGTAGCTGGGGACCTTCCTCATGTTGCTCCGGTCACCCATCACTCCTCCATGTTAGTGGCCCCTCCCCCTTCTACTTCTTCAGCTACTGCCTCAAAAGAGGCCGCCTCCTCTGTCCGAAGACGGCTGGCAGATAGTTTTATTCCCCCATCCTCCGCATCTGTTTCTGAGGCTATGACTTCGAAAGCGCCTTCGGCGTCTCACCCCGCCTCTCACCCCTCCCACTTAAAGCGGAGTCACTCTAGACTATCCACTCTTGGCTCTTCCTCTACGAAGACCAAGAAGCCAAAAAGGGCTAAAAACACATCTCTAACCAAGGACTCTCAACAGTCCAAGGTTGTTGAAATTGGTCCTACTGAGCCCAGGACATCTGCTTTACACCCCCCTAGCTCCTCAGTGCCCTCTTAAAAGGACACTGCTGTACATACGGGGATCCCACATGACTCCACCTTGGCATCTTTACATGACCTCGGTGATGACTCGGACTCCTCCCCTTTCCGAGGTCCCTCTTCTCCTCCACTTATTCACGGCCTATCACCCGAGATCGATGATCTTGATGATATTGCACGGATGGATGATTTATCAGCTTTGTCTGATACTGACATCCCTTATCTCCAATATCTTCTTATGGATGTAGATAGTGAGCCTTACCAGCCTACTACATCTACTACAGTGGTAATCGGCGACTCGCCTCATGCAGGCGTCGATGATACAGACATCGAGCCTCTCGTCGGTGTTGGTGATACAGACACTGAGCCTCTTGCCAGTGTTGTTGATACAGATATTGAGCCTCATGCCGATATCGTTGATACAGATGTTGAGCCTCACGCCAACATCAGTGATACTCCCATCGGTGACTCTCAGGGCGCCGATGGTACTGAGAGTGTTGGTGTTTCTTCTCCAGGTGGGTCAGCAAGCCCAATCAAAGCTTGCTCTCCTACTCCAGCTGCTGTTTCTCCCTCCTGGCCCCCCTCTGCACCGGGCTTTCAGTTCTCAGCTCCTTCTCCTCCTAAGGTGATCTATGCCATACCCATTGAGGTGGTGGACATGTTCAGAGGCTTCACATCTCAGTGTCAGCTGCTCATCTCTCAACAGGCCTCCCTAAGCACTGATTTATCTGGGAGATTGGACTGCGTTACATCTGAACTGCATCAGCACAGTGCCGCCTTGATAGATCATGGCATTGCCTTCTCTGCTATTAAAGCTACAATTAATTCTCTTGATGCTCGTATGATTGCTCTCTCTGATTCTCAATCTAGCATCTCTGAACCTGTAGCTTATTTTTGTGCTCGATCGGAAAGTCAAGCTGCCACAAATCAGACAATTCTTCAATCTCTGACTGATCTTCACTCCAAGATGGATGCACAGACACAGATATCCAAGTTGTTCTTGGATAGAGAAACCAAGTTATCTGTTGACTTGGGTCCCAGTCAGTTCACGGAAGAGGACAGGGTTATGTTAGCCAACGTTAGTCGACGTGTTGAGTCCGATTATGCTCTTCTTGGCGGTCTTCATCACGGTATTTCACGTCTGCTACGTGCCTCATGTGCTCCCCTTACTCCTACTTCTCATGTTACTGCTTCTGTGCCTTCCTCACATGCAAATGTGGAGGGTCCTTCTGTTCCTGCTAGTGGACCTTCCCCTGTTACCACTGAGGGGGAGAAGACAATTGATCCTTCTACCAGTGACAACGGGGATGACGACTCAACTTCTACTTCTTCTACCTCTTCATCCTCAGCTGATTCAGACTGTGATGCTCCTATTGAGGGGGAGCTATTTGATCATGATAATAGAGCCGCGGTACCTGTTGAGGGGGAGCAACCATGTTCTATGCCTTCAGTATCTGTTGAGGTTGGTACTATACCTTCTCAAGATGATATTCCCACTGCTTCTGGGGACTTAGTCCCAACTCACAGAGAAGGAAAGACACCCATGACCTCAGATGAAGAAGCTGCTGCAGCTAAAGCAGCTAAAATTGCTAGACATCAATCTGCAGTTCCTTCAGCCGACAGACTTGTGCTTAAAGCTTCATGTCCTCAAGAAACTGATCTTCATCTCCTAGGTATTTCTTCTGAGGATGCAACCAACTTAATTGCTCTTCAAAAGCAATTTGAGGAAGCCACCGGATCTCACTCCTTGGTCCCATGATCTGAGTCTGAAGAAACCAAAGAGAAAAGAATTAAATGGTTTAATGACTCAATTCTCCGACGCTACACTACTACTCGAATTGTCAATGCCAGAATCAAAGGTCCTCAAAAATTGACCTATGATTTCAATCTGATTTATTTGATTATTGGTCGAGAAAACGGAGCAATGAGGACAGAAAAGCAGACTTGGATCAATTCCTACGGTCTTACTGAGTGGATAGCGATCATCAAGTTTCTTAATAAAAGCAGAAGCATGTACAAGGAATTTGTCTTGAGTCATCTGTATCGYCTTCTCAAAAAGATACAAATGATCAAGATGCATTACAAGCTGCCTTCCCCTCCACAACTCTCCTTTCTTAAGCAAGTGTTAAGTAAAGCTGGCTCTTCTAAATCTGCTTCTGCCTCGAAGACCATCAAGAATCAAGACTCGCTTATTCAGAAATTATCAAAGGAAGGTAAGGTTCCTGATGTCTCACATCTTAATCTTACCCTTCCTTCAGATGTTTGTCATCCGGAAGGAACTATCTTGTCCGTTCCTGAGCATGGAATATTCTTCTGGGACGCGAGTAGTTGCCTTCGATATTTCCGAGCTTCTGAGATACCTATAGCTGATTCTCAGCTATTGCACGTGATACTGAGTATAATCAAAATTGGTGAAGCCGAAAGAGTCTTTTATACTTTGATCTCGGATGAACTAAAGAGAAGAGATGTTCTTGCAGTGGCTGATTCAGATGCTATGGAAGTAGATGATGATTRCTAGCTTTCCTATGTGATTTCTTCTTCTTGAACTACTTTCTTCACTGTAAGTATTTAATGCATTGTCTAGTATAAATGCAATTTGATTTTTCAGTATTTACTTTAAATTTCTCATTCTTTATTTGTTTATCTCTTATTCATTATTTGTTTGTATATACGTTTATAGTTTAAAAAAATTAAAAAAAAATTAAAAAAAAAAATCAAAAAAAATCAAAAAAAAGAAATCAAAAAAAAGGAAAGAAAAGAACCCAAAAAGAATATGTACATGGGTCACATAATTTATAAGTTCTTCTTCTCAAAGAATTTTAGAGTTTGTGTTTCTTGTATTTATTTCTTTCTAAGTGTTTGTGACATCATCAAATAGGGGGAGATTGTTGGGTCACCTATTGATTTGGTGATGACCCACTGATCTGTTCCTCTACCTTAGCAACACTTAGTAGTTATTGGTTCTTTGTAAATTGGTGTCTTGGTATACTTAAAGCCATTGGCAAAATCGAAGACTAGCCGACGTGAAGACAAAAGGTCACCGATGCGGTGTTGTGGATCAACTGTCTAATATACACACCAAGACTCCGAAGTAGCTGAAATGCATATTGAAAATATTTCGAAGCTACAAGCCGATTGAAGGAAGATCTTCATAGACCGAAGATTAAAAATCTTCATGGACTCAAGATTGAAGATCATGGACCGAAGATTGAAAATCTTCATGGACTAAAGATTGAAGATCATGGACCGAAGATTGAAAATCTTCATGGACCGAAGATTTGTATGTAGCTGCTTGAAGCTACATATCCATCCAAAGATCTTCTTACAGACTGACCATATCTCTGCAAAGTTTCTCTCTGCATGAACTGTGTAAGTTTGTCTCTGCATGAACTGTGTTGTATGCACGCTGTGTACGATGAAAATGAGATATCAACATTGGTCAAGTCAACTTTATCCTCAAGTGACAAGTGTCCCCATGCATTAAATGCTGAAGGAAGTATAAATAGGCAGTGCGCATCTCCCATGCACATAATTGGCTTTTGCAAGATTACTTAGTGCATTCTAAAAGCAATCGGCTATTCTCTTATACTCCCTTGCTCTCCTGTGTGCGAATAAATTCTCAGTGTTCTTCATTTCCTTTCAAGAAATCTCTGTGTTGTTCTTGAAAGTTCTTCTCCTTGTAAGATTGTTTAGGTTAGATTTTCCTTTCCTATCTTCCGCAACAATCTTTTGTATTTCTGTGTGTATTAATTCTTGATATAAATCAATAAGAATTAAAAAGTTGAAAAAAGTCTGTGTAATTGTATTCAACCCCCCCTTCTACAATTACTTTCTGTTTATTGCCTTTCCTTTCGGGACTAACAAGTGGTATTAGAGCAGTTAGCTTAATCTCATAAGCTAGATCTGTAATGGCCTCTTCTTCTTCAAACTCTACTCCTTCTTCTTACCAAGACAATGGCACTATTGCCAAGCCTCCCAAGTTTAACAAGAACAACTTCTCTATGTTGAAGAGTCGCATGACTCTCTACCTTGAGGGTGTTGATAGTCAATATCTCTCAATCCTCAAGGATGGACCCATTGTTCCTTAAGTATGGCTTCGTCATAGGAAGAGCAAAGACGATGGTAACTCTTCATATGATTCTGATGATGATGAAGATAAATCTGATTCTACTGGAAGGTTCATCATCAAAGATCCTTCTCAGTACAATGAAGAC
>NC_037530.1:23526694-23528063 GCF_001531365.2 Cynara cardunculus var. scolymus
CTTTATGGAACTCTCCATAATTATGAGCAAACCAAGCTTCTCAAAAAGGCATTATTGAAGGATCCCATAACTTCTTCTCCTGTTGCCCTTCTCTCCAACGATACGAGGAATCCAGTCAGTGAACCTCGTATCACTTATCTTTATGACACTGAAGAAGATGCTGTCAGAAAAGAAGAACTTGCTGAAAGTCATGCTGATGATGCTGATGATGAGGGTGATGAACTCTCAGTTAATGACTTGGCTGACAACATAGCCATGATGGCTACCGACTTCAAAAAGTATGCCAAAAAGAGCTCTTCTACCTTCTCTCCCAGATCTAAGGTCACCGACCGAAGAACCTTAGATCAATCTAAGTCAGCACCTCTTGAACTGTCAAATGAGGAGTGCTTCAACTGTGGCAAGAAATGTCACTTTGCTGCTGAGTGCAAAAGCAAAAGGATCTCTAAGCGTCATCCTTCTCATCCCTCTAGCCGATCCTCTCACGATAAGTACAAGGCAAAGTACAAGAGAGAAAAGGCAAAGAACCTGAGCTTTCAAAGAAAAGGTAAGGGTCTCATCGCTGAGACTCATGACTGGATTGATGAGCCAACCTCTTCCTCTAGTGATGAGGACATGGCACATCTGTGTCCTATGGCCAACATCCAGGAGATAGAAGACTCTGTCAAGGACTCCTCCTCTGCTGCTGCTGCTGATTTACCTTCTACCTTAAATGATGCCAAAGATCTGGTCAAACTAAAGAAGGTAAACAACTTCTCCTCTCTCTCTGAATCTGAAAAGGTTCAAGCTTATGATTCTTTATCTGTTGATCTTTACAATGCTAGATCTGCTAAGAAGAAMRCTGACCTTGAAATYAAAAGTCTAACTAATCAGTTACATAAATGCATAAATCAACTGAAAGACTTTGATAAATTGAAAAATGACCTTAAAGAACAAAAGTTAAT
This sequence comes from Cynara cardunculus var. scolymus, assembly GCF_001531365.2. Taxonomy (NCBI): domain Eukaryota; kingdom Viridiplantae; phylum Streptophyta; class Magnoliopsida; order Asterales; family Asteraceae; genus Cynara; species Cynara cardunculus. The sequence continues at coordinate 23,527,636 of NC_037530.1, forward strand.
AAACAATGTTCTTAACAAAGAAAAAACTAAGGTCTGTGAGAAACTGGAGAAAGACAAAGCCATTCTTCAAAAATGGGCTAGATCATCCAAGAACCTAGATAAAAATTTACTTGATCAACTTCCTATTGATGTAAAGACTGGTCTAGGTTATGATGATATGGATCTGTGTGTTCCTGATAACTCTATGTGCATTTCTTCTCACATCCTTTCTTCCTCCTCTCCATCTCACTTATCTGATTCTGTTGGATCTCTTTCTCCTAGATCCAATGAAAATGGAAAATCTCTTAAATTCGGAATTTTTGTCAAAGGAAAAAGTTCAAACACTAAATCTAAGAGTGTTCCTGTCGACTGTGTGTTTAACTCTCTCTCTCTCTTAAGGAATCTTCTGATGCATGCTCTTCTAAATCTAAAACTTCTGAGCATCTAAA
>NC_037530.1:23528236-23530624 GCF_001531365.2 Cynara cardunculus var. scolymus
CCTCTTGAACTGTCAAATGAGGAGTGCTTCAACTGTGGCAAGAAATGTCACTTTGCTGCTGAGTGCAAAAGCAAAAGGATCTCTAAGCGTCATCCTTCTCATCCCTCTAGCCGATCCTCTCACGATAAGTACAAGGCAAAGTACAAGAGAGAAAAGGCAAGGAACCTGAGCCTTCAAAGAAAAGGTAAGAGTCTCATCGCTGAGACTCATGACTGGATTGATGAGGACATGGCACATCTATGTCTTATGGCCAACATCCAGGAGATAGAAGACTCTGTCAAGGACTCCTTCTCTGCTGCTGCTGCTGATCTACCTTCTACTTCAAAGGATGCCAAAGATCTGGTCAAACTAAAGAAGGTAAACAACTTCTCCTCTCTCTCTGAATCTGAAAAGGTTCAAGCTTATGATTCTTTATATGTTGATCTTTACAATGCTAGATTTGCTAAGAAGAAAGCTGACCTTGAAATCAAAAGTCTAACTAATCAGTTACATAAATGCATAAATCAACTGAAAGACTTTAATAAATTAAAAAAAGACCTTAAAGAACAAAAGTTAATAAACAATGTTCTTAACAAAGAAAAAACTAAGGTCTGTGAGAAACTGGAGAAAGAAAAAGCCATTCTTCAAAAATGGGCTAGATCATCCAAGAACCTAGATAAAATTTTACTTGATCAACTTTCTATTGATGTAAAGACTGGTCTAGGTTATGATGATATGGATTTGTGTGCTCCTGATAACTCTATGTGCATTTCTTCTCACATCCTTTCTTCCTCCTCTCCATCTCACTCTATGGCATAAAAGGTTGTCCCATCTCGACTTCAAAACCATCAACAATCTTTCTAGTAAAAATCTGGTTATTGGACTTCTGAAGATGTCATATGCCAAATTGAAGCAGTGTGCTGCTTGTGAAAAAGGCAAGCAAACCAAAGCAAGTTTCAAGTCCAAGATGTGCTCTTCTATTTCTACTCCTTTACACATGCTCCACATGGATCTCTATGGTCCTGTGAGTGTACAAAGTTTGGGTGGAAAACGTTATACTCTTGTTATTGTGGATGAGTACTCAAGATTTACTTGGGTCTTCTTTCTTCAACACAAGAGTGATGCAGCTAAAGAAATTATCAACTTTGTGAAGCGGACTGAAGTCTGAAGAAATTATCAACTTTGTGAAGCGGACTGAAGACAACTATATCAATACAAACAACTATATCCATACAAGTCTTAACAGAGAACGAACCAAACCGAATAGCCCCTGAATGTCATAGAAGGGCAACTTTCAGGTAGAAAGATTGGACGTTCAATATTTTAGCTCTTATGGTCTTGCATATATTTTTTTTTACACCAACCTTCTAAATTATCTATAACCCTGTATTAATTCTAAAAGTGAAATATTAGGAGTGTGGATTGATAATAATGACTTGGTTAGGATATGATATCAAGAGAGGGGACATGGATGCTTGAGTCTCTATATATTACTTAGTTAGGTAGAATGGTTGAAAAAACAGTTGGAATCAAGAATATGACACAATTAGACATAATATTTACAGAATTTAAACCTAAATTTCCAATAACCTCATATTTCAGCGTCGGCAACGTAACTAGTAGTACCGTAAAGCAAAGAGAACTCCCAAGACTACCTTAGATTTCACCGTTATCGTCAAAAACATAAAGCAGAAATATAACAATAATAGAAATAGCCATTCACACTTCATTGATCATATAGCAACCAAATCCCCATATTAATATGTCTGTCATTTCAACCAAAGAGCAAAAATGCAACAGTAAGGACCAAATGAAGAACCAGAATAAATGTATGATTTTTGTGCATTTTTGTGATAACCGGGTCCTGGTTATCACCCAATGTATTTATTATGTGAATTAATTATTTACGTAAGTACATGCTTACATTGGATTAAAAACATGAGTATGTGTATCTTATGCATGGGGATATATGCATTACATGTAGGTGCATATATATGTATATATCTATATAGAGGAGCGTTCAAATAAAAATCACCCAATTTGTACAAACCGTGCAAACCTTATTCAACCAATCATAATTTTTCATTTGTTTATGTTTTTGTAATTATGAGAGGTTGATTAACCATTTTTATTTTGTAGGGTGTTAATCATGGATATTATCATCTTCATTATTTTAATTTTAGAGAAATACATGAAACAATTTTGTTAAAATTTTATCAAATATTATATGAAACAATTTCATAACCATATATGAAACAAATTCATCAAAAAAAGTATTATATGAAACAATTTCATGAAAAAATTTCATAAGATTAATTAATAAAATCGACGTATGAGGGTGGTTTGTAAGGTTTATACAAATGAAAGTGGTTTTCATTTGATCGTTCCTCTATATATATATATATATAT
>NC_037530.1:23532699-23543734 GCF_001531365.2 Cynara cardunculus var. scolymus
TATATATATATATATATGCATATATATGTATACATATACATATGTATATATATATGTATATGTATACATATGTATACATATATGTATATATATGAAACAATATGTGGGAATATACGTGTGCATGAATTTTTATATGCATGCATGTGGGTGGGGGAAAAATAGCCGACTTTTCTATTTTGGAAAGTATAAATAGGTAGGGTGGGAACATAGGCAAGGTTTCTTGCCTCTTTAGGAAATTGAGCATAATTGAGAAGTGTTGTCCGGATATTCAAGTTGGTTTTGCAATCTTCTTCAAAACTAAGAATTCTCATAAGGTGAGTGAATTCTAAACTTCCTTCATATAAAGTTGTTATTGATTTTATTGAAAATTGCTTATTAAACTTAAGAAATCATGTATCCGATTTGTCTTCTTATCCGGACAAAAGGGGTGACTGGGTTATGCATAACTCGGACATAGTGTTGTCCGGTTTGTTCTAAATCGGATAGGTGTTATCCGATTTAGCTGTAGATCGAACATAGTATTATGCAATTTAGTGAGTTAGTGGAATTTTGAAATATGTATACCGGATAATGGTTTTGAACGGAGAAGTAGGAATACGATCAAGTGTTGTGCGGATTAGTCATAAATCGATTAAAGGTTATCCAGTTTAGTTTTAAATCGGACAAAGGGAGTATTGTCCGGATTGATAAATCGGACAAGGGACTTAGTGTTGTCCGGATAGCTTGTCCGAATAATCTGTCTGGATGTTTATACTTGGTATAATTTACAAGTGTTGAGATTCCTTGGAATTTTTTTAAAGTGATAATAATTATTTTTAAACTATTGTGAAAAGGGGGTATTTTATATCTTTTTAAATAAAAAGATATGTCTCTATCAAGCATGGTGACATAAGTTTGTTTTGGTATAAAATTGAATTTTGGGAATTGTTTCTACCAAACGTGGTGACGTATGTCTGTTTTGGTATGAAACTATATTTTGGGAAACATTCCTACCAAAAATGATGACATAAGTATGTTTTGGTATGAAAATTGAATTTTGGGAATTGTTTCTACCAAACGTGGTGACATATGTCTGTTTTGGTATGAAACTTGTTTTAAGAGGTAGTTCCCCCAGACGTGGTGACATTTGTCTGTTCTGACTTGGAACTGGGTGATGGATACTTTCAGACGTGGTGACTTATGTCTGTTCTGGTAAGTAATCATGTTTTGATGGAGAAATAAGAGTGACATATCAAGGAGATGTGTACTTGGAATAAGGGAGGCATTGTCATATGTGGATATTATTATAACTCTTATTATTATTACTAATTGGATTTAATAACTTTGAATCATCATTTTCTTTGTGACCTGATGAATTAGAGATATTATTCTTATTAGAAATAATAACTTAGATGTTATTGAGAAGAGAGAAAATGGTTTGTCACAAGAGGCAATTATCGCCTAAAAACTTTCTATTAATATTTATAATACATACAGAGGAAGTCTGGTCTTTTAAAAGAGATGCTTTAGTTCGTCGAGTGAAAGGGACTTTGGCCGCAATATTAATTCCATTTTGGAATATTGGATCTTTAAGCAGATGCATTTGTATCAAGAACTGATACTAATAAGTTTATCCTATCATTCATCATATTGAGAGCTGCATTGTTTGATTGAAATGCAAATATTCCTAAGCAAAGATATTTTATTATATTTTGGTGTTTATCACTCTGCATTTGCAAAGAATGGATTTACTCACTAGACTCTTCTGGTTTAACCCTCATTTTCTATTTTAAAAATATGCAATGCAGGAACGACGGGATCCAGAGATAATAAGGGGAAAGGGAAAATGTGATTATTTTTCTAATCTGATATCTGCTTTTGAAGATCTACATGAGATTGCTTATTTTTGGAAGATACATGTTGTTATACATGTGATAGTACAAGATTTTTATTTGGATTTTTTTTTTCATATATAGATTTTGTACATATAAGAATCCTTGTACTAATGGGACCATTGTGGTGTAAAATGTATTTCTATGTAATGAAATATGTGTTATATGAAAATGTGGTGTTTGTGGGTGTTTCACATTCACAATCATTAAAGTAAAAATCTAGGCTATATTACCAAATATGAAAATCCACAACAATTATGCATTTGATAAATACTCGATTGAGACACAAAAATTCAAACTAACCTACGCAATTATGTCAACAAGAACAGCTCCTCCAGTTTCTTCTTGAAATTTCTAAACAACAAAAAGATTTAGATAAAAAAAACAATAAAATTTTAGTAATTAAAGTGTCGCATTAACTATTTTATAAGACATATTTTAGAAAGTGTCTTATAAACCTAATTTTATTGTGTTGCTCTTACCTGTGCAAAATTTACAAGACGAAGAAGTTAAGGCTTGGACCAGCTTTTGGCATGATTTGGATCAGAGTGCCTCGAGAAAAAGAATTTTGGGCTTAGAGAAGTAAATACAATGGCTTCTACAAAAAGTTAGGGCCACTATATATAGATTCTTGGTGTATGAAAAACATTTTAACGTGGGACACTAGTTGTTAATTTAAGTTATGTAAGAGATTCATTTGAGAAGTGGTATGATACAGGAACTGAACCTTCGCCTTCGTTAATGACAGAACAGGAGACGAGAGATTTAGGAGGAAGAAGATACTAGAGAGAGAAATACATAGGGAGAAGTCATTTTTATTATCTTTCATGCTTTTCTACAAGAAAAGGAGTTCCTATTTACATCCAGAAGAACTCGAACTAAAAGGGAACTTTAGTTGGAATGTAATTATAACAAACTAGTCCCTTGTTACGGTAAGTATTTTAAAAGTAAAGAAGTCATTCTAACTCTTCATATGATCAAAACCGGCCAAAAACTGCGACTTTGATTGGTTAAAGATTGTAGGTTTGATTGGTCAAGATTTGTGGCTTTTATTGGTCAAGCAAAAAAATAGAAGGATAGTTTTGTAACTCGTACAAATAGGTTGCATATAAGTGCATATGTGAATCAACTAATTAGTCAGTTTATTAAAAAAAAATTCTTCGTTTTACTGGATGATTAATTACCTAAGGATTACCAACATAATTCATTTATTTTTTATTTTGTTTAAAAATATAATTTTACTTTATTGATCAATTTATCTGTTAGTGATTACTCAGGGAATACCGACGAAACTTTCAAATATATTTATTTCCTTTAAAAACTTCCAGGTTTTGTCAGGACCATTGGTATTTTATGAGTGATCAGTAAGTAATCATCCAGAGAAATTTCCCTTAGTAATTTTTATAGATAAAAACCATTTATTTTATAGTGATTATTCATATGGGATATATCTTTGTAGGTGATTTAGTTATCTTCTTACATGTTTTTCACTAGAGTATAGATGATAAGGTGTTATCAATTTAGGGGGGTGTTTGAGATTGCTTATTTGAAACAACTTATATTTTTTTGTAAAAGTGCTTATCAACTTATTATAAGTAAAAATTGTTTAACTTTTTCAAAAACTTCTTATTACCGGTTTGGCACCGGTATAAGCTATTTATCGAAATACTCAAAAGTACTTATTATCGTGTCACACCAAAATAGATCAATTATTTTTATAAGCAATCTCAAACACCCTCTTAAGTGATTGCGAAGGAATGACATTGCATATAATTATTCATTAAGAAATTGAAGTCCCCCATCTAAACTCTAATTTCCTACAAAGTTTCATCATGGTATATAAGACATAAAACAGTACAATTTCCCTTATAAATACACATTAAAAAAACCTAATTATGATATACATAGATTATGTCACTTTATTGGCACATCTACCTAATTATTTCAACAGATATTTTGATTGCATAGTTTTTTCTAAAGAGAGAATTCGAAAGGGTTTCACTTATCGTCACACGTTGGACTTGTGACACATATCATGAACACTTTTGAGTTTGCAAAGAGCCTCACTTATGGTGATTCGTCCTTCCGCAGATTCGTTGGTGCAAGAAAGTGCAACCCCGATTACCGTTTTGAGGCAATCAAGTTGTATCTTCATGTTCATGGATTGACCATCTTCTAGTTCTTGTAGCATATCAGGATCCAACACTCGATCCAAGTTAGTCGGAAAAGCAGATTGCACCCATGTCTTTAGGCTTAGACCGCCCACGAAGCTCTCATGTGTCGGGCTCTTACCAGTAAAAATCTCCATCACCATAATTCCATAACTGTAAACATCTCCTTTGGTAGATGGTTTTGCACCCACACCATATTCTGAATCAATGTACAACTTAACCCACTGTAAAGTCTACACAATTATCCATTCATGCAGTAGAACCATAAAAGATGAGATTAGTGAACTGACCTGGAGGTATGTAACCCATGGAACCTTTAAGAACATGGGCAGAGCTGATTGATTGATCTTTCTCGACCAACATGCTAGCAAGCCCAAAATCTCCGATTTTGCCAGTTAAATCTTCATCCAGCAGAACATTGCTTGGCTTTATATCACAGTGCACCACAGGAGCCACCGCAGATTCATGGTGCAGATAAGTCAACCCACAAGCTACATCAATCGCCACCTTTAACCCTTCCAGCAACCTCATTCCATTCCCAATACGATTCTCCAAACTCCCATTCTTCATGTATTCATACACCAGTGCTAGAAATTCCGTGTTCTTGTGATTCAAACTGGAGCAAGATGTAATCAGCTTGACGAGATTTCTGTGCCTGAGATGTCGCAACGCGGTGCATTCAGCCACGAAGCTAGGCAATGAACCGGTAATTTCCATATCAAGAGCCTTGACAGCGATTTCATGGCTTCGTCCTTCAAGATTTAAACACCCTTTGTAAACAGACCCAAAACTCCCACGTCCAAGCAGGTTTTCTTCGTTGAAGTTCCCTGTTGCCAAACGTAGTTGGTCATATGTTATCATATGATGCTGGCCCTTGAAGGAATAAGGAGTGTCTATGATAGTAGCATTGTTTCTCCGGAAGTAGAAAAACAAAACGATTGACAGAAGCATCACTAAAACCGAAACAATTACTGCAACGGAGATCACAACTGCTTTGTGGCTTCCACCTCCTCTGCATCCGGCATCAAGGCATAGCTTTGGGTTGCCTTCAAGATGAACTCTGGAGAGATTTGAGAAAACCCCATCACTAGGAACTTTCCCTTCCAAGTTGTTGAAAGAAAGGTTCAAGAACTGGAGCGCTTTCAAGTTCTGAAGCTCAAGAGGGATTGAACCGGAGAGCAAATTGGAAGAGAGATCGAGAAATGCCAAACCTTTTAATTCACCCAAACTGCTAGGAATATTGCCTGATAGAGAATTTTCAGAGAGGATAAGCTGCTCCAAGCTCTTACAATTCTGGATTGAATTTGGAATGTTGCCAGACAAATGGTTGTCGGAGAGATCGACCGTCACCACTCTTTCCAGAAGCTCGATTTCTCGAGGCAAAGAGCCTGTTAATGAATTGCTGGAAAGATTAAGGATGGTGGTTAAACTTGGGAGATCAAGAACTTCTGTGGGTATGCTCCCACTGAGCTTATTCATGGACAAATCTATGGAAATTATCCTTGTGAAATTCCTAAAACTGATGGGTATGCTTCCTCCCAGTTCATTGTTTGACAAATCAATTTTAGTCAAGTTTCCAAGATTACCCAATGAATTTGGGATATTTGAAGACAATCTATTTTTGCTTAGAACAAGCTCCTGTAAGTCCTCCAATTGGCCTAACTCAGGCGGGATTTCACCGGAGAGGGAGTTGTAGCTTACATTTATTAAGCCTAGGCCTTTCAGTTGACCAATGGAGGGTGGGATGCCGCCAGAGACCTGGTTCGAACCCATGAACAGGATTCTAAGTTGTTTTGAAAGATTGCCTATGGACTCGGGAATGACACCATCAAAATGATTACCATCAATTGCTAGGAAATCAAGCTTTGTGCTGTTTACCAAAGAGTTTAAGAAACCGAGTCCCTCACCCCGTGAGCTAACGATATTATTGTACCCAATATTATACATTTCTAGCTCAGGGAGGTTCCCTAGTCCTGGTGGTACAGTCCCATGCAATCGGTTATGTGCCATTCGAATGATTCGTATGTTTGTGAGGTTGTGCAGCGAACCAGGAATAGTGCCTGTGAATCTATTGATGCAAAAGTTGAAAACTAGAAGATTTGGGAGCGTGTCACCTACGTTGTAAGGTATATCACCCCACAAATCGTTTGATGCCAGGGCTAGAGACTCAAGTGAAGACATGTTGTAAATGGATAGAGGAACTGTGCCAGTAAGGTTGTTGATGGTGAGATCAAGATTCTTTAGGTTCCGAAGACGAGACAAGTCACCAGGAATGGGGCCACTAAGTGTATTGGTGCCCAAGTTCAAAGTGGAGAGTGAAGAAAGGTTAGCAATGGAGGGTGGAATAGAACCAGAAAGACGGTTCTTTGCCAGGTTCAGAGCTTGAAGATTAGGAAGGAGAGTGAGGTCTTCAGGAATAGAACCAGAAATCTGATTTTGCATGAAATCAAGAACCCTGAGCTGGAGGCATCTACTTATGTTTGCTGGGATGGTGCCCTGGATGCTGTTGGAGCTGATATTGAGCAGTCGCAAGCGAAAAAGATTGGTGATGGTTTCAGGAAGTTTTCCTTGAAAGTGATTATCTTGGAGTTGAAGTGATCTGAGAAAGGATAGGTTCCCGATATAGGGGCTAACTAGACCAGTTATGTGAAGGTTGGAGAGGTCAAGAGCGACGACTCTACGACCATGATCACCACACACGACTCGAGTCCAGTTGCATGGAGAGGTAGAGTTTTGATCCCACGTAGCTAAAGCATCTGAGGGTTGGGTAATTATTTGAGATTTGATGGAGATCAAGACTTGTATATCTGTATCAATATTCCTTAAGGTGGCAGAAGATACGCAAGGGTTTGATATGAAAAGAAAGAAGATGGGCATATGGAATAGGGTAATTAGGTCCATGATGACTTGATGCATAATAAGTTTGGTGGTTGGGTGGTATTTATAGAGAATGTTGATGGTTACATATCTACTGGTGTCCTTTTCATTGCCCATTAACTCATTTGGACTTGGTCACATGAAATACAAACTTAAAGTGAACACCAAGTCACATTGTCTTTTCAAATGAATATGGTAAGGACTAAGAATCTTACGCGATAATAACGAGACAAGAACCAAGAGTTTTATCCGGTAAACGAGGGCGACAACTCTTACCAGGTAAATTTTTGCATACGATACCATTTTCGTGGACTAAAATATTACCCGATAAGTAAATGATAGTGTTAAATTTTACCGATAAACGCTTACCGAATAAGTGTTTAATAAACGACCCCTAAGTATCTTTTAATCCATCCATAATTAGCTTGGAACCTAAATTTCAAAAGGAGACGGTATAAAAAGTATATTGTGATTTAGTGATGGTATTCCTATGTGACGCTTGATGAACAACCTCTCATGGTATCCAAACGATTAAAAAATCATTTGTCTTTAGTGGTGTTGTTTTTGGAATTCTCTAAGTCTCTCTCTCTCTATATATATATAGAGAGAGAGAGAGACTTAGAGAATTCCAAAAACAACACCACTAAAGATATATAGAGGTTGGTTCAAATACTAACCAAAACTATTGTGCAAACTATGCTAACCAACATCAACCAATCATGTTCCATCTTTTAGTTAGGTTCAAATGTAACTCACATATTAATTGTAAGGGTATTTAGGTAATTTATCATTCTTATGTAACTCCCAAATATYTTAATTGRGAGTTACAAATCTTAAAATATCACTAATTGATCTTCATGTAATAATGGCATTAAGTTTCACATGTGTTCATCTTACTGAATTTTACATTTATTCTTCCTATAATGGTTTTGATATTGTAAATTTGAAAAAAGTCCCTTTTGTAAAGATTCCGTTATAGTCCGATTAACATGGATAATCATAGAGTAAAAAAGATCGATGACTATGAGAATGAAAAAGCTAAAAGCGTCTACGAATACATTCGGAATTCGAATTCCGAAAGTGAAGAAAATGATGAATAAGTGTCCCAATATGAACATACGATAGATATGAACACGCTAATGTGAACACGCCTACATTAAAGATTTGAGTTCGGGATGACAAACAATATACATTCTTCACTAAGTTTTGAATTTCAGTAAATCCACATCCTTGTTGCTCYTYTKAATTATMTACWTTGTGTAATAATAGTTTTAGTTTTGAAGACTAACTACGTAGGGGCTGTTCATTATGTTCATTAAAAATTTGACTTCGGGATGACAAACAATATACATTCTTCACTAAGTTTTCAATTTCAGTAATATAACATCCTTGTTGCTCTTTTTAATTATCTACTTTGTGTAATAATAGTTTTAGTTTTGTTACTGTTTTATGTCATATAGCACAAATTATATCATGCTTATATAAGGGTTGTTCATTATGTTCACTGTGCTATATTACTTGATCACACACATAGCGATTACATTTTTCATACTAGGATGCATTAAGACATTTGTGCACAGACACACATATATTAACAGATATCAAATCARCAYAAATAACACAGACGTAGACGTTGGGATTCGTTACTATTTTATGTCATATTGCTAATGTTCATTAGGTTCACAAATCCAAACTTGTATGCATTTGTTAGATTCTATTAGTGAACCATCAAACATGAATCAATGAAAACGAGACTGAAAATGAACGAAATCTAACCTGGTACAGTGGGGCTTGATGTTGTTTCCTGTACTTGTTGTTCCATCGACTTCTTCCAGTTTCACACCATAATCTGCCCTTTTGATGGATAAGGATATGCAGAGATTTTGTGTACTGGATGAGGCATGAAACAGGGTATGGATGTCATATATGTACGTTCTCAACAGGTTAACAGTTACTCCCATCAGGTAACTGTTAATAACCACCATACCAAGGGTTGTGTCCCTTCATTCTTTATATTTATACCACAATACRTATACAYAAAACTGATCATTTAATAAACTTATACGTATTATAAATCAACTCTTAATTTACATAATTCAACTGGTCATATATATGAATATATCAAATATGTTACTTGTTCTCTTCATGTATTACAATCTCCCACTGAACAAGATAACATATTGAATTAGCTTGACCATCTTAAGTGTGCACCTGATTTATGATTATGTTTGTTGATTTATATTTTCTTATCAACAGATTCTTACTTTTCAGAATATGTGAGTCTAATACTCAATGATATTGAGCAGACTCGCATAGTCATGATGACTAAGAATCAATCATACATATAATGCAATATGTGGTATCTCATCCTCTATTGATCGATGTCACAGCTTGATGATATTTGATCATAACTTAATTCAATGTTAAGCACTTATGTATAATCACTAAAAATTCAGAGCAAATACCGAATGCAAATGTATTATCATCCTTATTTGTGCAAATTTAGAAACTGGAGAATTTTTAGAACATCTTATATCAATATGCATACATAAGTCAATGATAAAATAAAAATATCATTTACTTCAAGGATATAACGTATCCACTTAATCAATAATATTAGAGATGCCCATGTTTTTGACATGTTTCTTGAAACATTCAACTGGTAAGGCTTTCGTGAATGGATCGGCTAGCTGATCCTTTGTTCCAATCTTTAGAACTTTGATTTCCTTATCTCTCACATTCTCTCTTACAGCAAAATACTTCACATCTATGTTCCTCGATCCACTGCTCCTTTTGTTGTTCTTGGTGAAAAACACAGCAGCTGAGTTGTCGTAGTATATGGTTAGAGGTCTTTCTATTGAATCTAGAATTCTTAACCCAGAAACAAAATTTCTTAACCAGATAGCATGAGATGTGGCATCAAATATTTCCACATACTCAGCTTGAAAGGTAGAAGTTGCGGTCAATGATTGCTTATTGGCCTTCCATGAAACAGCCCCTCCTGCTAACATGAAAATATAGCCAGAAGTGGATTTCAAGTCATCATAGTCCTGTTTATAAGATGCATCTGTATAACAGTCTATTTTCAATTCTTGATCATCCAACTTCCTATATGTAAGCATATAGTCTGCTGTTCCTTTCAAGTATCTCAATACCTTTTTGCCGGCTATCCAATGCAGGTGACCAGGGTTYGATTGAAATCTWGATAACATGCTGACYGCAAAGGCAATGTCAGGCCTAGTGCAGACTTGTGCATACATCAAACTCCCCACCAATCTTGCATATGGTATGTTATCCATTCCTTTTCTTTCAAAATTATTGTTTGGACACTGCCCTTTGTGCAATTTATCCCCTTTTGAAATTGGAGTTTCACCACTTTTGCATTTGTCCATCCCAAATCTCTTAAGCACCTTTTCTATATATCCCTTTTGAGATAAGCCTAGTGTACATCTATTTCTATTTCTTATAATCTCAATCCCTAACACATAATGTGCTTCCCCCATGTYTTTCATGTCAAAATTGTTCATCAAGAATGCTTTTGTGATTTGCAAAAGATTCTTACTATTAGTAGCTAACAAGATATCATCTACATATAATATCAGAAATATGAAATTGCTCCCACTGGTCTTTAAATATATACATTCATCCAGCTTGTTTTCTTTAAATCCAAAGGCAGTCATCACTTTATCAAATTTCAAGTACCATTGTCTTGATGCTTGTTTCAAGCCATAAATTGACTTTCTTAACCTRCACACTTGATTATTACCTATGGCAAATCCTTCAGGTTGAAGCATGTATATTTCCTCTTCTAATTCTCCATTTAGAAAAGCTKTCTTCACATCCATTTGGTGAAGTTCTAGATTGAAATGTGTTGTTAAGGCCATAATGACTCTAAATGCAGCTTTAGTTGATACAAGAGAGAAGGTTTCATTATAATTAATACCTTCCTTCTGATTATATCCTTTTGCAACAAGTCTTGCCTTATGTCTTTCAATCTTTCCATTGGCATCCCTTTTGGTTTTGAAAACCCATTTGGATCCTATTGGTTTTATAGAGTCTGATTTTTCAACTAGATCCCAAACTTTATTGTTTAACATGCTTATCAATTCATCTTCC
>NC_037530.1:23545359-23547641 GCF_001531365.2 Cynara cardunculus var. scolymus
ATTACTTAAATTAAGAATATAATTGTCTTTAAATAGAAGCCTACATTCCCCCACAGCTTCCACCTTCAAAGCTTGTCCATTAGCTGTGCATATCCTTGATTCATTTAGTCTTGGGATTGTTATCCTTGATAATCCCTGAAATGAATTTACAACATGTATTGGTGAAGCAGTATCAAACCACCATGAATTGATACATTTATTGTCAATAGGTTCTAAAGAAAACAAATGATCAAGATTATCTTTCTTGTTCAGCCATTCTTTGAATCCTTTCACAATCCTTTTTGAAATGTCCAGCTCTTTTACAGAAAAAACATTTCAATTCCTTATTGTTCTTTGAGAATTTTCCCTTATTCTTGTCAGTCTTGACAGAATGTTTTGAAGAATTCCCTTTATAAAACTTGGGAAATTTCTTATTCTTTGTCTTTCCCATGTGGTTAATCAGTACTGCTTTTCCTTTATTTTTAATTTCAGATTCTTCTTGAACACATATGGATATCAGTTCATCTAAAGTCCATTTTTCCTTTTGTGTATTATACAGACTTCTTAGATGGCTATATTGATCAGGTAATGAATTCAATAACAAGTGCACAAGGAAAGAGTTGTCTATTTCAACCTTCATCTCTTTAAGTTTGCAGGAAGTGTCAATTCCCTGCAAAATATATTCCCTGATGCTTCATTATCCATTGAAATTCATCCTAATCAGTTTATTCATCAGGTATCCGGTCTCAGCCTTGTCTGATACTTTGTATTTATCAGCAATTGATGCATAGTAGACCTTAGCAAGATCAAAATCAGGTATCCCTCCCTTAACTGCATTAGTCATGCATTTCTTTAGATAGATGAGGGCAATTCTGTTGTGTTTATGCCATTCCTGGTATTTGGCTTTGATTTCCCTAGATGCATTGTCTGCTGGTTCTGTCGGTGGGTCTTCTCTGAGCACGTGATCATAGTCTAAAATTCCCAGATTCAATTCGATATCCTCCTTCCATTTCTTGTAATTTACACCATTCAGTGGTGCAAAATTTACAATACTCATAGAGTATTGTCCTGTATAGTCATATAACATATCTCTAATAAGCCTCATATATTACTGTCTAAATGATGGATTTATCAGAAATTTGAAGAATTCGATTTTTGGGTTTTGTGCGACAAGGATATTGCATCATGTCAAAATCGAATTAAAATTCGATTTTGGTGAAATTGCTTATCGTACGTATTCAATATACACACGTATTGCTTCCCTATTTACTCAATTCGATCAATTCTTCAATATAGCTTTAAAATAGTAATCTGAATCAGATCGATTTCTGTGGAAATACTATGCGATTCAGATTTTTGGGTTTTGAAATTCTTTATTCGTGTTAATCAGACTGCTGTGGCCGTATGTGATTAACGCAATTCAATTCCTCTTTCTTAATCTAATTGAATTGCTAGCATTTGATTTCGTCCATGACTAATTTGATAGTACTTGGATCGAATTTCATCTTCAATCACTGTGGTGATATTTGGATGATTCTTGAACACAGGATCATGATTATATATTCCTTTTTGTTGAAATCAATTAGGTACTGTTATGATTTTATGAATATTGATTCATTTTGGTGGATTCATTGCTCTGATACCAATTGTTAGATTCTATTAGTGAACCATCAAACATGAATCAATGAAAACGAGACTGAAAATGAACGAAATCTAACCTGGTACAGTGGGGCTTGATGTTGTTTCCTGTACTTGTTGTTCCATCTACTTCTTCCAGTTTCACACCATAATCTGCCCTTTTGATGGATAAGAATATGCAGAGATTTTGTGTACTGGATGAGGCATGAAACAGGGTATGGATATCATATATGTACGTTCTCAACAGGTTAACAGTTACTCCCATCAGGTAACTGTTAATAACCATCATACCAAGGGCTGTGTCCCTTCATTCTTTATATTTATACCACAATATGTATACATAAAACTGATCATTTAACAAACTTATACGTATTATAAATCAACTCTAATATTACATAATTCAACTGGTCATATATATGAATATATCAAATATGTTACTTGTTCTCTTCATGTATTACAACATTTCGCCAAAATCATCCATCGTTTTGATGAATATTATGAACCAGATTTTTCGCTAATGATATACACTATTGATCGTATACATTGGCAGTTTCGTAGTTGATTGGAGGTTACGAAATCGTCTGAATAATATAGGTTCACGATGTGATGCGATTTTTTTACAAAATTACCCTTTGAACAGTTGTTCATAGACATCTCAATTAATA
>NC_037530.1:23548887-23549858 GCF_001531365.2 Cynara cardunculus var. scolymus
TAAAGTTCTGGTTTTTTATATAATTTATTTAATTAGATGAACAAATGTGAAACTTYATGTCATTATTACATGAAGATCAATTAGTGATATTTTAAGATTTGTAACTCCCAATTAAAATATTGGGAAGTTACATAAAAATTACAAATTACCTAAATACCCTTACACTTAATATGTGAGTTACATTTGAACCTAACTAAAAGATGGAACATGATTGGTTGATTTTGGTTAGCATAGTTAACACAAAAAAATATATTAGTATTTGAACCAACCTCTATATATATATAATTACGTTAAATAAAATATAATTTTTTATCATAATTAATGAGATATAATTTAGAATAAAGGATGTAAAATAAATTCTGTTAGATTTGGTCCCAAGACAAACGTCCGTCAACCACCACCGTTAAATGAAAGGAAACTTATGCCTTTTTAGTAGTTTCTCAAGTTTAACATTAATTTCTTTATTTTGTTTTGTTTTATTTTTACTTTTCTCTTTTTCACATTTTGTCTGTTTGTGTTTAATTACTTATTTATTTTATTGTAAAATAAAGTCTCCTTCACTTCCTTAACCAACTACCCCATCTTCAAGACTTCAACCCAACGACCAGACCGGACGGTGTGTATATATATATTATTTGAAGGGCACTCATATAATGTAACGATATATATATCTCGATTTTATGTTTTGTTTTATTCTGTGTTTGTAGAGGTTTTAATATGGTTTTTATGTTGTTTTGATAAATGAATAATGATTTTATTTTTTAATAAAATATAAATTTGAAGATATCATAATTTTTTTTGAAAATAAGTATATTAATATTAATATCAAATTAATTATTTAAATGTTTTTGTTTTTATGTAATTTCTTTAATTTAAATTTTTTTATTATAATTTACTTGAATTTTAATAACGAACTAATTTATTTTTGGTTTAAAAAATAATTTTTTAAGATGATAATTAAGTAATCTGTT
>NC_037530.1:23550898-23566219 GCF_001531365.2 Cynara cardunculus var. scolymus
ATAACGAAGTAATTTATTTTTGATTTAATAAATTTTTTATAAGAATAATAATTATTTAATCTGCTAGAACTTAATAATTAACTTAATTATATTTTAATTTTTTTATATTTAAAATGAAATGTTTATCTTGTATTTGACTATTTTTATATGCAGTTAGTTACACGAATTCAAACATGAAACTTTAATAAATTGTACTTAATGCACAATTTATTTGTAATCTTAAAATTTTAAGTAATATGCATTAATAAACAGTATTTCATGCATAAAAATGATTTTAAACATATATATATATATATATATTATATATATATAAGCGATCAAATGCAAACCACACAATTTGTACAAACACCTACATCTGTCGATTTCATTGTTTAATCTTATGATTATGGTATATTTCAAATCCAACAAAGTCTATTTGTACAACCAATACAACCCAATCAATTGAGATATTTATAAAAATGATGAGAGTTCATTTATTGTGATTTGAATATTTATTGAAAATGACTAAAGTTCATTAATTATGATTAATACTTTATATTAGGAAACAATCAAAACTTTTATAAAATCAAATATTCATCAAAATTAAATTGATGATTGAGATTGAGTTGTATTGGTTGTACAAATGTAAATGGTTGCATAATAACTCATCTCTCTCTCTCTCTCTCTTTATATATATATATATATATATATATATATATATTACAATTAGAAGGGTGCTCGCATAATATAGCGAAATATATCTCAATTTTGATGTTTCGTTTTGTTATTCATCGATGTCGATATAATACGGGTTTTAGTGGTTTTGAGAAGACGATAATGTTTTTATTTTTGAACAAAATATAATTTTAAATATATCATAAAAATTTAGAAAAAATATATATTAATATTAGTATCAAATTTACTATTTAAAGTTCTGGTTTTTTATATAATTTATTTAATTCCATATTTTATTTATAAATTAATTTATGTTAATGAAGTAACTTATTTATCGTTTAATAATATAATTTTTATAAAAATAATACTTAAGTATTTTTTTTATAACAATGATTATTCTAATTATATTCTAGATTTTTTATATTTAAAATGAGATGTATATTCCGTATTTGATTATGTATAAATATAGTCAGTTACACAAATTAAAAAAATGAAGCTTTAATAAGTTATACATATGCATCATTTACTTGTGATCTTGAATTTTAAGTAATATGCATCAATAAACAGTACTTTATGCATAAAAAATGGTTTTTAAGAGTTTTTGTCAAATGTTTTATGTATACTAAAAGGGTACTTGTGCAATGTAGCGAGATGCATCTTCATTTTAATATTTAATTTTATTCTTTATTTCAGTCGATATTATAGTATGGTCTTATGTGATTTGTTTTTATTTTTGAATTAAATATAAATTTGAAAATATCATAAAAGTTTGACAAAAATATATCGATATTAGTATCAAATTAATTATTTAAAATTTATATTTTGTGTGTAATTTTTTAATTAATTTTTTTAATTATATTAATTTAGTTTTAATAACGAAGTAACTTATATATATTTGGTTTAATAATATAATTTTCTTATAAAGATAATAACTAATTATTTTGTTATAACTCGATAATTATCCTAATTATATTTTAGATTTTTTATATTTTAAAATGAGATGTTTATCTTGTATTTGATTATGTTTATCCCCAGTTAGTTACACGAATTCAAACATTAAGCTTTAATAAGTTGTATTTATGCATAATTTACTTGTAATCTTGAATTTTAAGTAATATGCATCAATATACAGTACTTCGTATATAAAAAATGATTTTTAAGAGTTTTTTTCAAATACTTTATAATATAGTATAAATATGTATATTACAATATGTATAATATATTAAAAGAAGTTTCTTTTTAATATCAGGAAAAAATTAAGGAAAAAAGAAGACATGAATGTTGATACGAAGAGATGTCATATTAACATTGTATGTTTATGTTTTATGGATATATAGATATAGATTTGATTAAAAATATATAAAAAGAAATGTAATAATTATTTAGAAAAGGAGGTCTTCTTTGTAGACTCTTGACAAATTCAAAGTTCTCAACACGTTACTTGTTTGAATCCTCATGAAAAAGATTTGATTAAAAATATATAAAAAGAAATGTAATAATTATTTAGAAAAGGAGGTCTTCTTTGTAGACTCTTGACAAATTCGAAGTTCTCAACACGTTACTTGTTTGAATCCTCATGAAAACATTAGGCATCGCCACGTTAGCTCATGTATGTATACGTATACAACAATAGTAAAACTTGGTTCTCGAAGCCTTTTAATAAATCTCTTTAAAAGAAAATTTAGTTTCGTGAAAGATAAAACCGTATTAATCTGTTGTGTGTTATTGTATGTATTTTGAAACTATAATGAGAACAAGTTTTATTTGGTAGAGTTGGTTTGCAAAGGTTTTATCCCACTCAAGACCCAAATTTAAATTTTGTTAGTGTCATTTTCTTAGTCAAATAGTGCAACCGATTGAAAAAATTCCGTATATTTGTTTCTTATAGTCAACCGGTGCCACTGTTTGAAATTTTTTCGCTATAGTTTTTTCTTATAATCAAATGGTACCACCGTTTGAAAAAAAATTATGGGTCCATCCCTGTTTTTACCTTTCGACGGAGAAATAATACGGTGACACGTGCCACCGTAGCCACCATGGTAGGTCCGCCCATGGAAGAAATGTTATACTGGTGTAAGATTTATATAAAATAAACTTTTCTCATACCGGTAGCAAATGGAGATTAATGTAAGTATATATATTTCTCAATTCATTGTCGTTTTTTACAAATAATAAGACGGTAACATATCGAGTATTGATCCATTGGTAGAAAGGGATAAAAGTTTTAATCCAAAGTATAGTAAAAGAGATGATTTCAGATGACAATTTTAAATATATGATTTTTGCTTTGCTTATAAACTACTGAATTGAACAATTAATTAAAAAGTAAGCAAGGGTATAGGGATCCGTTAATTAAAATTTCAAAGCAAATAAATCAGATAGAACTTTGAGACCAACAACTCATTTTATATAACCATCAACTTTTGTAAGGTACTCTTCCGAGGTTGAGAAAGACACTCATGCAAATACTAACTCTATTGTTTCCAAAATAAAGTTAAGTCTTGACAATGACACAATTTATCTCTTGTATAAGTTGTATGAAATGAAAACAAGTCTCTTTGATTATAAGTAACTTTTTAAAGTATACTTTCATATCATCCAAATTGATGTTTTTAAGATGATTTATCTCTAAGTCTATCACACTTTAACATTTTAACAATGACCAACTTGTCAATATATGTGATTTTTAACAATATAACCTTCAATGAATTGTTGGTTATTTGTTATCGATTGACAAAATCCTACCATCAAAATAGACTTTTTATGTATTACTTCACACAACACCCAAGCTAGGTCGTTGGCCTATAGTTTTGTTTGGGTTCCTTGCATTTTTTATTTAAAGAAAAAAGAAAGAAACATTTATAATAACTACAAAAAATAAAAGTTGCAAGAAACGGAAATTAACAAGAAATTAACGAAACTAAGTTACGAAAGTTAAGATAACGTAAAAATACGAGAAAGTAAAACAAATAAATTGCGATTACTGAAAGTTAAAACATAAATGAAATTTGTTGGAATTGAATTTTAGTGTTAAATTGTATTCGTGTTGAAAGTCTATAATTGTAATGTTAGCGTGTTTGACTTTATTAGTCATATTGACTTTGACTAGAGGGTTCAATGTTTGACCCTATATATAATTTGTCTTTTAGTGTTAGAGAAGGTGGAAGAGCTTAATTGTACTTACGTAATGATTGAGTGAAATGAAGAGTTTGACTTGTTGACTAATTCTCTCAACTCCTCTCAAGTGTTCTTGAATGTTCATATGAGATTGCCATTGAATCTTAGTTGAAGATTGAAGATTGATCATATTGTGGACTCACATTTGGTATTAGAGCAGGATATGCAGCGAAATCACAAGAAGAAATCACCAACTTTTTGAATTTTTTGAAATTTTTTTCTGGAGTTCATATTGTTCATCTTGTGTTCTTAATTTTTTCAAGATTTTAATCCGAAATTTTTTCAAATCTTTGTGTTTTGATGTTAAAAATATGATCAAAGTGTGCGTATTTGAATCGTGAATCTTTGTTATTCACAAGATTTTATGATTTGATCATCCTTTTTCAAGATTTGGTGAAATTTGTGTTTTTGAAATTTTTTGGTATTCTTGGAAAATTTCTTCAAAATGCCAGTTTTTGATCCATTTTTGGATGAAAAGTAGTTGTTTTTGTTTGTTTTGATTGGATTAACTTGGTCAAAATCGTTCGCCTCCTTGACACATTTAGGTAGTACATCGCTCAAGCATAGCCGGATTTGGACTTAGTCAATTTTTAAACGATTTACCTTAGTCGATTTAAGGTCTACCTCTTACAAAAGGCTTACCGGATTTGACTTAGTTAAATTTCAATCTTATAATACGGACGTTCCTTTGTCCGGATTTGAGGGTATCTCGCTCATAGGCTCGCACGACTTAGGTTAAATCGCTCACATGCTTATCCGTATTCAGCCTTAGTCGCGAGCAACATACCTCGTATATCATCACATGGCCCTTTGTCCGGATTAGGCTCACCCGGAACTGCTTTGGTCGCGACTCTTATTTCTCGCATCTATATCCGGACATGCCTTGTCCGGATTACACATTCATCGGCCAAGTGACATCTTCCTCGGCCAACTTAGTCGCTCAGCCTTGTCCGAATACTGTTCCCGGAAACAACCTTAATCGCGATCTTTATTTCTCGCAGCCATATCCGGACATTGCCGTGTCCGGATTACACACTCCTCGGCCAACATCGCTCAATTCTGTGTCCGAGTTTCACCTTCCTCGGCCATACCTTCATCCAGATAACCTTTCCTCAGTAACACTTTAGTCTCGACTTGGCCAACCCCGCCTACAGCCGTGTCCGGATTTAACTTGCCCTCAACCCTTTTCAACCTCTTGTCCGAGTTTACTTCAATTCTTAGCCAATTTTTTTTAAATGTCCGATTTTAATTCTTTTTTTTTTTTTGACAAAACTTAAAATTTTCAACACTTTTCGTCAAGTTTATCAGTTTCTTTATCTGGTTTTCATCGTTTTACCTGATTTTCACCAAAATTTTTGATTTTTGAAAATTTTAACTGTTTTGTGTCGCGTGAACACTTTTTGATCAGTTTTAAGCAGTTTTTGATTGTTTTAACAGTTTTTGACCGTTTTAACTGTTTTAACAATTTTTTACTGATTTTTAACTGTTTTCACCGATTTTTCTGATTTCTAAACAGTTTTTTAACTTTTCTGAGATTTTTGAGCTTACTGATTTTATTTGAAAGATTTTATTGGTTTGTGATTTCTTTGACTGATTTCATACATTGCATAAGATTCTTTGATCAATCGTTGAATTTTTAAATGGCAGTTTTTTTTTGAGAAGGAGAATAAGGAACTGAAAATTAATATTTCTGAGTTGGAAAAGAGCGTAAAAGATTTTAAAGATAATTATATAAATATGTTCTCTGAAAATCATGCTAATGAGGAACTTATTGCCAATTTACGAAAGAAGCATAAAGAAGCCATAGAACGAGTTGAGAACGATTCCAAGTWTTGGATTAGCAAACTTGAGAAATCTTTGGATGATGTAAGAAAAGAGTGTGATGAAGAATTGAAAACTTGGAGTATATCAAATAAAGATCTTTTCAATAAACTTCAAGAAGTTCAAAATGCATTGAATGCTGAAAGGAACTCTCCAGAAAGGAAACATAAAGAGACTGATGATTCTACAGAGAAATTTTATGAATGTGAGAATAATTTGATTGAGGTAAGAAAATTACTGGAATTAGAGAAGGAAAAGGTTCTAGAAGCTGAGAAGTTTTTGAAAGCTGAAAGAAAAGAAATGGAGAAAGAGAATAAGAGAATGATTGAAGTGGAGAAAAGATTTGATATTGAACGTATATCTTTTGAGAATAAGATCAACTCATTGGAATTGAACGCTAAAATGCTGTTAAATCAAATTTCTGATTTTGAACAGCTTATCATCTTGGAACGAGCCAAGATTGATAAAGAAAAGAAAGAAATTAGAGAAGAATGTCTGAGCAAGAATCTTGAATTGTTTGAAAGCATTGCTCAAAAGCATAAAGCTTTGGATGAAGAAAAGAAGCTGTTTGCTATTGAAAAGAAAAACATTGTTAAGAAACAAGCAGCAATTGCCAAAGAGCTTGCAGAAAAGAATAAATGGATCGACATTGCTTCTGAGAATGAAAAGAGCAGCTTAGATGAAGAGAGAAAGGAGTTTGCTAAAGAAAAGAAAATGTTTGAGAAGCTGAAGAAGGAGTTAGAAGGTAAGCTTCAGGATACTACAAAGAAATTGTCTGATCTTAAGACATAACTTGAAACTGAATTGGAAAATGAGAACTAAACTCAAAGAGTAGTATGATTTTGTTGCTGATGAAAGAGACCAGCTTTTAAAGAAAGCTAAAGACTTTTCATGTGCTCAAAGCTCAACTGGTTCTCCTTCATAGTGTAAAACAAGCTTTTATGACTGTTCTAAATCTAACAGTTATTCAAGCAGTCCTAAATCAACTGTTTCTAAAAACTATTTTCGGTCTTCTAATCAGTACTATCAAGGGTATGTCATCAGATCACCCAATTATCATTCTAAAATTAAAAATGTTTGGGTTAATAAGGTTGAATCTGTTTCGTCTCGTAACTCTGTTGTGACTAATTCTATTCTTCCTTGTGTTGTGAATTCTACTAATGATCTGATAAATTTTAGCAAGAGAAGGATCATATGCTCCACTTGCAAAACAACTGACTTTGTCAACAAGAAACGGTACAACAGTTGGTATAAAGACAACGTATATCAGAAGAGCTGGAAGAATAATAATTGGTATGATAATAACCGGTATGGATCCTATAGCATATATGATCAACCTGTTAAAAGTGCTAAAAAGAAAACATCTAATAAGAATAGATGGTTTGGTAGTTACAATGTCCCACAACCTGATACCAACACCGAAGGACCCAAGTTCGTCTAGGTACCAAAATCTGTTTGATCTGATTTTGCAGGTGCGTCATTACTATGCTGATCAGAATATCATGCTTATGATGCACTAATTCAGGGGGAGTTTGTAATCTGTCCAAACGAGGCTTCTGAATAAATCAGTTCAGGACCCGTGCTTAAACGATAATGGTTTCTAAACACTCAGTTTACGACCCGTGCCAAAATGGTTTCATTTTTGATTATTTTGAGCTGAAATGGAATATTACTTAAATCTATTTTCTAGGGAGAGTCTCTGGAAAAATTTTAATAAAAGTTTTTTGGAAAGTGAATTGTTTTCTGAAAATGAGTATATTTTCTGAGCATGTATTTCCTGAGATTTTTACTTGCGTAATTTCTCATCGAATTTAATTTCAATACATGTTTCAGCTATTCTTGATACTGTAATTATCACGTCTCTTAAATAATAATCATTTTCGGTGATAATACACTCATTTATAATCAAAGTTGTTTTTCTCTGATATTTTTTTTGATTGATACACATTCGTTATTCTTTGAATATTAGAATCTGTAAACTTATACTTACAGATCTTCATTCATTTCTCTCACATTCTGAATAATCTGATTTTATATATCACTCCTTGTTTGATTATGCTTAAAAGCTACATATCTTGATCAATTTTATTTGATCATTGTGTTTCATAGCAATAATATTTTTGATCAACTGTTTGTGATCATTTGAGCATACTGATATACTTAGGAGGGACTGAGTGCTTCACAAAAATAACTCTATGGAATGTCAGAACCGACAAACCTACCCATGAGGACAACCATATCTGAGTGAGCTTAAACTCAAAAAGGGTTTGTTTGCAGAGCTTAAAATATAAAGAGAGGGGTAGTTGTTGTGAGCCAAAAGAATTGATGAGAGTTGTGTCAGGATTAAACCTGTTCTAAACTTCAAAATACCGGGCATATCACATAATCTATTAGTTCTCAATTCTTTCGAGACTAATATAGAAAAAGGCAAATCCCAGGCCAATTCTTGTCACAACCCCACCAACTACTCAATTATCTCTTAATAGATAAGCGTTTCAATAGCACTTGGGGCACGCAGCTCACAATCTATCAGTTTCTCATTCGGAGAAAGTTGATATTGAAACAGAAGGATATATGTCCCCCCCTTCAAGTCTTTTTGATCACATATTGAGTCAGATAAACTTTTGTAGTCCACACGGTTTATCTTTTTGAGCCTAAACAGAAGCATATGTTGCTTTATCTTTCTACAATACACAAATTTTGCAATTTATATGTATTTTGCTGTAATATTCATAGATATACTTTTTATAAGATATCGATGATTGAATGGAAGACCTGATGAGATGAAATTCAAAAAGTCTCATATATGAAGTACATTCGTTGTACTGAGTATATTTGTTATATTCACAGGCCAATCTTTTTATAAGATTGAAAACAATTTCATAAGTTGAAATTAGTTACTTTCCCATCCTCTTAATCTGAATAGATTATACAAGTGGATTTGAAAAGATCTGCTTACAATTTTATGAATTGACGACTTTTGCTGAAAATTTCATTCATTCTGGTGTATGATGCTAATGATTCTCATTTCATCATAAGGGAGAGTATGTTATAATGAATGAAATGATCGATTCTGAATGATAAAAGGGGAGTATGATATATAGATCGAAGGGGAGTATAATATAAAGATTGGGAACCGACAAAAGGCTCAAAGGAGCGTGACTGAAGATTATTCCTGTGCTACACTGTTTGAAGAGAAATAGAATGTGAAGATCATTCTTACAAGAGTTTACTGATAGAGATTTCTCAGTGAGGAGAATGTTAATCTTGGAGAGAATGTTTGTGAACTTTTATCAGAAAAGATTCATTTATGAGAAGAATGTTAGTAATTTGTTATCTGAAGAAGATTCTTTGAAGATCATATCTTGAAGATCATTTCTGAAGATTGTTGCTGATATTGTTCTTTATTGTAAAATGAGAAGATCATTTTTGTTCTATATTCGAGGGGGAGAATGTTGGAAGTTTTTCTCAACAAAAGATTATCTGAAGATCGTAAAGCAGAGAATATTAGAAGTTTGTTTTGAAGATTTCAAGAAGTCATAAAGAGCTTAAAACGTCAAAGTTCAAACGAGATTTAAAGCGTGCAAGTTCTTTCAATCCTGAATACAAAGGAGGAAAATGTTGGGATTGAATTTTAGTGTTAAATTGTATTCGTCTTGAAAGTCTATAATTGTAATGTTAACGTGTTTGACTTTGTTAGTCATGTTGACTTTGACTAGAGGTTCAATGTTTGACCCTATATATAGTTTGTCTTTTAGTGTTAGAGAAGGTGGAAGAGTTTAATTGTAATACTTACATAAAGATTGAGTGAAATGAAGAGTTTGACTTGTTGACTAATTCTCTCAACTCCTCTCAAGTGTTCTTGAATGTTCATATGAGATTGCCATTGAATCTTAGTTGAAGATTGATCATATTGTGGACTCACAAAATTTCGTGTTAATAAATTTAAGCTAGACGAGATAAGTAAAGATGCAAGTAAATGTAACGAAAATAAAGCTTGACGTTAATGTAAAGACGTAAGTAAAAATTGTAAGTAATTTAGATGACAAATATTATCTTGAAGATTAATGCATTAACGCAATCAAAGGGATGAACGCTTTTTGGAAAAACTTCATCCTTACACTTAGGTAGAGAGAGATGAGCTGGGAGGAGAAATGTTTAGAATGAAATGTAAATGATGGAAACGTAAGGGATGATCTAACTATTACAACAAAAGGCCTTATTTATAGTGTTTTTGGAGGAGATCACATGATAAAAATAAATCCATCTAGCTTTTATCCAATGGTTCATATGTCGTCGTAGTGCACAACAAAAATAGTTGGTAGAAATATCTTCGCTTGTCATCATCCAAAATCAAAAGACATTCATCCCTCCATGCTATAGTATCCCACAACATCATTTTCAAAATAACCCTGCAAATCACAAGACTAGCCATAATCTAATATCAAAAGACTAATGAATTGGTCATTAGTTAAATTAAGCTCCATAAAAATGAAAATATAAAATCTATATAAAAATAACTGAACATAAGGATTTTTGATAAAATAAAGTAACAAAAAATAAAATAAAAATAGTGTAATACGTTAATTATGTTGCCTCTTATCATATAGATATAAAAAAAATATGTGTAATCATTTACCTTTGAAATTCTATTAGGTTGCTCAGATTTGTTCTAATAATTTATTGTTTGATAAAAGAATAAATAAAGGTTTGGTCTTTTTGGTTTACATTTTCTATGCATTGTTTGAGCTTGGCGCCAAAGGTTAAAAGCACGTGAAGGTCTCAGGTTCAAATCCAAGGAGGAATAAAAATCCCCTTGTGGCCACGGTGGTTCAAATGCGGTAACTCCAAGTTATCTGCAAAGCAGCTGGTCGCCCTAGGATTAGTCGACTCGTATAGCGGGTTGGATATCCAGGTTAATAAAAAAAATTCAAAATAAATATAAATATTGTAATCCCGGTTGACATTTTTGTACATATTAAGTCCTTCCCTCCAACGAATTTAAAAAAATTTCATTAACCAAGTTAAATCCATTCACAATTTAGTTAATGACTACGACTGTGAAATCCTTTATCATCCAGGAAAAGCCAACGTGGTAGCCGACGCTCTGAGTAGAAAAGAGAGGAGTGGAACAATCAAAACAGTGGCAATGAGAATGAACTTAACCCCTGATCTTCATAAAGATATTCTGAAATTTCAAAAGGAAGTTGTTAAAGAGGATCATATGAAGCCAGAAAGATTGAGTAAATGATTTCCATCCCAAAATTGAATGATGAATAAATTTTGTGTTTTCTAGGACGGATTTGGGTACCACGCTATGAGAATATTCGGGAAACTATTTTGAATGAAATTCATAAGTCATGATATTCTATTCATCCAGGTACCAATAAGATGTATAAAGATCTAAAACCTTTTTATTGGTGGCCAAGATTAAAGAAAGACATAGCAAGGTATGTGGAACAATGCATAACGTGTCTACAAGTCAAGATTGAACACTAGAGACCCTATGGAAATCTTCAATCTTTAGAGATTCCTATATGGAAATGAGATCATATCACGATGGACTTTATCATGAAATTACCCCGAACTCCAAAAGGATATGATGTCATATGGGTAATTGTGAATTGTTTATCTAAATCTTCACATTTTCTACTGATAAGAGAAAGTTATTCATTAGAAAGGTTGGCTCAGATTTATATCAAGGAAGTTGTAACCAAATACGGTGTTCCACTATCCATCATCTTTGACAGAGATAGCCAGTTTACTTCAAAATTCTGGGAAAGTTTTCAGAAGGCTCTAGGGTCTCAAATTCGGTTAAGTACAACATATCATCCACAAACAGATGAGCAAATTGAGAGAACAATCCAGACTCTTGAAGATATGTTAAGAGCCTGTGTTATTGACTTTGGGGGATCATGGGAGAATCTTCTGCCATTAATAGAATTTGCATACAATAATAGTTACCACTCCAGCATTCAAGCGGCACCGTATGAGGTTTTGTATGGCCGTAAATGCTGAACGCCGTTATGTTGGAATGAGGTGGGTGAAAGATAGTTGACATGTTCTGAAATTGTTTAAGTAACTTATGAGAAGATTGAATAGATCCATGAAAGAATCAAAATAGCTCAGGACCGCTAGAAAAATTATGTCGATAAACGCCGAAAGCCAATTAAATTCTATGTGGGTGATTTTGTGATGCTAAAAGTTTCTCCATAGAAAGGTGTTATTAGATTTGGATAGAAAGGTAAGCTCAATCCGAGATATATTGGGTCATTCAGAATTTGCAAACGAGTTAGGCCAGTGGCTTATCGGCTAGAACTACCGAAGGAGCTTAGTTCGATTCACAACATTTTTCATGTGTCAAATTTACGGAAATGTTTAGTAGATCCAAGTCTAGAAATACCACTTCCAGAAGTTAAACTAGACAACAAACAAAACTTCGTGGAAACACCAGAAACTGTAACTGACCGAAAAATTTGCGGAACAAAGAAATAAGTTTGGTAAAAGTACATTGGCGTTTCCGTAAGGGTTCAGAAGCAACATGGGAATTAGAGTCTGAAATGAGAGTTAGATACCCATGGCTGTTTGATTAAATGAATTCCAGGAGAGAATTCTTTTGAGGGGTGGATAATGTGATAACCGGGTTTTATGGCAACAATACTCAAGGTAAATCTTATATGATTTTTATTTGATTATGTGGAAGTATGCTTATGTGAATGTATGAAGTATTGATAAATGTCGTATGTATGCATGATTGGTATACATGATTTGTGGCATTAAAGGTATGCACATAAATTAAAATTTATGCAAACATTACTAAAAAGTGTGTGCATAGTCTTGAGAGAAGTTTAATATATTTATTCCTCCACCGCCTTTGAGAATTTTATATTATAAAACCTTTTGCACCGCCTTGGTTTATATAAAATATATATAGGGATAAGATTAATTTTATCTCACTTATCTCCTTGAGAAAGAAGAGAGTGTGGCGGTGACCTGCATAAAAGTAATTTGAAGAATCGATGGTTATTGGAAGAAATTTGATGTTTGATTTATCTGCAAATCTGTGCATATAAGGTGAGTTTTTTGTTATTAAAATTCTTATCTGTTGATATTTGAAATATATGGATTTTGGTAGATGATTTTGCTGAAGAAAGGAAACTATTTTTGTAATATAAAAAGTATCTACTTCTTTCAAAACAGTTGAAATGATATTTTAAGGAATAAAGGGTTATGAGTTTGGAAAGTGGATTCAAGAACTACTGGTTCTTGAGTTTCAAAGTTTTGATATAAAACTGTTTTGAAACTGTTATTGACTAAAACTATAGATGATGTTCCTTCAGGATGGTTGTGACTTCGGTCTGTTCTGATTGAAAATAATCAGTAGATTTTGATAAAGAAATAAGGGTGACATATCAAGGAGAGGTGCACCATGGGATAAAAGTGACATATCAAGGAGATGTGTACATTCAGATATAAAGGTGACATATCAAGGAGAGGTGTATCTTCGGATATAAGGGTGACATTTGTGTGTGTGATTATTATTATAACTCATATTGGAAATGATAGTAATGATGTTATTGAGAAGAGAAAAATTGGCATATGGCCAGAGGTTTTGGATAATCGTGCTTTTGATTAAAAGTGTTTGGAAAAGAGTTATGTGGAATCAGAGAGGCTCTGGTTGTTCCTTGAATGGAACCAGAGGGGCTCTGGTTGTACTATGATCTAAACTGGAGGAATTTTGGGTTGGTCTTTGGGGACAATCGAAAGATCTCTGACTATGATAAAAGTCTTTATTTTCAAACCTTTATCTAGACCCAGAGGCACAGATGTCATAAAAATTGTATTTTAATTGTTTATAAACTTCTTTCTCTTATTCGAACTTAGAAACTTTAACATGAAAATCCTTTGGTAATGTAAGACAGAGGAGCTATGGATAACACTTATGTTTAACTAGAGGACCTCTGGTTGTATAAGGAATTTTGAAAATGATTTAAGTTTTTTGATAATTCTTCATCTCTGGATAGAAGAACTAGAAAGGCTCTGGTTGGTAATACCAGAAGCTCTGGTCATTGGACCAGAGGGGCTCTGACCCTTGTGTTAATAAAAAGCTATCTTTAGGCAGTTCTGGTCTTTGGAACCAGAAGGGCGATGGGAGTTTGATCAAATTAAACCAGAGGAGTTTACACTATATTTTATACACAATATAAATTTCTAAGATCATATTTCTATTCATATGAAAAGTAGATTTTAAATAAAGTTTTGGTGATCTTCACCCTGCAATTACAAGGAAAAAGGGATCTCACTAGACCTTCATGTATAACCCTCATCTTGTTCTTTCAAATATATTGCAGGAATAGCTGGATCACTTGATAGTAAGGGGAAAGAGAAAATGTAATTATTTTCCTATGTGCACATTTATATGAAGATCAGCTTATGGATGAAATAGTTTTGAAGATATATGTTATATAGTAGAAAAACTTGTATTTTGGAATTTTTGGATTGTGTATTTTGTACATTAATTTCTTGTACTATGTAACCTAAATGGAGTAATACATGTATTTCTTTGAATGAAGTACGTGTTATATGCAATGTGTGATGTGGGTGTTACAACAAAGATGACACAACCATGCCTTCTATCCAGTCTGGACATTGAAAACATAGAGACACAACGTGGACACGGATGACGATCACAAGTTTATTGATTGGGTAGAATTACAATGCTTTATTACATATATAATTATGATGTTTTGCTAGATTTTGCTAAAAAAAATTACTTATAAATATAGTTTATAACTTTTACCAACATAATAAATTTTCATTGGGTCACGTAAAGAGTGTTTGAATAAAGAGGTCAAATAATAAAATTTCTTAACTATTGAAATCTTTTTTATAATCTAATAGAATTAATTATAAATTATATAACTTTATATATATATATATATATATATATATTATATAGGAAATTTACTCAAATAGCCATTTCTCCAAATGGATTTCACTTTTTAGCAACTTCCAAACTCATATCCTGAAATAGCCAAACTTTACACAGAAAGTTTACCTTCTATGTAATTTTCTTATGTAAAGTGTAACGCCCAACCCACACATTGCATGTAACACACATTTCATACCAAAGAAATACATATTCATATACATCTGGTCCCTTAGTACAAGAATCTACCATCATGACCAAATACAAGGTCCAAAAATTCAAAATACATATCTTGCACTAAACAACAAAACTAATCATCAAGAGCAATTCTGCAGCTGAATGCATATAAGAAAAACATTAAATCTTTTCATTTCCTTTACCTTCTATACTTCCTGCAATACACATTTTAAAATCACAAAAAACGAGGGTTACACTAAAGAGTCTAGTGAGTTACCCTATTCATGTAATTGCAAGGTGAAAGATCACCAAAACCTTTATAAAACAATTATTCAGATATATCACAAATATATGAATACGCAAGAAGGTAATATCAAATCCTTATCCGCTTTCCAAGCTAACCACATAGCTATACAAATTTCATACCTTTTCTTTATCAATTAAGGTTTAAACAAAGATTCAGGCCAAACCTGACGTTTCCTTCTCAATAACATCCAGACTATGATTTTCAATAAGAACCTTGATTCTAAATCTTTAAATCACAAAGAAATAAAGATTCCAGA
>NC_037530.1:23566389-23574684 GCF_001531365.2 Cynara cardunculus var. scolymus
ATATACCACCCTTATATCAAATGGACACCTCTCCTTGATATGCCACCCTTATCACTTCATCAAAACATTTATAAAATAATTCTGAATAGACCGCAGTCATTGGAATTATTACCAGTTTGAAAACATTTATATCAAAACTTCATTTTTGATAAAAATAATAATTTCTTTCTAAAAACATGACACTGTCTCAAATCCGGTCAACAATCATCCGGTTTAAAACGCTTGGACTAAAGTCCACTTTGTCTGGACATCTAATCCGGTCAACACATCATACATTCATTGAACGGTTTAACACTTAGAACAATATTCATATTGAACGGATATCAAATCCGGACAATAGTCCGCTCAAAACGTGTCCGGTTTAAAAATAAACCACTCCCCATGTGGTCGTATTCCTACTTCTCAGTATAAAATCAYAMGTAATACTACCAATTATAAACCGCCCAACACTCAACCGGTTTACCAACTCCGGACAACAAACCGCTCATGGTTTGTCCGGTTTAAAACTAGTCCAGTCACTAAGCCGCTCAAGGCTTGTCCGGTTTAAAACAATCCGGACAATAAACCGTCTAAGGCTTGTCCGGTTTAAAATGCTTATCCGGTCACTCTTTGTCCGGATAAATACTTAGACAATAAAAATATGATTTCTTTCCAAATAAGAACAATACGAAACATGCAATTGAAACCAGTAGAATCTTTATACAAAAAGGTTAGAAACCACTCACCTTATAAAGTTTTTGAAACCAAAACGCTTGAAATGGATCTCTTTTGAAACTTGACACTTGCAACCAACTTGAAATCTCATCCTTAAAGCAAACCGGACAACACTCTTCTCAAAACCTCTCAACTTTCTTAAAATGGCAGGGAAAAAGAAAAGGAGGAGGTGAAGTCCCCTTTATACCTCCCAAATAGGGAAGGTCGACTAACCGCCTTCTTTCCCCCCCCTCCACCTCACACTTTGATACATGCATACATACATATCCATACTTCCATGCATGCATAATAATCACATATATATATATATATACTCACACAAAATATATATATTTATATATCCAAATTAATTCACAAATTCTCATACCAGCATGTATCAATTATCATGCTATCACGTAATTATTAAATCATATAATCACCTATAAATTACCTTGAGTAATAACCAGGATCCGGTTATTACATAAAGTATGTTGGGTTGGTAAAAAAAATTACATGTCAGTCTTCTGCTCAACATACTTTATGCAAAAAGTTTACTCATAAGGTAACTTTCCGCATAAAATATTTTTTATTATTCTCAAATTATTATTTTTTATTTTTAAAAAATCAAAAATCAAAAAAAAATGTACGGAAGAAAACCTTCTCCATTATTATTTCTAGAAAATTAAAAAAAAATTACACAGACACTATTTTTAATTTTTCTAGAAATAAAAAAAAATGTTTACATATAAAGTTTCCTTTGCATAAACTTTCGATGTAGACTTTTTCTCTATTTTTCTATACTTTTTAAATCATCTAAAAATTAAAAGTAATAATTTTAAACAAGTTTACGCATAAAGTTTACTTTTTGTATAAACTTTCTGCGTATTTTTTTATACATTCTTTAATTTTTCATGTAAATTGTTAAAAATAAGTTTATCTAAATTTTTAAATTATTAAAACTTAATGTAAATAAGTTTACCTAAATTTTTTCTTATTGTATTCGAATATTCATAGAACAAGTATTTAAAAAAAAAAAAAACTTATTTCTTTTTGTTTCAACTAAAACTTTACGCATACTAGTTTCCTTTAAATTTTAGAAATGAATATTTTAAAAAAAATCCAAGAAAACATACAATTATGTATAATCGGTAGCTTTTTCAGTAACTTTTAAGTGAGAGTTAACAACATCAATTCTATCATTCAATGTTGAGTTATAGTATTGGTCCTTGTGTCTTGTTCAATTTTTTGATAAGGCTCTTGAAAGATTACCGAGATTCTCTATATATTTGTAATCGTTGTTTTGTTATATTTACGTTAAATATTGCATATTGTTCTCTAATCCTAGTGTTTCTTATTAATTCTGCCAATTTCGAGTGGCCTCTTCAACCGAGAAATTGAGGTTGCATATCCATGGTGGCGGAAGATGAAAAAAAAACACAATGTTAAAAAGTATATATTTAATCAAGTTATGCAACATGGTGTAATATTGCCACGCAACATTACACATTGTTAGACCCCAACCTGTGAAAGTGTAAGTAGGAAGTATCTTGCTCTAGTCAATAGGACTTAGTCTATAGAAGCTGTCTGGCTAAGAGCTCTCATGCAGAGGATCAAAAACCAGAGCTCTTACTCAGAGTGAAGGTTCCTTTCATACAGAGCCCACGCTCCATCTCCGTGAACATTCAAGTCTTGTGCGCCAAAAAGCATAAGCGCTTGAATTAAAGCAACACCTCCAAGACCTAGAGCCTCTGCATAGTACATGCAGAGCTTCTGCATATACAGAGCCTCTACATAGTACATGCAGAGCTTATGTATGATCATGTAGAGCTTCTGGCTACCCTCTTCACGGAAAGCGCGCGTTAGTCCAGATATTCTCGCAAAGCGTCTAACAGATTTAAGGCGGCTTGACTAAGTTTGCTCCGCTATTCAAGGAAAGTCAAAGATAAGGACGCAGACCAGTCATCTCAGAGTTCCACGCCTTGTTTATAGATTAGATTGTTAGATCTAGGCGTATATAAGGAGGCCTCCGCCTCAAGTTCAAAAAAACCTGAAGCAACCGACTTATACTATACGCAAATTCTTGTGAGATTATTTTTTGTTCTTCAATTATTTATCATTCAGTAAAAGCATTCGGTTATTCAAAGTATTATTTACTGCTTTACTTTCTTCTTTAAATATCTTGTTTAATCAATAGAAATACTTTGCTGTTCTTGATTCTTATTTTAGGCAAACAATATTTCTGCAAATTAAAAGTATCTGGGTTCCAACAATTGGTATCAGAGCCTGCTAATCAAATCAATTGATTAGTCGATCGATATCTAACTGGATAATACTCTTAATTTTCTTTTGATTATTCGTTTTTTAAAAGATTTATCACTCTTATTTTTCAATCTTAAAAACGTTTGCTTTTGAGTAATCTGGAAATCGTTTTTCAGTCGATCTTCTTTCTTGTCAAAGTTTTTTTCTCAAAAATTTCGATTTAAAATGTCGTATTCTCAATCATGGAACTCCATGTATAGTGTCGGCTCCTTAACAAAACCTTCGACTCTCATTAGGGAAGAATATCCCCAATGGAAGATCTGGATGATCAACTTCTACGAGGGTCTTGACTTAGAATTGTATGAGTCAATCTTGAATGGACCATACGTCCCTACTACCGTCATTCCTAGGATTCCTGCTGCTGGTGATACAGTTGAGGTACTTGCCAGGCGAGTACCCAAACTTCGTCGTGACTGGAATGATGAAGATAAACGAAGAGTGGAAGTGGATCAAAAGGCCAAACGAATTTTGATTATGGCGCTTCCCAACAAAATCTTTCAGTCATTGGATGCGTGCGACTCGGCGAAGGAGTTGTGGGATCAACTGGCCAACCAGTTAGAAGGGGGCATCAAGATGAAGAAGAATCGTCGTGCCCAGTGCCTCAATGAATACAATAGCTTCCAGGCACTCCCTGATGAGTCATTAGAATAGACTTATCATTCCTTTAACACACTGATCAACAAATGTCACAAGTGTGATGTGATCAGAACTCAAGAGGGGAACAACATGCTCTTCTTGAAGAGATTGAACGCTGAATGGGGTAATCTGACGATGTCTCTTCAGGCAAACAAGAATCTGGAGGAATGGACTCTGCATGATGTATATGGGACGCTGCAGGCTCAAGAACAAGAGGTGCAGAAGGCAAAGGTCGCTTTAGGCGGACTTCAGGCTCTTGTCTCTGATTCAAAAGGGAAAGGATCATGCCAGATGCACAGAGAACGGAGACCCCGAGAAGAAAGAAGGAAGGGAAAAAAGGCTCTCATCTTGGAGAGTGATAATGAATCAGACAGGACATCTAGCTCTGAAGACGATGACATCAACGCCTTTGCGAAATCCTTGGCTCTGATCACCAAGGAATTCCAAAGGAAATTCGGAAAGAAGGTCATCTACAGAAGAGGAAGACAAAGCGACCGAATCAGAGGGAAGTCTTTCGATGGAAGGAACCCTCCTTCTATTCCCAACAAGAAGGAGGAAGAGCAGTTGGAACAGAAGAAGCAAGGCGTCTGATGCTTTAGATGTGGAAAGATGCGGCACTACTCTAAAGAGTGAAGAGGCCCTCTTGTGAAAGATAAACTGTACTACAAAAATAAGTACAAGTATAATCGATCACAAAGGAGTCTCATGACAGAACAGGAGAATTGGGTCTCTGACTCCTCATCTGATGAAGAAGTCCAAACCAACTTCTGTGGAATGGTTGTCGATAATGAGTCTGGATCTGACTCCGACCCAGGTATGTTCCATCTCTGGTTACTCTCACTCTGACCTGGAAGAGAGAATCTCTGCTTTGACAAACGATTTCGTAAATCTACAGTAAAAACTCTCTCTTAAAAAATTTAAATAAAAATCCTTGGAAAAGGAAAAACTATTTTTTGAACGAGAGATAGAGCTTCTGACTGTAGAAAAACAAGAGTTATCAGTGGAGAATGAAAAACTTTTACAAACAAAACAATCCACTGAAACTAGTCTTAAAACAGAGGGCTTAGAATTAAAAGCGGCTATTAAGAAAAAGGATACAGAGCTAATAGAAAAAGAGAGAGATAGATTAAACTCTGAGGCCCTAAAAGACTATTTTCAAAAGGAAAGGGAGTTCCTACACCAGAGCTTACAAAGAAAAGAGCTCTTGATTAAGAAATATCAAGATGCTCAGCAGGTGTATGCAAAAGTTAACTCTCAACAAGATAAAGCAGGAATAGGTTATATAGACCTAAAGCTCACCTGGAAGAGGAAAAACACTCTTGAATCCGTGTTTAGGTTGGGCGAAAAACAGAAACCAGATTTTCCTATTTTGCATACAGCCTCACCGTTTAAAAGATGTAAGCTTGAAAGCGGAGCTAGAACCCCTAAATTGAAATTCAAAAACATCTTTTACTCTTCAACATGTGTGTAACAAGTTGATTTAAAATGCATACAGAAGAAAAATAAGATTTTTTGTTTTGGCTCTGCAAATCTTGAACATCTTAAGACTGAAAGTGAGGTTGTCAAACCWGAACCAGATGAAATCAAGAGTTCATCCACAGGTAATTTTCTTAAAACTCTGGATTCGAAATTGATGGATGGCTGTACAGAAACGATAAGACAGGTCTTCGAGCAAGACTTGCTTGAGGCTTTGAACTATCCTCCTAAAGGTCATACAGATTCTTCTGAGTGTAACTCCTCAGATATTTTTGAAAGTCCATTAAAACAAAAGACGGACGAAGCTTCTACCTCATGCATACGAGAACCTCAAGTTCTTAATGATACCTCTGTATCTCGATATTCACACAAGGATTTTCTTGACTCTGGCTCTGAGTTAGAGGTGAACTCGTTTGAAGAGGAAGTTAAGACAGAGGTCGTTGCCAAAGAACCAGAGCTTGCAAAACCCCCTATTGAGAAAAAGATTCTCCTAGGTTCTGGTCGTGCAAGCATGACGAAAAATGCTAAATCCGCTCCCAAGTTTGAGTACATGGTAAAGAGTGCAAAGTTTGTTTCTTCTACTTCAAAGGGCTCAAATTCCAAATCTAAGCCAATTAAATTCACTCTGAAACAGAAGGGAAAATCCGTTGCTTGCTCTAACATTAGTTCCTCTGTTTCAGAGAGGCCTCCAAAGGCCAAAGGAGTAGGAAGGAAGAAGTCAGAGAAGACTCATTCTATGTTAAAACAATGAGATCTAGATAGGAACTTTGCTAGAACTACCAATGCTAGGAATGATTGTAATAATTTATTCTTTAAAGCTAATAAATCATTTTGTCATTCAAAATGTTTTCATAATTGTGAATGTGTTTCTCTGTTGTTGAAATTAAAACAACACTTCTCTGATCCTAACTGTCTTCTCTCTGGGTCATCAAAGTCTAAATCTAAGAAGACCCAGAATAAAAAGAAGGCTCCTAAAGCCAAGTCTGTTAATTCAGGTCAAGAGACGAAGCCTCTTCCCAAGCTTAAAAAACAACCCTCTGTCCCTAATCATCGAGGACCCATTATGAAATGGGTACCTAAATCCCTATAATTTGTTTTGYAGAAGCCGCATRTGGAMATTTGGTATMTTKACTCCKGATGCTCAAGWCACATGACMRGCAATAAGAGGTTGCTCTCMTCATACARAGAGAAGATTGRAGGAAAAGTGACCTTTGGKGATAATAAACAAGGAGAAATAAAGGGATWCRGKGATCTACTACAAGGTAAGGTTTCTGTCTCYAAGGTTGCTTATGTCTCTRGGCTTAAACATAAWCTTTTGAGMATAAGTCAACTGTGTGATTCTGGCTACAATGTCAAGTTCCAAAAGGAAGCTTGCTCCATTATGTCAGAATTAGGTCAGGAGTTGCTAAGAGCTAAGAGAAAAGGCAATCTGTATCTCATGAACTTCTCACCAAGAGACAACTCAGAGATGCTCTGTCTCGTGTCTCGCAAGAGTGAAGATGCTTGGCTTTGGCACCACAAGCTGTCTCATCTCAATTTCCAAAATATAGAGAAGCTTGTGAAGCATAATCTGGTTAACGGACTTCCTGCCATAAAGTTTGAAAATGACCATCTCTGCTTTGCGTGTGAAATGGGAAAGCTCAAAAGAGCATCCCATAAAACTAAGACAGATGTGTCCTGCGTCAGACCTCTGCACATGCTTCATGTGGATTTTTAATCTCTGTGGAGAGCTTGTCTGGTAAAAAGTATATCTTAGTCTTAATTGATGAATACTCACGATACTTGGATTGAGTTTGTAAGGCAGAAATCAGATGTCCCAGAGCTGCTAATCAAATTAATGACCAAGATTCAAGTACTTCTACAAAGCAAAATTCAGAAGCTGAGAAGTGATAATGGAACAGAGTTCAAGAACGCCAAGATCGACGCGTACTTGGACACATATGGCATAACTTAAAACTTCTCTACAGCAAGGACACCACAACAAAATGGTGTCGTAGAAAGAAAGAACAGAACTCTGGTCGAAGCTGCATGCACCATGCTAGCTAGCTCTGGTCTTCCAACCCATTTTTGGGCAGAATCAATCTCTGCTGCCTGCTTCATTCAAAATAGAGCAACGGTGGTAAAGAGGCACATGAAGATTCCCTACGAACTAATTAACCAAAGAAAGCCTAATGTCAAATTTTTACATGTCTTTGGTTGCAGATGTTTCATTCTAAATAATCGAGATCAACTTGGCAAGTTCGATAAGAAGGAAGATGAAGGCAAGTTCCTTGGTTATTCAACAAAAGCCAAGGCATATAGAGTCTTCAATCAATGAACCAAGACGGTCATGGAAAACATCAACGTCTCGTTCGACGATAGTCTCGATCTTAACCAAAAGACTTCCAATTCTCAAATGAAGTCAAGGGAATTGGAACTTAGGCTCCTATTTGAAGACTTCTATGGTGATGATGACATCTCTGTACAGGCACCAAGAGATGCATCTGCAGGTGTAAGTGAAGGATCACAAACGACAAGCACATCTGACTCTGGTCCTTCACACACCTCTGCTTCCACTGAAGATCATATCAATCCACAACCAGAGCAAACAAGCTCTGCATCAGAGCCCAGTCACATAGATCCAGAGCATAATACCTCTGGCTCTGCACCTGGTTCCTCTGTACCATCATCTGAGGGGGAGCAAACAGAGCCTTCTTCACCATCAATGAGCTTAATGCCAAACATGCGCATGGAACGGGATCAAACGTCCCCCACTACTCTATATGTCCCAAGAACAAAATTGACAAATGATCATCCTCTTCACCAGATTGTTGGTGAACCTTCAAGTGGCGTAAAGACACGGGCTGCCACAGCTAATGAATGTTTATTCGTAAACTTCCTTAGCATAGTAGAGCCTAAGAAAGTACATGAAGCCCTACAAGATCCTAGCTGGGTCGATTCCATGCAAGAAGAGCTCCAACAATTCGAGAGAAATAAGGTATGGACTCTTGTTCCTTTACCAAAGGATAAAATTCGTAACACCCCGGTTACATACCATATTTGTATAACCCAAAATATACATACGGGATATCATTTCTAGGTAATCCACCAAAAGTTAATTACATTTTAGTAAGTATTTGAAAATCCAAAATAAAAGCTTACAATCCTTAAGATTAAACATTTACTAACCAA
>NC_037530.1:23574784-23580467 GCF_001531365.2 Cynara cardunculus var. scolymus
AGGAGAAGTTTCCAGAACCTCTGTGATGGATGACAGAGGTTCTGTCACTTGAATCTTGTAAGATTGAGCTACTTCTATTGATTGTCCTCTGTTGTCTTCTGTGACAGATCAGCTTCTGTCAGTACTTTSTWGTTTTACTTTTTCTATACTTTTACATTTAAGGAATGAGAGCTAACAGTATGTGTTGTTCCTTTTCAGGGACAAATCTCCTTTTCTCATTTTCGATGTTGTTCTTGGCGTCTTTGGAATGTGTTCACCTCCATTTTTAGAAAAAAATCTTGTCCTGAAAGGTTAAGATATACATTGATTGCTCGGATTCACTCGATAGTTTATTTGTTCACAACTCTAGTGTACATCCGAGCAATTAATACTAGCTAGCTAGAACAAATATTTATTTTAGTTTCAAAAGTGCATATACTTGAATACTAATCTAAATTGATAATTGGTGCAGTAATATAAACAGAATAAAGTGGTTGGACTCATGGATACGACCGGTGATTATGGTAAATCCTCTAGGGATCGTGACTGTGATGGAGCTCGTGTTTGCAGCCATGTTCGTTTTGTTGGTAGTATGGTCTCCAGCCAATTACTTGCATGTCGGCTTCATCCACCTTCATATCCATATGTATAACAATTCACAAAACATTCAACTAGTATTTGACATTGAAGTCTCTCGATATCCATACCATGCATTGTGATAATGGCTTGGTCAAAAAGTGAATGCATATCTTTGTCTGGAATGGAGAAATGATAGTTCAATTTAGTTTGTTAACTGAGTGTTTTTGGGTTACAAAAAGATTTTTGAGATCATTTTTGGATCTAATATAAGTTGGTGATAATGAGGCAGCGACTCTACATAGATCGAGAACATAATTGTATCACCTTATGAAGAGAATAACTGAAAATCCTATGATCCGTATTTTGAGTGGAGTATGTTGATGTTGGTTACATTAGATGGTTACCAAGTGGTTTTTTGGCGGTGGCTTCAACAACATATTCTAAAGTGGATTCTTGATAATTCTCATTTTTTGTTCTTATTTCTTGTCACATCAATATGTTGGTTACTTTCATATCTTAAAGTTATAAAGGAATCTACCTTCAACTAATTCCTCTAATCCAGGTGTTCGTGTGCGATTCATGTCTTTTAATTTGATTTTAGTGAAAATTTAATTCCATACTTGGTACCTACAACATCATTAACTTACTGTTTCTTTAGCTTTGTTGCAATTCAAGGAACCGGGGGAGATCTTTTTTCATCGGAACTCATACTTTTAGCTTTTCATTATTAACATAGGAAAATACATAGTACTCCTAGAGTCTAAATGATGGTGAAAAACTATAGCTCTCTACCAAATAATTATATACCATCTTCTAGAAGTAAAAGATTGTCTTTTTGGTAGAAACATTAATAGTTGTTAAATATTTACTCTAATGACTTGGTAGAGAATGTTGAAATTAGTTGGATTGTATTATTCAAGGGCATATGAATGCATTGTATATTATAGTGTTTATTGTACATTGATGGTGTACTTTTCTTCTCAATATTTGTTGTATGTTTTTCAATTTTCTTCAATTACTATTTGTCTACTCTTTTGAACTTTTGTGGTACTTAATATTTTCATCAAAGTAGACAATTTTATTATTATTACCATATTTCTTATAAATGATTTTACTTTTGAATTTGTTATACATAAAATTCAGATTTCATTTTCTAACTAAGTAACAAAAATA
The DNA here is from genome assembly GCF_001531365.2 of Cynara cardunculus var. scolymus. Taxonomy (NCBI): domain Eukaryota; kingdom Viridiplantae; phylum Streptophyta; class Magnoliopsida; order Asterales; family Asteraceae; genus Cynara; species Cynara cardunculus. Next base: position 23,576,516 of record NC_037530.1, read on the forward strand.
ACAAACCCCTAATGTATAAGTGGGTCTTTAAAAGCTAAGAACAAATGATATGGTCTTTAAAAGCTAAAAAGCAAAAATAACAAACCCCTAATGTATAACAAACTCCATCGCTGCCTCTACCATAGTCGACCACGGACCACTATCGTCCATTGCCATCACTACTACCGCCGTTCGCTACCTCCAACTCCTCATATACTACAACAACCTTCTTCACCACCTCCACAACCACCGTCCACCACCGACTACCACCGTCTATTGCCACCTTTACAACCACCATCGGCCATCGACCACCACCATCCATTACCACCAACATTACCACCGTTGGCCACCTCCAACTCTTCCTATACCATAACAACTTCCTCATGATCTCCACAACCACTGTCAACCATCGACCACCACTATCCACTGCCACCACCACTACCACCATTAGCAATCTCTAACTCCTCCTCTACTGTAACAACCTCTTCCATGACCTCCATAACAACCGTGGACCATCAACCAGCACCATCTATTGCCACCTCACATCCACCATAACCACCACTACCTTCACTACATCAGCTATAACTACATCCCCCACCGTTGTCAACCGCCACCACCACCACAACCCACCATCTTCACGCCCTTTATAACCACCATAGTCCACCAACCACCACTGCCTCTACCTCCATAACCACCACGGCGACTGATAGGTGTTAATTTATTAACCCTATTACATCCTCTTCTTAATCATTTTCCTTTGTTTTATTTGCCCATTACTGTTTAAATTAAGTCCTTTTGTGTCATTTTATGTAATTTCTTACTTTTATATAAATTAGTAGTATTATTTCATAAGCTTATGTTATTTTGTTAATTATGCAGATTTTTGAGGTTTCTGGCCAGTCCTGTAGCAGTCCTATAGGATTCTTTTGTTGGAGTGGTGTTGCATCAGTCCTATAGGAGTGAGCAGTAGGCCGCATCATTTCTTTTGGGCCGAAACCTTGGATTGATGAGATTAGCTATTGATTGTAGGCTTGGGCTGTGGGCTAGCTTGTGGTATAAACTTTTATTTTGTACTAATGACCTTCCTTCTTGTATAGGTCTTATTCTCCTTATAAATAGGATTTGTTACTGAGCTAATTCACAACATTTTAACCTTTGGGTTTAACATTTTATTTCTATTATTTTGTCTAGCTTCGGGTTTCCTTGCTTAATAAGAACCGAATTTGTTACAGAATTTGCTACTTTGTTCTCAAGTATTAATCCAAGTTCTAGTGATCAAAGTTTCATCTCCTCCTTTCTTACTTTCGATTCTCAAAAGCTTTCTAACTTCCGTTACAAGTTTAAAATTAATCGGTCATTGTTGCAATACATTGGATTTTCTCCTTTGTGGCTCACGATTAATTTTCTTAGATAAAAATCTGTTTTCTAAGTGTTTGCAGGTATTTTCTTACTTTTTAGTGACGAAACTTGTTTTGCAAGTTTCATGACTTAGAGTACACGTTTCCTTACTTTCTTCAGTACTTTAGTTACTTTTAGTGACGAAACTTGTTTTGCAAGTACTTCCTTTTACTTTATGTATTTTCTTTTATAGTGTTTTACATTTCCTTGTACTTTATTTTTCTACACATTAATTTTCAGTATTTTAATTACTGTAATTTACTTTTCTGTACTTTACTTTTCTGCAATTTACATTCCAGCAATTTATCTTCCGGTTATTTATATTTCTTCACTTTAATTTACATTCTCGTAATTTATTTTCTGCAATTTACTTTTCTGCATCCGTTATTTACTTTTCAGTCTTTATATATTTCACAAGAAGAAACCGAGCGATGATGGGCTAAACGCCTTAGCTTGGGGTGTAAGGGAAGATTAAGATCAAAGCCGATGTGAAAGTAAAAAGGTGTCTTATTAGCATTATAGTCTAATTAGTTGTTTCATGTGATTAATATTTCATTGAAAAGATTACATTGAATTAACTGACAACTAATTTTATGTATGAAAATGTATTAACTTTTAGAGTTAAGATAAGTAAGAAAATCTGAGGTAATAGGAGAAAGCTATAAAGAGCTTTAGTATTTGACAAGTACTATACTCTTATGGTGTAGGATGATAACATTGTGTTGTGCTAGGATTCACGAAGTATAGCATAAATGATATTGTATCGATAGCACGTTGGCATGTGTGTACTCTTGAGAGGCCGTATGATCGGATAGTTGATACTGTTACAGTTTATAACATCATCCTGTGGTATTATAGAATTGTGGCAGGAGTGTTATGTCATCTTTCTACTAGATCACATGTTTTGTGTTTTAATCAACCTTTGCACCCTGTGCTTCTTTTTATGACTGATATTTTCTTAGTTGCTAATCAAACCACCCAATTTTAGATAAAACAAATCCCTCGAATATGTCATATGAAATTAGTTTTTAAAGACTGAACTTTTAAAGAACTTTACAACACTTTCTATGTGGAAATGATATCTGGTACATATAGTATTGTTACTTGTTACAAGACGATAGTAGTTCAAGGTGTATACTTGCACATAATTCTATTTTTGTGTTGAAATATGGGGTTGCATAAACCGAACATGCAAGTTTTTGGCGCCGCTACTGGGGAAAGCACGCTAAAGTTTTTCTTTTTAAGTAAAGTTAGTAAACGCACTGGTCATGCCAAGAATACTGCATGGTGAATTTTCCATTTTGATCCGGATATTGAACAAACATTCAGATAACGAAGAAGAACGCAGGGAGATCTGGTAGCTTTAACCTTTGAAACAATGGCTGAGAGAGTGATCCTGTAAAGAGAGGATATTACTAGAAATGCACAAAATAATCCACCTGAGGATGAGGTGCAAAACATCTTTCGTCTTGCAAAAGCTAAAAAAGGTGGCATTATGTCTTATATTATTCCTAATTTAACTCATTTGCACACAAGATTATATAAACCTACTATTGGTGCCACCCATTTTTTCATTTGAACCATTGATGTTTCAGAAATTACAAACTAACGGCCGATACGTTGGTTTGCCATCTGAAGATCCTCATTGTCATCTGCGATATTTCATGGAAATCACATATTCTTTTCTCATCACTGATGTTTCAGACGATGCTCTAAGAATAAAACTTTTCCATTTTCACTAAGGGATTGAGCAAGATCATGGTACAATTTCTTGCAACCAGACTCTGTGACAAGATGGAACGAAATGGCGGAATTTTTTTTTAAAAATACTTTCCACCCACGAGGAATGCTAAGTCCACAAATGAAATATGTACCTTGATGATGAAGCAGTCCCTGATGCATGGGATAGGTATAAAGAGTTGTTGAGAAAATTTCCTCACCATGGCATTCCGTACTGTATACAGCTAGAGACATTTTACAATGGTTTAAATCTCGTTGCTAGACAAATGCTCGATGCTACTGCAGGCGCAACTTCACAGCTTGCACCTATATTGAAGGTTTTCACATGAAAAGATTTCTAACAATAACGGACATTGGTCTAATCCACGTGCAATACCACTGAAGAAGACAATTGGGATACATGAGGTAGATGTTGTTTCAGCATTAACAACTCTGATCACTAAACTGCTTTCAAATCTGACATCTAGCCCACATGTGCAATCTGATGCTAACACCTTTAACCCCAATGAGCGGCACTCTTGTGAGTCCTATTTCACTGATCAAACTTCAATTCTTTAGAATAACAATGGCAGATTCAAGATATGGCATTCAAGAGCTCAAGATGAACATTAAGAACATTTGAGAGAAAAAATCAACTATTTAATATCAGTCAAACCTTACGTATCTTGATTTTACAATAAAGCTCTCTCWCWHWCTAATTACAAAGACTTAACCATATTTATATGGTCAAACATACAAAGACAAGGTCAAAGTCAAACCTATAAGAAAAGTCAAACACGCTGACTTTTTACAATTATAGACTATTTATAAACTTTCAAGACGAATACAATTAATA
>NC_037530.1:23583143-23592322 GCF_001531365.2 Cynara cardunculus var. scolymus
TTCTCATGTTCAATTCAGTTTCAAGGTCTGTCTTTAGATCAGACAATTTCTTTGAAGTATCCAGGAGTTTACCTTCTAACTCCTTCTGAATCATTTSAARKYKTTTCTTCTGATTAACCAACTCTCTCTTCTCTTCATCTGAGCCGCTTTTGTCATTCTCTGAAGCGATATCAAGCCATTTCCTTTTCTCAGTAAGCTCTTTTGCAATTGCTGTATACTTCTTTGAAGTATTTCTTTTATCGATAGCAAATTGCTTTTTCTCTTCGTCTAAAGCCTTTTGCTTTAAGTCAATGCTTTCAGACAGTTTCTGTAACTGGCTCTAACAGTCTTCGGAGATGTCTGTCTTTTCTTTAGCATTCTTCTCTCTTTCCAAAATGATAAACTGCTCAAAATCCGAGATTTGCTCTAGAAGCATCTTGGCATTTAGCTCGAGAGAGTTAATCTTATTCTCATAAGATTCTCGTTCAGCTCCAAACTTTCTTTCAACTTCCATCATTCTCTTCTGTTCTATCTCCATCTCTTTCCTTTCATCATTTAAAATCTTTTCAGTCTTTAAAACCTTTTCCTTTTCTAATCCAAATAATCTTCTAAACTCATTCAGCTCATTCTCAGTCTTGTGGAACTTCTCAGTTAAATCCTTGATATCTGAATTGCTCCTTAGAGAATTCCTCTCAGCAATTAGTTCAATTTGAACTTTGTAGAGTTTGTTGTGCAAATCTTTATAAGATTGACTCCTTGATTTTCTTTCTTTGTCAAATTYTACTGTRATATTATCCAAGGATTTGTTAAGTTTATCTAACTCAAATTTGGATTCATCCTTAACTTTTTCTATCTTTTCTTTATATTCTCGATGCAAAGTTTCATTACATTTCACATTAACATAATTCTGAAGTTTAAAGTTCTTTTCCAGTTCAGCATACTTTGCTCTCAATTCTTGATTCTCCTTCATTAGAATATCTGCCATTTAAACAAGTAAAATTGATCAGTTAAGGATCTATGCAGTTAACACAATTGATTACATCATTAATCAAAAAAGGTGATTTGACAGCAAAGTAATTCTCTCTCTCCAATCTATCTTACATTCATCTTTGTTCTTGAGATTTGATGATGATTACATCAAGATTCGTATGAAATCTGAACTATTCAACTCTTTTGAGCATTGTCCTGGAAATCCTAAACAAGTAAATTTTGTTAACAATACTGGACCATTTTCACAAACTTACAATATTGGATGGCGAAATCATCCAAAATTTCCATGGTATAGTCCAACTCTTAATCCACTAATGCCAAAACCACAAGGACAATCAAATTTTCAGCCACAAGGACAGTCCAATTTTCAACAACAAGGCCAAGCTAATTTTCACTCACAATCACACCAAGGCACTCATAATCAGTAGGCTAATTTTAAACTCAAAATCATTAGCCTTCTTTCCAAAACAAGCCCAAACAGCATGCCAAATCATCTACTTCCTTGGAAGCAATGATGAAGGGTTTTATGACCCAAACTCAGACATCAATTAAAATTCTTGAAAATCAAATGGGACAAATGGTTTTGGAGATGAGGAGAAGACCAGTAGGTTCTCTATTTAGTGATACAGAGACACCTCAGAGAGAAGGAAAATAACATGTTAAGGTTGTTACCTTGAGGAGTGGAAATACTTTAATAGAAAATACCCAAAAAGAACAAAAAGAACCAAGCAAAATAGAGCCTAAAAAGAAAATTGTGGTACCATATTTTGTTACCTAAGTAACATCTCCTGTTACTACAATTCCTATGAACCGGTTAGATAGTACTAGTTGGCCTCAACCAATAATTAAGCTCATTGATATTACCACCATTCCAAAAAAAAATCAGAATCTCCATTACTATTTCCTGATGAACCTAAAAAAATCTAGACACCCGAAGAAAGTATTGTACTTGATGTGTTACAATCTGGTGGCAGTCCCACAATATCTGTCCAGACCAATCCTATAATCCCTTGTAGAACTGAATCACAATCCATTTAGAACCAACTTTGAAACCCATTCCCTCACCTATTCTTCAAAACACTACTTCTCCTGTAATCACTCTTATATTCCTTATCCCCAAAGGTTAAGGAATCAAAAGGAATAATTACTATTTAGAAAATTTCTTGATGTTTTTAAACAATTACATACAAACTTACCTTTGGTTGAGGCTATTGAACAAATGTCAAGTTATGATAAGTTTCTAAAAGACATTTTGAGTAAAAAGAAAAGGTTGACTGAGTATGAGACTGTAGCTCTGACTGAAGGGTGCAGTGCTCTATTATCAAGTAAAATTCTTCTTAAGCTTAATCCTAGAAGCTTTACAATCTCATGTTCAATAAGAGGAAAAGAAATAGAAAAGGCTCTATGTGACTTAGGTGCTAGAATAATCCTTATGCCTTTATATGTTTCAATACCCTAGGCATAGGTGAACCTAGACCCACCACTATGACTCTACAATTAGCTGATAAATCCATAACCTATCTTACAATTAGCTGACCATGAAAGTCCAAGATCAACAAGTGACTTTTAAAATTTTTAATTCTCTTAGGTACCTTGAAGAAAGAGAATAATGTTCTACGTTAAGTCTGATAAAATCCTGGTGTCAAGAGAAAAGTTTGGGGGATATCTTAGGTTTATCTGAGTCTGATAGTGATGTAGAGGAAGATTTTGAGAAAGTAGAAACACCACAAGACTTTGTAGCTTTTGAAGTTTTAGAAACTGAGGAGAGGAAAACACTTGTTCTTTCCTTAGATGTTACACCTGACCTAGAACTGAAACAACTTCCTTCATATTTGAAGTATGCATTTCTAGGAGATCCAGGGAAGTTTCTAGTCATTATTTCATCATCATTACCAAGAAGAGAAGTTGGTTGACATGTTGAAACTACAAACCAAAACCATAGGATGGACCATTGCTAACCTCAAATGAGATAAGTCTCATCATTTTTCAACATAAAGTTATTTTAGATGACAAAAATTTCACCTCCATTGAGCCTCAAAGAAGACTAAACCTTGTTATGAAACAGGTTATTAAAAAAGAAAATTTAAATGGGTTGATGCTGGCATAATTTATCCTATTGCTAGTAGTACATGTGTCAGTCTGTGCATTGTGTACTCAAAATGGGTGGAGTCACTACTGTACAAAATTAGAAAAATGAACTTATACCTACTAGAATAGTAACTGGTTGGAGGATATGTATGGACTATAGAAGGCTTAACAAAGACACTCAAAACGACTATTTTTCCTTACCATTCATTGACCAAATGTTAGATAGACTAGTAGGAAAAGAGTTTTATTGTTTCTTAGATGGCTACTACGGTAACAATCAGATTGTCATAACATTGGATGACCAGGAAAAGACTACTTTCACATGACCATATGGAACTTTTGCTTTTAGAAGAATGCCTTTTGGACTTTGTAATGCTCCTGCCACTTTCCAAAGGTGTATGATGTCTATTTTCCCTAATATGTTAGAACACTCCATGGAAATTTTCATGGATGATTTTTCAGTCTATGGGACATCATATGACCTATGTTTACAAAACCTTGAAGAAAGTCATAAAAGATGTGAAGAAACAGATTTGGTTTTAAACTGGGGAAAATGTCACTTTATGGTAAAAGAGGACATACTGTTAGGAAATTTAATTTTCAAAAGAGGCATTGAAATTGATAAATCAAAGTTAGAGGTAATTAAAAAGTTTGCTGAACCAACAACTGTAAAAGGAATCAGAAGTTTTTTTGGGACATGCAGGTTTTTACGTGAGGTTTATTATAGATTTTTCAAAAATATTAAAATTTCCTTGTTTATTATTATACCATGACCTGGTTTTAATTTTAGTGAAGATTGTAGAAAAGCTTTCACCATTTTTAAAGAAACATTGGTCACTGCTCCTGTAGTGATAACATTTGATTAGTCCAAACCTTTTGAAATAATGTGTGATGCTAGTAACTGGCAGTTAGAGTTGTTTTAGGCCAAAAGAAAGAAAAAAAATTCCATCCTATTTATTATGCAAGCAAAACTCTTAATGATGCTCAAATCAATTAAATCACTACTAGAAAAAAATTATTAGTTATGGTTTTTGCTTTTGAAAAAATCAGATTGTTATAACCAGGTTTGAGACAACCTAGGTTGAGGTAATTTTTACATGTTTATTATGTGGATTACGTGAAATATGCATATCTAAGTAGAAATGCATGAACTATATATGTGAACATGATATTGTGCATTCATATATGTGAAAAGATGGCATAACATATATGATTTATACATGTATGCATGTGGTGTGAAGCATACATAAGGTGGTGCATATTTATGACAAGTTATTCTGGTGGAAACATTATTTTATTCAAAAACTTATACCTTCATGGTCAAGAAACCATGATTTTTATAATAAAAAAACCCACCACCCAAGATTATTTCTATTGGTTAAAGCTTTCACCGCCTATGAGTTTTATAATTAAAATAATCTTCACTGCCATGGTAGGAGTATTTAAAGAAATAAAAAGATAAGATTCGATCTTATCATTTCATTTGAAGAAAAATATGTTGAAAGAGAAAAAGAGTGTTCTGGCGGTGAGAAGTGTTCTCGAAGGAATCTTTTGTTCAAAGCTGTTTGAAGAGCTTGTGATTTGCTGTGTGTTTTAAAATTCCAAATTTGTGATTATTAAGGTGAGTTTTTTTAAACTACCGTTGATTATAAACTGTGAGTTTCATAAATACTGTTGATTATACACTGTGAGTTTTTGATGACTAAAATCTTTATATTTTGTTATATAAACTGTTGGGTTTTGATAGTGGTTTTGAAGATAAGATGGTAAAACTATTTTGATAGTTTAAAGGTGTTATTGTTATATATTTGAGTATTAAAAATTGTGTTGGGAAGGATAAAGAAGGGATTGCTTCTTTAAAACAGTTTTGGAAATGATATCCTGTTTTGAGGATTTGAAAAGGGATATGATGTTTTGGAAATCATTGAAAGGAATAGATTGTTCTTAAGTTTGAAAGGTTTTGATGATAAAACCGTTGGTTAAAAACTATAGAGAATATTCTTTTGAGACGATTGTGATTTTGATTTGTCTTCATTTGAAATTAATCTATAGATTTTATGGATAAAACTATGAATGAGGATTCGATAAGATGGTTGTGACTGCGGTCCTTCATCYGAACTAGTTCATAGATTTTGAAGAAGAAATAAGGGTGGCATATCAAGGAGAAGTGTCTTTGTGATTTGAGAACTCAAAGATATTGTTCTTATTAGAAATAATAGTATTGATGTTATTGAGAAGGGGAAAATTTGGCCTATGGCCATTGGTATTGGTTAAAAGTGTTTTGGAACAGAATGGTTATTTTTATGAGAAATCATAGGGGCTCTGGTTGTTCCTTGTAAGGAACCAGAGGAGCTCTGGTTGGTCCTCATTATTGGACCAGAGGATTCTGGTTATTGATTTAGAGAATGAGCAAGTTTTTACTAAATATACTAATTGGACCAGAGGCTCTGTATCTACTAATAAGAGCTTCTATGTCAAAATCATATTTTTAGAAGTTTTACGAAAATGATTTTATACTTAGAATCTTTTTATGAAAAACAGACCAGAGGCTCTGGTTGACTTACACGTTGAACTAGAAGCTCTGGTTAGTACAACCAGGGGCTCTGGTCGGGGAACTAGAAGCTCTGGAAGAGAGACCAGAGGGGCTCTGGTCGAGGAACCAGAAGCTCTGGAAGAGAGACTAGAGGGGTTCTGGTCCTAGTTATTGAAATATATTCTAAGTGTGGTTTGGAACCAGAGGCTCGATGGACCAAAACAGAATCTGATTTTATTCTGCATGTTGTGAAATGATTATGTGATAAATGTTTTGGTGATCTTCACCCTGCATCATATAAAAGGGAACCTCACTAGACATTATGTCTAACCCTCATTTCGTGTTTTCAAAATATGCGTGCAGGTAATGATAATAAGGGAAAAAGCATTAAGTGAATTACTTCCCTATGTGTTTAGCTGTTTTGGAAGCATAGATGCTAGGATGCAAGAACATATACTTTTGAAATTTTGGGTTGCGTATTTTACATTATAGACTCTTGTATCAAGGACCTATGTGGGGGAAAACAAGTATTCTATATATGAAATATGTGTTATATGCAATGTATGGATTTGGGGGTGTTACAGAGTTGGTATCAGAGCCTGAGTTTAAGGGATTTAGGTATTCACATGCATGATACCTTGACTTAAACTATTTCATTGCATATTAGGGTCCCATACATAGTTAGCCCTTTGGAATAAATATAATAAGTTAAGAGATCAGTGTGTAAGGTATTTTTGGATTACATCTGGCCAATGTAATTTTGGAATCTACAGGTACATAACTGAACTTGGACACTTTATTATATTTGGGAATGTGAAAAATGTGTGTTTTAACTTTGTTATCTACAGATGGCTAGTAGATCAAGAAAGTCAGAAAGGATCACCCACCCCAATGAAGAAGAATCCCCTGTTGCTCCTATTGGCACCTCTGAGGGCAGAAGCAGACGCAGAGGTAGAGGCAGAGGTAGGGGGCAGACCAGAGGCAGAATAAGCCAGCCAGAAATTAATATGAATCAAGCAAAATCAAACTCTTAAAATATATATCAAGAACGAATATCTCACCCAGAATATGTAACAAGAGACATATTAGCTGAAGAAATGGGAAAACTAAGGGAAACCTTGAATTCTATTTTGAGGAATCCTGTCAGAATAGAGACAGACAGAATTGAAGTTACTCCATCGATTCTAATTCTCAATAACAGGGAAGGAGACATAAAGATGTTTCTAACTTGTAAACCACCAACCTTCTCGGGAGAAAGAGATCCAATTAAAGCTATGTGTTGGGTTAAAGAGATGGAGTCTGTATTCAATACCATCCGATGTGCAGAAACAGATAAAGTCAGATTTGCAATCTCTGTGCTGAAATCAAATGTGTTATTTTGGTAGGAAGTAGAATCCTTAGCCAGAACAGATATTTTGCAAACTATGACATGACTAGAGTTTGTCAACATATTCAAGGAGCAGTTTTGCCCAAAAGCTGCCGTTAGACAAATGGAAGAAGACTTTCTAAAATTGGAACAAGGAAACAGAACTGTAAGGGAATATACAGAGAAATTCATTGAATATTCAAGATTTGCAGAACATTATATTTCCTTTGAATCTAGAAAAGTGGAAAGGTATATTTGGGGATCGAAACCATCAATCCGAGAATTTGTCATAGCCATGAATCCGGCTACATTTTCGTTGACCGTTGATGCATCAGAGGTAACATAAAGAAACAAGAACAGAAAAGAAGAAGGGAAAACAATATAAAAGAGGAAATGGGAAGGTCCATCAACCGAATACAAAGGACCAAAAGTTGTAAAGCATGGAAACAGGCCCATACAAAGATTCAATGAAAGGACTTGTCCCCGATGTCATCAAGTTCATCAGGGAGAATGCAGGATTGAGCTAAGGAAATGTTATTAATGTGGTAAAATAGGTCATTTGTCGAATGTTTGCCCACAGTTAAAAGGTGTTTTAATTGTAATTCTCCAGATCACCTCAGACCAAATTGCCCACAATTGAAAGCCCCGCAGTTAACCATGGGGAGCAATACATCAACAGGCCGAGGAAGACCAAATATGGGCAGAGGAGCAATGGGTGGGGCGCGGGGTCGATCTTTTCAAATGACCAAACATGAAGCGAAAACTACACCCGATGTAGTAACAGGTATATTTTTCGTGAACTCCTTACATGCTAAGGTGTTATTTGACTCGGGTGCAAACTTCTCATTTGTATCCCCATCGTTTGCCTTTTGTGCTCATATGAATTTTGTGCCACTTGACGATAAGTGAGTAGTTGTACTGCTAACGGACAAGTATTTGTGAGTTATAAGTTTAAAAACTACACTATCATGATTGAGGATTGTGAGCTACCCATCCGATTGTTTCCCATGCCTATGAAAGAATTTGATGTGATAATAGGGATGGATTGGTTGGCAGAAAATAAGGCCAGCATCGTTTGAAATGAAAAGATGATTAGAATTATGTTACCTGACAGAGGGACAGTCGTAATTTATGGTGATCGTCAGGATCATCGTACCAGTTTGCTATCTGTGATGAAAGCTAAAAAATATATCCAAAAGAAATGCCAAGGATTTTTAGCTTACATAATTGATGCTAAGAAAGAACAGAGTAAGCAAGAATTAATTCCGGTTGTCAGTGAATATTCTGAAGTCTTTCCAGAAGACTTGTCAGGGCTACCTCGAGATATAGTTATTGAATTTTGGATTGATTTAATACCTGGAGCAACACCTGTAGCAAAAGCACCGTACAGATTAGCTCCATCAGAATTAAAAGAACTAGTTACGCAATTAAAGGATTTATCAGACAAAGGATTTATCAGGCCAAGTACTTCACCATGGGGAGCTCCAGTTCTGTTTGTAAAAAAGAAAGATGGCACTATGCGTATGTGTATTGATTATCGAGAGTTAAATAAATTGACCATAAAGAACAAATATCCATTGCCCAGGATCGATGATTTGTTTGATCAACTAGTAGGAGCCAGTTACTTCTCAAAGATTGATTTGCGATCGGGATACCATCAGTTGAAAGTCAAAGAAAATGATATAGCAAAAACAGCATTTCGAACGAGGTACGGGCACCATGAATTCTTGGTTATGCCATTTGGTTTAACTAATGCACCTGCAGCTATCATGGATCTAATGAATCGAATATGTAGAGAATACCTCGATAAATTTGTCATTGTATTTATCGATGATATTCTTATATACTCCAAAACCCAAGAAGAGCATGCAGAACATCTTCGATTGATCCTTGAGCTTTTGAAAAGAGAAAAGTTGTATGCTAAACTATCAAAGTGTGAATTTTGGTTAAGAGAAGTCCAATTTCTGGGGCATCTTATATCTAAGGATGCAGTCAAGGTAGATCCAGCAAAGATTGAAGCTGTTGCAAAATGGGAGGCACCAAAAACACCATCTGAAATTCGAAGTTTCTTGGGATTGACAGGCTATTACCGCAAGTTTATTCAAGATTTCTCTAAAATAGTCGCGCCTTTGACGAAATTAACTCGAAAAAATATTAAATTTCAGTGGGAAGAAGAACTGCAGAAAGCCTTTCAGTTATTAAAAGATCATTATTGCAGTGCTC
>NC_037530.1:23592983-23594726 GCF_001531365.2 Cynara cardunculus var. scolymus
CAATCTGGAAATGGGATCATATTACGATGGACTTTATCATGAAATTTCCCCGAACTCCAAAAGCTTATGATGCAATATGGGTAATAGTGGACCGTCTATCAAAGTCTGCAYATTTCCTACCAATGAAAGAGACTTATTCATTGGAAATATTGGCTCAAATCTATATTAAAGAAATTGTGACTAGACATGGAGTTCTATTGTCCATCATATCTAATAGAGACAGTCACTTTACTTCAAAGTTCTGGGAAAGTCTGCAAAGAGCTTTTGGATCACAAATTAGATTAAGTACGCTTATCACCCACAAACAGATGGACAAAGTAAAAGAACCATCCAAACTCTCGAAGACATGTTGAGATCTTGTGTCATCGACTTCAGGGGATCATGGGAAGAACATTTGCCGTTGATAGAATTCGCCTACAATAATAGTTATCACTCCAGCATCCAAGCGGCACCTTATGAAGTSCTATATGGAAGAAAATGTCGAACGCCATTATGTTGGAATGAGGTAGGTGAAAAACAGTTGACAGGTCCCAAGATTGTGCAAGTAACATCTGAAAAGATTGACCAGATTCGAGCAAAAATCAAAATTGCCCAGGATCGACAGAAAAGCTATGCCGACAAACGAAGAAAACTGATTGAATTTAAAGGTATCTCCATGGAAAAGTGTTATTTGGGAAGAAAGGTAAGCTTAGTCCAAGGTATATTAGACCATTCAGAATCTGCAAAAGAATTGGACCGGTAGCTTATCAGTTGGAATTACCAGAAGAACTCCGCTTAATTCACAACACCTTTCATGTATCAAATCTACACAAATGTTTGGCAGACTCAAGTTTAGCAATACCACTTCTTGAGATTAAACTTGACAAGAAGCTGAGTTTTATCGAGACACCAGAGGCAGTAACTGACAGAAAGACCAGAGTATTGAGAAACAAGGAGATCAGTTTAGTAAAAGTGCGGTGGCATTTTCATAAGGGTTCAGAAGCAGCTTGGGAATTAGAATCTGATATGAAAACCCAATATCCGTGGTTATTTGAATAATTGAATTCCGGGACGAAATTCTTTTAAGGGGGGAAAAATGTTATAACCAGGTTTGAGACAACCTAGGTAGAGGTAATTTTTACATGTTTATTATGTGGATTACGTGAAATATGCATATCTAAGTAGAAATGCATGAACTATATATGTGAACATGATATTATGCATGCATATATGTAAAAATATGGCATGACATATATGATTTATACATGTATGCATGTGGTGTGAAGCATACATAAGGTGGTGCATATTTGTGACAAGTTATTCTGGTGGAAACATTATTTTATTCAAAAACTTATACCTTCATGGTCAAGAAACCATGATTTTTATAATAAAAAACCCACCACCCAAGATTATTTCTATTGGTTAAAGCTTYCACCGCCTATGAGTTTTATAATTAAAATAATCTTCACCGCCATGGTAGGAGTATTTACAGAAATAAAAAGATAAGATTCGATCTTATCATTTCATTTGAAGAAAAATATGTTGAAAGAGAAAAAGAGTGTTGTGGCGGTGAGAAGTGTTCTTGAAGGAATTTTTTTGTTCAAAGCTGTTTGAAGAGCTTGTGATTTGTTGTGTGTTTTAAAATTCCAAATTTGTGATTGTTAAGGTGAGTTTTTTTAAACTACCGTTGATTATAAACTGTGAGTTTTATAAATACTGTTGATTATACACTGTGAGTTTTTGATGACTAAAATCTTTATATTT
>NC_037530.1:23595581-23639480 GCF_001531365.2 Cynara cardunculus var. scolymus
GTTTTGGAACAGAATGGTTATTTTTATGAGGAATCATAGGGGCTCTGGTTGTTCCTTGTAAGGAACCAGAGGAACTCTGGTTGGTCCTCATTATTGGACCAGAGGATTCTGGTTATTGATTTGGAGAATGAACAAGTTTTTACTAAATGTACTAATTGGACCAGAGGCTCTGTATCTATTAATAAGAGCTTCTATGTCAAAATCATATTTTTAGAAGTTTTACGAAAATGATTTTATACTTAGAATCTTTTTATGAAAAACAGACCAGAGAGGCTCTGGTTGACTTACACGTTGAACCAGAAGCTCTGGTTAGTAAAACCAGAGGCTCTGGTCGGGGAACTAGAAGCTCTGGAAGAGAGATCAGAGGGGCTCTGGTCGAGGAACCAGAAGCTCTGGAAGAGAGACTAAAGGGGTTCTGGTCCTAGTTATTGAAATATATTCTAAGTGTGGTTTGGAACCAGAGGCTCGATGGACCAAAACATAATCTGATTTTATTCCGCATGTTGTGAAATGATTATTTGATAAATGTTTTGGTGATCTTCACCCTTCATCACATAAAAGGGAACCTCACTAGACATTCATGTCTAACCCTCATTTCATGTTTTCAAAATATGTGTTCAGGTAATGATAATAAGGGAAAAATATTAAGTGAATTACTTCCCTATGTGCTTAGCTGTTTTGGAAGCATAGATGCTAGGATACAAGAACATATACTTTTTGAAATTTTGGGTTGCGTATTTTACATTATAGACTCTTGTATCAAGGACCTATGTGGGGGAAAACATGTATTCTATATATGAAATATGTGTTATATGCAATGTATGTATTTGAGGGTGTTACCCAGATCATACTTGATGGGAACCAAAGTGATTGTTCATACTGATCATGCTACCATCAAGTATCTTATTTCCAAAAAAAAATGAAAAAGCTAGGTTAATAAGGTGGGTCTTGCTTTTGCAAGAGTTTGATTTGAAAATCATTGATAGAAAATGTGTGGATAATCAAGTGGCTGATCATCTATCAAGATTAGAAAAACAAGACAAACCAGTATAAGGTAGTGACATCTGTGAAGTATTTCCAGATGAAAGGATTTTGGTCCTACAACATGCTTTAGTACCTTGGTTTGTTGATCTTGTTAATTACTAGCTTGTGGGATTATTCCCAAAGAATTCATCAAATATCAAATAAAGAAACTCATCTATGATCCAAAGAAATATTTATGGGATGACCCTTCTTGTTTAAAAATTGTGCAGATCAAGTGATCAAAAGATGCATCATAAAAGAAGAAGTGGCATCAGTCCTACAGCACTGCCATATAGGACCTTGTGCAAGTTATTTTGGAGAAAGTAGGACAACATCCAATCTACAATCAGGACTATATTGTCCTACTTTACACAATGATGCTCATAACTTTGTAAAAAGTTTCTATCAATGTCAGTGAAGTGGAAATATCACTAGAAGAAATGAAATGCATTTAAATGGAATTCTGAAAGTAGAATTATTTGATGTTTGGGGTATAGACTTTATGGGACCTTTTCCGCTGTCCAATAGTTGTGTCTACATATTGGTTGATGTGCACTATGTGTCCAAATTGGTGGAAGCTATGGCTTGCCATTCCAATGATGCTAAAACAGTTATTAAGTTTTTATAAACGCACATGTTCACTAGATTTGGTACACCTCGTGCCTTAATTAGTGATGAAGGCACTCACTTCATAAACAACCTACTAGAAGAAGTTCTTGACAAGTATGACATCAAGCATATAGTAGCCACTGCCTACCATCCTTAGACCAATGGATTAGCTGAATTGTCAAATAAGGAGATAAAAGGAATTTTAGCCAAAGTAGTCAAACCACATAGAAAATATTGGGCCTCTAAGTTAGATGTGCTTTATGCGCCTATCAGGCTGCTTTCAAAACCTTTATTGGTATGTCACCCTACAAACTGGTCTTTGGAAAAGCATGTCATTTACCTGTAGAACTGGAGCACAAAGCCTATTAGGCTATTAAGGAGCTTAATATGAATTTAGACGATGCTGGGAGAAAAAGAACCAACAACTCTGCGAACTAGAAGAACACAATAATTTTTTCCTAGGAAAGTACTAAACTTTACAAAGAAAATACAAAAAAATGGCATGATAAAAGGATTCTTCCAAAAGAGTTCACTAAAGGTTAAAAAACCTTGTTATTTAACTCTATGTTAAAATTATTTCTTGGAAAACTAAATTCAAGATGGACCGGACCTTACATCATTGGCAAAGTGTACCCTTACGAAATTATAGACTTAATAGATCCAGGTAGAGGTACTACTTTCAAGGTAAACGGACAAAAGTTAAAACCTTTCTTTGATCTCATGGCTCTCACATAACCTGTTGATGTTGTTTTTCTAAAATAAATATCTAATAATTGGGTTTTCCATAAAGCCAAGCTTAGTGTAAATATTGCTTTTTAAATTTTTATGTTTTATTTTACTTTATATTTTTAAAGTTTAGTTTAAATTTAATTTTTTTAGGATAAAATTCTAATTTTAGTTGTTTTTATTATCATTATATTAAAATTTTGGGCTTAGCTAAATTTTGGGCTGAGGCTTTTGTAACAAGCCCATGGCTACTTTTCTTTTCTCTTTGTTTATCTCATTACATAGGCCCAAGGCATTTCGGCCCATCTCAAGGCCCGCATCATCACAAAGGTCGATTGAATTAGCCTTCCAAGAATTCTCAAATCAATCCACACCTTGCAGCATATTGTACTTGTTTCTTGCAGATTACAACTCACCCAGGCCATAATTTTCAAAAGTGATTTGACTTCCTAGTTGGCGCCCTAAAGAATCTGCAAATCGAGTACAAATTCTGAGCATTCAACCGTTCTTCCAATAAAGGTTAGTACAATTGTCACTTCAAATTGAAAACTGATTTTCATACTTGGGGAAGAAGCATTCACGAACTTAAAAACACTCTGATTTCTCATCGCATTCACTGTCCATTCATCATTTCCCTTCATCCTCGACACAGTGCTCTTTCACCATTACTATGAACTCTAATAGTTATCATCAAGTCTCGACCAAGAAGGAGAGTATCACCCTCTGATGCTACCCTATCTCAACCCACAAACACTGAAGCCTCTCACAATAGACCCACTACCCAGCCAGAAAGCATTATTCATGCTATACCTCTTAACCAAGTTCCTTTTGAGGAACCACCACCATAACCTCTAATCACAAGAAGGTTAATAAGGAGTAAAGCAAAGGGGAAAACTAATCTGAAGCCATTCAAGAAAAAGAAAGGGAGTGTGGTTTTAGTATCTGCTGACACTGATTCATTGCCTGATCATGAATCACCACAAAGTAAAGTGCAAAAATCTACAAGAGGTAGCACTTCTAATCCTTTGGATGCACTAGCAGAGGTTGCTAGGGCACAAGTAATCACACCACCATCTTCCCCTATGAAAACTCCACAACAAGAAACAAGTATCTCCATACCCCTACCTTTGACTGTCAATATGGTTACTGCTTTCACCTCAAGACCCTCAAGCCAGTGTCGGCACCCTGTTGAGGTAATCCCTTGATGAGGCAATAGATGCCTCAAATGAAATTTTAGGGATAAAGAAAACCCCTCCACAAACCGAGGCCCCTACCATCACCATGGTTAATATTAAACCCCCTTTGATCACTAAAATCACACCTAAGGGTAGTTCCTCTTTCAAACAAGGTGTCCATGAAGCGCTTGCAGCCATGGACATATTCATTGGAATAGAACCCTCTACTAATCAAACACCCTCCATCAACCCAATCCCCATTACAGATATTGTTTCCAATCCAATCCCATCCATTGAACCTTCTAATACCTATGATGATCAACCAATGGAAGAATACCTAGCCAATGAGCCTTCTGAACCTCTTACTTAGGGATGGGAATGGGGCGGGGATCCTAACACCCCTCCCCGTCCTGATCCCCCGTATGTGTCCCCGTCCCCTATAACACACATGTTACTGAAACACTATTACCGCATAATTCTTGAGTTTAATTACAAGGAAAATCTCAACAAAATATGGGATACATGTATATACCATCAAAAGATAAGTTTGTACCAACATTTACATCTAAACTACCGAAGAGTGTTCATACGGAAAACATCAACCCGGAAAAATGACAATTATACAATTAATACCCAAAAGTATAAACTACCATGTACCAAAAAATGACGATCCCTGCTTCCGACACGAACAATCAACGGTCAAACAACTTTCTCTTTACCCCTATCTTCTTTTCCTGAAACGTTTACCACAAGAAGGATAAGCTAACAAAGCTTAGTGAGTTTAAATGGACATCATGTGCATCATGTCTCACATAAGTTCACATACAATGAAAGTCAAGGAGTACAAGGGTCAATTATCATCAAATGCCTGTTCTATCAAAGCATATTTTCTCAAGGAAACAATAAAGGCAATCAACTTTCAACGAGTACTCAATCACATGAACTTATCCCATAAACACATCGGATACTCATAATCATGCTATGTATAGCTAGTACATTAACCAACAATTTATGAATAAAACAATCAACAAAGATTTGGTTTAACTGACCAATCCATGTTCCTCCACTTCCGGATGGTGTACAAACCCTATACTCATCTTCTTGCAATAACCATCCTCCATCCCCGGACAGATGAGTAGGGACAGCCCCCTCCGGTTGTCTCACCCGGATCCAAAGGTGCCCGACAACCAGCGCCCAACACAAGAACAAAGCAACAAAACAAACCATTACAAGGAGTGATCATGGTATAACAAGTATGAAGACTATAAGGATAGGACATATACACATATAGCACAAAATAGACACATATTCAAGTAAACTCACATTACAATTCAGTTGTATTAAACCAAGTGGTCGAATACCTATTCCAATTCCAATTCAAAGGTTGAAAACCACCTCCAAGACTTCCATACAATCTTAAACAATCCCTGGAAGTCATATTCAAAGTCTCATTAGTGATGCACATCAAGAACTTACACAAATCTCATTTCAATTAAGGCACTCTACTTTGAATTCCATTCTAAACACTTAACTTGCAGACCCATTTTGATGCTTTCAAACTCAAATTCACCAATTCACCTCTGAAGGTAAGTTGTATCACTTTGTCTTACCTTTTCAGAGCTTATTTATACATAATTTTAGGAATCTTATACTATTTTCTAGGATTTTTCAAAGACAGGGCTATAACCATGCTAACATATGCTCAAAACATCCATTTTTCATTAAAAAAACATGACCAATACTAGTCCAATCATTTTCAAATTCATAGATTCACTTATTTTTACCATATTACACAATAAATTAATCATAAACCAAGATTATTACATCAATTTCCTACCAATTTCATCATATTTCACTTTGCCTCCAAAAAATCAACACATGTTCTTGAGTTAACATTATACTTTTCAAGAAATCTTACAGTCCATCCATGGATTTCACATACTAATAGATAATAACACTTAATCTTAACATAATTTCATTACTAAATCATCACATGCATGGACTTAAAACTAATCAATTATGTACAATATCAAAAATAAGGCTAGGAGGTGAGTTTTACCTTTGATTTCTCCTCAAATCCTTCAAAAGTCTTGTTAAATCACTTGATTTAGGGTTAGATTAGCTCCCAAGTGTGTGTGTTCTCACCTTAGAACACCAAGCACTGATTTTGGGTTAAATGTGGGGTAAAATGGGGCTGTTTTGGGTTTTTTCACGACTTAAACCCGAGTTGGGTCGGATTTGATTCGGTTTGGTACCCATTTTGACTACTAAACACTAAAAATTGCATAACTTTTCGCTCGGAACTCCGTTTTCGATGAGGTTTTCTCCTACGCGTTCGTAAGACAGAAAGTATCTCCCAATAAAGAAGTTTTACTTATTTGTAACTTAGACATTATACTTTCTTTAATTCCATTAGTTGATTTTATGATCAGAATCACATAAAAAAATTCTACAACACTTATAATACCTCCGGCCCAAATGATTCTAAACTTAGTTCCAAACTTTCGAATTCCATAAAAGTCTTTCGTTCGAACCCAATGCTGAAAACCATACCGAAAAAATGATATTTCCAACACATACTTAGCCAAAACGCAACATACTTTGATTTCTCAACATTTAACCACTCCAAAATCTTACTCAAACATGTTTAAGGATATTCCAACCTTTAGATCACATATAAGCATAAAGTTAAGGCATATTAGGAAGATGGATATTACAAATACCTTATCCTTTTGAGGATTTCGTCCTCGAAATCAAGGTCTGTCAAATAACTCTGAATACTTGGCCTTCATTTCATCTTTGTTCTCCCACGTCCCATTTGGACCATGGTGATGCTTCCATTTAGCAAGCACCAAATCTACAATCTTATTTCGGAGATTAACGGTTCTTTCATTTAGAATGGTTTCGGGTTCTTCTATGCACCTCAATCTTTTATCCAACTTGATCTCCTCCAATGGAACAGTCTCATCATGTTTACCCAAACATTTCCTTAGATAGCCCACATGGAAAACGTCATGAATACCGGAGAGTTCTTTCGGCAACTCCAAATGATAAGCTTGTTTTTCAATGCACTCAAGGATTTTAAATGGCCCAACAAAACGTGGACCCAACTTCTCTTTTTTGCCAAACCGTAGAATTCCCTTCCAAGGTGATACCTTCAACATCACCATATCTCCCACTTCAAACTGAATCGGTCGTCGTCGTTTGACAACATAAGATTTATGTCGATGTTGGGCTGCTTTTATTCTTTCACGTATAACCCATATCTTATCATGTGTGACTTGAATTAACTTTGGTCTGACCAACACTTTCTCTCTGGTTTCTTGCCAACAAAGAGGCGTATGACACTTACGTTCGTACAAAGCCTCAAATGGAGCCATACCGATTATGGAGTGATAAATGTTATTATACGCGAATTCCACGAGTGGCTAGTGGTTATCCCAACTTTCACCAAACTCCAAGATACAAGCTCGTAACATATCCTCCAAGGTTTGAATTGTACGTTCTGACTGTCAATCGGTTTGGGGATGATACGCGGTACTAGGTGCGACACGCGTCCCCAATTCTCTTTGCATACTCGACCAAAAATTCAAGGTAAACCGAGAATCACGATCAGAAACTACCTTTATCGATACACCGTGACAAGCAATAATCTCAACAATGTATATTGTGTCCAACAATTCATAGAATAATCTTCCCGAACTACGAGAAAATGAGCACTGTTTGTCAACTGATCAACAATCACCCAAACACTATCGTGCTGATGAGAAGTCTTTGGTAGTTTCATTACGAGGTCCTTGATCACTTCCCATTTCCAAACCGGTACCTCCAAAGGTTGTAAACTACCATAAGGCTTTTGGTGTTCAACCTTCACTTGCAAACACGTGACACATCTCTCAACAAAATGCCCAATATCCACTTCCATACCCGGCCACCAATACTCAGTATGCAGATTATGATACATCTTTGTACCGCTGGGATGAACATACATTCTAGATTTGTGAACTTCTGCTAGAACAGTCTCTCGTAAACCACCAAGTTTCGACACCCAGATTCGGACCCTAAACACTTTCTTGCCACGACTATCATCTGAAAGAGAATCTGCACATCCAACCATCCGCTTAGACTTCACATGTTCAGGTTTTAAGGCTTCAACTTGCCATCTTCATAGATAGTCAATAAACGTAGACTCTATAGACGTGTGAGTGATGATGTAACGCATATAAGAGACATACACTTTTCAACTCAAAGCATCTGCCACTACGTTGGCTTTACCAGGATAATATAGTATCTCACAGTCATAGTCTTTTATTAACTCTATGGCCCTTTATTGTCTCATATTCAGAGTCTGTTGATCGAAAATATACTTCAGGCTCTTGTGATCCATGTATAATTGACATTTTGTTCCAGAGAGATAATGACGCCATAATTTCAAAGCAAACACTACCGCTACCAACTGAAAATCATGAATGGGGTAGTTCTTCTCATAGTCCTTCAACTGTTCGGAGGCGTACGCAATCACCTTGTCTCGTTGCATCAATATGTAACCCAATACCAACTTTGATGCATCACTATAGACCACGAAGTCATCGTTACCTTCGGGTAAGGCAAGAATATGAATGTTCGTTAGACAAGCTTTCATGGTCTGAAAAGCTTTCTCTTGTGCTTCATTCCTTACAAACTTCACATCTTTGCGAGTGAGTGAAGTAAGGTGAACATAAATATTTGAAAAATCTTTTATGAATCGTCGGTAATAACCCGCTAAGCCAAGAAAACTACGGATTTCTGAGGCTTTCTTCTGTTGTTCCCATTTCTGAACTGCCTCAATTTTAGACGGGTCGAAATAAACAACCACACTATAAATCATATGCCCCAAGAATTGCACCCCTTGGAGCCAAAATTCTCATTTTGAGAACTTGGGCATATAATTTCTCCTTTCTTAGTAACTCCAACATCTAGCAAAGATGTGTAGCATGATTAGTTTTTGACTTACAATACACAAGTATGTCATCAATGAAGATAATGACAGACTTATCGAGTATAGATCGACATACTCGATTTATCATATCCATGAATACAGCTGGAGCTTTCTTCAAACCAAACGGCATTACCAAAAACTCGTAGTGTCCGTATCGGGTACGGAAAGCCGTTTTTGGTACATCCTCATCCCATACCTTGAACTGATGGTATTCATATCTGAAATCGATCTTGGAGAAGTAATTCACTCCTTGCAATTGATTGAACAAATCATCAATACGAGATAACGGATATTTATTCATGATTGTTACCTTGTTCAACTCGCGGTAATCAATACACATGCGAAATGAACCATCCTTCTTTTTTCACGAATAACACCAGAGCACCCCAAGGTGCAGTACTCAGTCAGATAAAACCTTTATCCAGCAACCCCTGTAATTGGCTCATGATTTCCTTCATTTCTGTCGGGGCAAGACGATAGGGTTTCCTTAATAGGTGCAACACCTGACACAATTTCAATTCGATATTTTACTTTCCTGTCTGATGGTAGACCAAGAAAGTCATCAGGAAAGACATCCTAGAATTCACAAACTACGGGTACATCCTTTGTCGACCTCTTTCCTTTTTTGGGTGGCATCTAAAACATATGCCATGAAAGAAGTGCACCCCTTAGATAAATATCGACGAGCTTTGAGTACATAAATTACCTTGATGTCACCGACCCTTTTTTCTCTGTACACATAAATATAATCTTCTTCATCGACTGGTATTCGGATCATCCGCTGCGAGCAAATAATATCTGCCCGGTTTTCTACTAACCAATCCATAAATAACCACATTGAAGCCATGTATATCCATAGGGATTAAGTCTACAGAGAAGTTTTGATCATCCAATACTAATGTACAATCTTTGAATACTCTATCAGCTACTAAAGTGATTCCATTAGCGGTATCCACAAAAAACGGTCTATCAAGAAAGACAGGGACAAAATTGTAGAAAGCAAACATAAGTATGCAACATAAAGGAATTTGTAGCACCACAATGAAATAATATACGTGCAGGATGAAAATTCACAAAAAAAATACCAGTAATGACATCCGGCTCCTCCCGAGCCTCCTCTATTGTGATCTAGAATGATCTATCCTTTGCTCTTGGTACCTCCTCCTTTCGAGCTAAGGCACCTACAACCATCAATTGTTGTACTTAGGTATTACTCTCCTCATGTTTGGCATTTGGGAAATTAGATTGACGATGGCCATAAACACCACATGTATGACACACCTGATCCCGTCTTAGGCAATTTGTAGGAACATGCCCAATTTCACCATAGCAATAACACGTAATTTTGGAAGATTCAAAGAAACATCGTCCGGGGTGCGTCTTGCCACATCGTTGGCAATGGCGAGGGGTGTTCGATTACAAAGAATTTGTATTAGTTCCACAATTCACATATTAATTTTACTTGTATTCACAATATTATACCTGCATGGAATAGGCTTGAAACGGGGCTCGAGGAGCACTCTGGGGCTGACTCCTTCTCGAAGTGAAGGATCGATTAGGTCAATTTGTAGGCACATAAGTTGTTCTTTCATTTTTATTTCTCTTTGGTTCGATTGTGGATTCACCATAGAGAGAGAGTTCGTGCTCTCGTCGTCGAGCATACTCAACCGTCCTCCGAAAACTCGTAAGATCACGATTCTATACAATTTCTTTAATCTCTCTCCTCAGATCATCAACAAGATGTTCAATATTGTGTTTGTTCAGATGTAACAAAACATGAGGAAAAACGTGCCTTCTAATTGAACGGGGTCTCATATTGCACCACAATCAAATATCCTCCTTTAATGTCAATGAACTCTTTTTCTACCCGCTTCTGCAAGGCAGCGGGACAGTATTGTTCATGAAAAATGGTTTTGAAGCCTTCCCAAGTCAAAGTATTATTTTGGGTCTCATTTAGAGACTAGTAGGTTGCGTCCCACCATACCAGCGCACTGCTCACAAACATAGCAGCCGCATAATTAACTTTATCCTCCTCCAAGACTTTGGAGATCCTGAACACTTTTTTCGGGTTTTGTAGCCACTCGATGGCTACAATTGGATCTGAAATCCCATTAAGTTCAGTTGCTCCACAAGTTTTGGATGATTTAAACGAAGTTTGGGTGGACTTGGATTGAGAAGTGGCACCTGTATCAACCCGTTTCCCTCTCATATATCCTCCTTTCGTTTGCTCTCTAAGAGCTTGTTGCACGAAATTGGTAACCCGCTTCATCAATTGTTCACCACGAGGAGTTAAAGGAGCATCCTCCTCGAAAAGTGAATCAATACCCAACTGAAGGCGTGGGGTTACGTCACCCTCAATTAAATTCGAGTTATGCCTACCAATATTCGGGTTCGTTGGTGTATGACTTACATGATCGTCATGATCAGACATTGTTATAAAAATGACAAGTACCAATAATATTAAACAACATCCTAATAAATGTCCCTTTATCCACTTGTGTCTTTCTTATAGTTCGTATCCCGTATAAATCAACTTAGTTACTATACAATCTTATTGCCTAGGTTTAAGTCTAGATACCATTTCTGGTACCTAGTTCACTTAAACCACTGCTCTGATACCATATTTGTAACACACATGTTACTGAAGCACAATTACCACATAATTCTTAAGTTCAATTACAAGGAAAATCTCAACAAAATACAGGATACATTATATACCATCAAAAGATAAGTTTTGTACCAACATTTACATCTAAAATACCGAAGAGTTATCATTCTTAACATCAACCCAGAAAAGTGACAACTATACAAGTACTACCCAAAAGTATAAACTACCATGTACCAAAAGATGACGATCCTTGCTTTCGACACGAACAATCAACGGTCAAACTACTTTCTCTTTACCCCTATTTTCTTTTCCTAAAATGTTTACCATTAGAATGATAAGCTAACAAAGCTTACTGAGATTAAATGGATATCATCTGCATCATGTCTCACATAAGTTCACATACAACGAAAGTCAAAGAGTACAAAGGTTAATTATCATCAAAGGCATGTGCTATCAAAGCATAGGTTCTCAAGGAAACAACAAAGGCAATCAAGTTTCAACGAGTACTCAATCACTTGAACTTATCCCACAAACACATTGGATACCTATAATCATGCTATGCATAGTTAGTACATTAACCAACAATTTATGTACAAAACAACCAACAAACATTAGGTTTGACTGACCAATCCGTGTTCCTCCACTCTTGGATGGTGTACAAACCCTCTACTTATCTTCCTGCAACAACCATCCTCCATCCCTGGACAGATGAGTAGGGACAGCACCCTCCGGTTGTCTCACCCAGATCCAAAGGAGCCCGGCAACCGGCGCCTAACACAAGAACAAAGCAACAAACAAACCATTACAAGGAGTGATCATGGTATAACAAGTATCAAGACCATAAGGAGAGGACATATACATATATAACACATAATAGACACATATCCAAGTAAACTCACATTACAATTCGGTTGTATTAAACCGAATGCCAAATCGAGTTGTCGAATCCTATTTCCAATTCCAATTCAAAGGTTGAAAACCACCTTCAAGACTTCCATACAATCTTAAACAATCCCTAGAAGTTATATTCAAAGTCTCATTAGTGAAGCATATCAAGAACTCACACAAATCTCATTTCAATTATGGCACTCTACTTTGAATTCCATTCTAAACACTCAACTTCCAGACCTGTTTTGACCCTTTAGAACCCAAAATCAACATTTCACCTCTATATAAGTTGTTGCCCTTTATCTTACCTTTTCAGGGCCTATTTATACATAATTTTAGGAATTTTATACCAATTTCTATGATTTTTCAAAGACAGGATTGTAACCATGTTGACATATGCTCAAAACATCCATTTTTCATTCAAAAACATGACCAATACTAGTCCAATCAATTCCAAATTCATAGATTCACTTTTTTTTTTACCATAGTACACAATAAATCAATCATAAAACATGATTATAACATCAATTTTCTACCAATTTTTTTATATTTCACTTTGACTCCTAAAATCAACACATGTTCTTGAGTTAACATTATACTTTTCAAGAAATTTTACAATCCATCCATGGATTTCACATACTAACAGATAATAACACTTAATCTTAATGTAATTTCATTACTAAATCATCACATGCATGGACTTAAAACTAATCAATTATGTACAATATCAAAAACAAGGCTAGGAGGTGAGTTTTACCTTTGATTTCTCCACATATTCTTCAAAAGTCTTGTTAAATCACTTGATTTAGGGTTAGATTAGCTCCCAAGTGTGTGTGTTCTCACCTTAAAAACACCAAGCACTGATTTTGGGTGAAATGGGGTAAAATGGGGTTGTTTTGGGGTTTTTTCACGACTTGAACCCGAGTTGGGTCGGGTTTGACCCGGTTTGGTACCCATTTTGACTACTAAACACTAAAAATTGCATAACATTTCTCTCGGAACTCCGTTTTCAATGAGATTTTTGCCTACGCGTTCGTAGCGAGATAACCTACAACTTACAATAAAAATTAAGAAAATATCTCTGAATAAAAGCAGTTTTACTAATTTGTAACTTAGACGTTATATTTTCCTTAATTCCGTTATTTGACTTTATGATCGGAATCACGTAAATAAATTCTACAACACTTCTAATACCTCCCAAGTGATTCTAAACTTAGTTCCAAACTTACAAATTTCATAAAATTATTTCGTTCGAACCCAGTGCTAAAAAACATACCAAAAAAATGATATTTTCAACACATACTTAGCCAAAACGCAACGTACTTTGATTTCTTAACATCTAACCATTCCAAAATCTTAATGAAACATATTTAAGGGTATTCCAACCTTTAGATCACATTTAAACATAAAATTAAGGCATATTAGGAAGATGGATGTTACATCCCCGTCAGGGATTATTATCACATCCCATCCCCGTCCCCAATGGGGAAACGAGGAATTTTTTATACCAAAAACTACACAATATCACTATTTATTGAACTAGTAAAAACACTACCAAAATATTAAAWTAAGACTTAAACAAGACCAAAAAGTTTAAACTAATATTATCAAAGTTAACGTCAAATGTACTAAAACTACATCGAGTAATATCCAAAAGAACCAAAACATATCAAGTAAATTTACATACTATATACCATCCAAAAAACAACACAACCACTTGTTACTTGACATCTGCATCATATGACACTGTTTCATTAAATGCTTGAGGCTTTCCATGTTTTTTATCTACAACAGGTAAGACAAGTTAGAAAAAGAATATAAACATTTATATGACTAAGAATTTAAATATTTTTTTACCTTGAAGTTCTTTCTGTAACCAACTTTGAGTGCACATTAATGCTCCAACTGTTTGTGGGTGTAGTCAACTACGTTGTTTTATGATTTTGTTACCGCTCATGTTAAAAGTGAATCCAGAAGCTATCGGCTAAAACGACTCTTGCAATCCTTTAGAGCATAGGAAACTTGGAGTCATTGCATTTCCATCACATTAACATGTCAAAGCCCTTTTCATTATATAACAATTTTTCAACCAAATAATAATTCAATTCATTTGTTTTCAAGACATCAACATCACACATCATAGACTCAAAATCCATCTCCTATGTAGGTTTGTCGGAAGTAAATCATCTACATCTAAGGAACTAGCAGTTGATTATCCTTTTTGTGAAGGTTTATCAGCATACTTCTTTTTATACTCTTCAAACAACTCAACACATAGGTTACGTATCCTTATAACCTCACTTTTTGCTTCACCACCATAGATTTTTGGAAAGAAATAGTTTATTAACTTCAACTTATATATAGGATCTAACACAATTGCTATGCTCATAACCTCATGCATGACACTCCAATATTCGTTGAATTTGATCAACATTACTGATGCCATTTCCCTAATAACATCATGATAAAAAACTTTCCAACTCAACAAAGACACTTAAATTTTACAAATCAACTGGAAAAAGATGTTTGACGTAGGATATAATGTTCCCAAAAAATTTTAGTCACACGATAAAATAACTTTAACTTTTCACAAACAATTGATGCCATTGCCCATTCATCTTCACTAGGCAAACAAACATAATCTCTCTTTCTTGCTCAAATGACTAAAGACATTCTTATACTCCAAAGCAACATTCAACATAAGATATACCGAATTCCACCTTGTCTTCCAATCAAAAACTAATTCCTTTTCACAATTTACACTTAATTGTCGTGCACATAGTTTAAATTCTTGTACTCTCTTAGAAGAGTTTGTCCAAAATGCAACACTATCCTTAACATTTTCAATAGCTCTCTCAACTATAGAAAATCCGTCTTGCACAATAAGGTTAATTATATGTGCACAACATCATATATAAAATATCTTCCCTTTTAACATTAACGATGAAGAAGAAAGAGTAGCTAAAAGCTTGTCAATTATTGCTTCATTTGTCGAGCAATTGTCAAGAGTCAAAGTTGACAGCTTGTTGTCAACATTCCAATCAAGAAGACACTTTATCATAATTTGTAACAATGCTTCGGCCATGTGTGGAGATGGCACATGTATAAAGCTGCCTTAAACAAAATTTAGAGATTATTATCAATAAATTAATCCACGATATAAACTAGAGATAGTACACTAGAGATTATTACTAGATGATTCGATTTTGTAAATTCCATTTGCCATCTATACAATGTGTCGTAATCGCCATGTAACCTTTCTTTTGGTTAATGTTGTCCACATATCTGAAGTTAAGGCAATCCAACTCTCATTCTCATCCAAACACCGCAAAGTGTAACCTCTTTGTTTTTCATAAATCTTCATTATGTAATTTTTTATTGTTGCTCGAGATGGTACCCTAAATAAAGGTTGGAGACCTTCTAAATATTTCCGAAAACCCTAGTGCTTGACAATAGAGAGCGGATAATCATGTATAATAATAATTTTAGCTAAGTCTTCCCTAGAAAGTTCAACATTAAATGAATATTTACTCATTTTCCCCTTTCCGTCCAAAGCCTTTTGGTCCTGAACTAGAATATGTTGTCTAATATCTTTTGTAACTCTCCTTGGACAATTCTTAAAATGGTCTTTCAAATGTGTGGTTCAGTCGTTGTCTCTACCTGTTAGTTGCTTATTGCAATAATTGCACCTTGCAAATCGTCTAACGCCATCAACATGCACTTGTTCAAAAGGATTCCAAACAACCGACTTTAACCTTTTTTTGTGGTTGTTTGTTTGTCGTGTTAGTGTTAGTCCTTATAGGCATGCTTACGGATTTGTAAGTATCATCACCAGTTGTTTCTTGTTCCTTGTTTCCTTCCATCTCATCACCAAGTATATTCTCATTTTCGAAGGTTCCATCTAAAATTAAAAAAATTGTATGTGATAATGTGAATGGAAAACCATTAATAAGAATATATAATAAACATACAAACCTAAAAGCATCTAAAATTAATTCACAAAGGAAGTAAAGTTCGCAGCTGAACATGTCCCTATATATACCTAATGTACAACCAATTTCTATAATGCATGCAGATTATATATCATGATCATCATGGCAAGACAGATGAAAAATGTAAGCAACAGATATACACATACATACCCAACTCATAATAGGTCTTCATCTTTGGTTTTAGAACTTCAAATCCGTGAATCATGATCAGTTTTCAAATATAAATTTGACTTTGATTTCATAGACTCTTAGCTCCAAGTTGTACCAATTGTCTTTCTCTATCTCAAATAGATGTAATTAATTACAAATTTTTTAAATCTATTAGAGATCAAGATCAACTAATTCTATAGTAATATAGTATCTCCTTTCACATTGACATCATAAGTCAAAACTACAATAGAGTTTTGAGATTAATTGAGGGGTAAATTCATGCCAAGTTGAGAAATCAATCTTGAATTTAAACCCAAATGATATAGCAATAAATTTTTTATTGCTTTAATCCACAACCACTTCAAGAAATCGTAGTATATATCATGCTGGAAGATCAGACTACAAACATTAGTACTGTGATCTACATTATTTTATTTATAATTTACTGCTTCTTACACCAAGTTCAGTACTATGAACCAAGAAGAACAATGTTATCTACCATGAGCCAAGTTTAGTAGAATCAGTACTGCTAGTATAGTAGTGTCTATGAACAGGTGATTCCACTACGAAGTATGAACCAAGAATCTGAATGTAAATTCTGATTTCGATTTCGAAGGTGAATCTACCTGTCGACACTCGACCACGAACCAAAAAGAAAAATGTAAGTAAAACAATAACTTACCTTTCAATTTCGAAGGTGAAAATATGAATCTAAAATTCTTAATATCTTATTGCAAGAGTTCAAACTTCGAATAAGGAAGGCAGGCGGCATCAGGCTTAACTGCTTAAGGCTCGATTGAGGATTTGAGTCGATTGTTCGATTAGAAGCGACTAAGTCGAAGGATTTATCGATTTAGGGACCAGAGGAAGGAGGCCGGAGGTGATTGAATTGAGTCGAAGGATTGATTGATTGAATCGAAGGGTAAACTGTAAAGTTAAATAGTAAGCAAAAACACTAATTAATATGTATATATAAAATAGGTATGGGGCAGGGCGGGGAGTGATATACCCATCTCCGGCCCCATCCCTGGCTTGAGCCAAGCGGGGATCCCTGGCTTGAGCCAAGCGGGGATCCCTGACCCCATTCCCAGGACATGGTTTATCAAGGAATCCCCGACCAGGGCGGGTGGACCGGGTTACCTGACGAGTGGAGGTCTATTCCTATCCCTACTCTTACTGTGGAACCCCAACCAAAACCAACCACTAATCCTTTGCCTTCTGCTTTTTCAATCCAAGAATTGGATTTTTCTTTGAGTACCACCACTACAGTCCCACCAATGAAACCTACAGAAGAACCCTCTCAATCCCCTTTTGATAATGAACCCCATTTGAGCCAACCACAGCACCACAAGAAACCCAATCCCCTGTGCATAGTCATGCTAACAATTTTATGCAGGATGATCAAGAAATAATAAGCCCATTAACCTTTGGTATGGGTGATGACCATGAAGTGCATACTTCTATGCAAAAAAACCCTGACAATAGCACCATATAGAAGGAATAGGAGAGGGAAGAGCATGATGATGGTGCAAGTGCCAGATTCACCAAGATGAAGAGGAAGGGCGTCTCGAGGATCAAAACGAAGGGCAACAAGAGAAAGAGGACTGTAATTTGAGCAGACCGGTGAGGAGGCAACAACATCAAGAGCAACAAGGCAAAAAGCCAAAGTAAGCAGGTCCTCTGTTTTAAAGACAGGTACAAACCATCACTCAAACCTAAGCTCTTTTTAGCACCCCAATTGCTAGAAAGACATATTTACAATTTTCTAAAAAAACTGGGGTGGTACCTAAAAGGTTCTCATAGTAGCGCTTATGGCCAATCTCACCATCAAGGCCATTATGGAAAATTTGGGATGGGATACATTATGTGAAGTCCCTAACCAATACAATATGAATTGGGTTAGGGAATTTTATACTAAAGTAGCTGTCACATATGGGGTGGAGTTGAATGTAAGAAATATCCCTGTCTCCTACTCCCCACATGCACTAAATGATCTACTAGACCTTACACCACCATCCCATTGTGAGTTGGATAGATTGTGTGTTTGATGCTCAACTGATGAGTATGATGAAATCCTAGATAGGGTGGCAAAAGAGGGGGTAGTTTGGAATTTCAAAGGGAGAACTAAACTTTTAAAAACTCAGTATCTAAAGCCTGACGCCAATTTATGGTCTCACTTCATATGTGCCACACACTTCACCCAACAAGCCATGTCACCAACTTGTTCCTAGAGAGGGTCCTTATCCTCTATTGCATCCTTGAAACCAAACCCTTTGATGTGGTGTAGGATTATATGCTTCAAGATCAAAGCATGTATGGAGAGGACCAATGGGAAATTGCTATACCAATCCTTAATCCATAAAGCTACTAGAGAGGGCACAAGTTTTGGCTTTACCTTCAAATTTAATATCTATGGAAAAGACTTCCAAAGATAAGAAGAATCATGATAGACTCCTGAGGCTGAATGCCAAACCATAACCTGAAACAATAGCCTTTGCCCTAGCAACTCTAAATAGTGAGTTGCTTAGCACTATGGAGATGCATGCCACTACTTAAAGCAAACAATTCTGGAGAAGCATCACAATTTGATGAAGAAGGTGAATGATATGAAGGAGAAGGTTGATATTTTGAAGAAAGAGATGATATAGTGGGCATAGTACAAGCACCAAAAAGACAGGATCATGAAGGCATTCTTATAGCATGGAAAGGCAAAGACTTTAATTGAGTAGCCACCTCTCCTAAAATCCATCCTGCTACAACACTCCAATTCTTCTACTTAATCTGAGTAGGACAGGTTCTGCCTCCTTACCCTGCTTTTGTATATTAATTTGCTATTTTAAGTATGTATAAAAGATAGTCTATCTCTTTAGAGTCATGTGTGACTTATAGATGTGGCATAATATTCAACCAATTTGTTGTTTTTCATTTTTTTATTATTTTTTTCATTTTGGTTAATGGTCTTTCTTTGCTATTATCACCAAATCTCTTACTGTCTCACCTATTTGAAACATAAATTCTCTGGTAATGTGTCATTTTGTTGTTTTAACATTGTTTAGGCTTGTTTTTGCTTGTATGAGTAGAATTTTTGGCTAGTATAGACATCTATTTGCTATTTTAATCATCTCAAGGGTTCACTATTGCTTGTTTTAACAATGTTTTTGGACTACTTAATGGTCTTATTTGTTGTTTTACCCAATTGAGGCATTTTGTTGTATTATGTTGAGATTAGTCGTGTCTAGGTTGTTAATTTGATTTTCTTTTGAAGTCTATCCTTGTATATTGCATACTGGGACTAGGCCAAACCCTTTTATGCCTTCTGCTTACCCAATGGCTCTTTTATGGCTATCTTTGCAATCGTTGTTGTTTTATGGCCAATCTTTGTTTTTTAGGGTTGTTGAAAGGCAATCCCTCTGCCTTATTTTCCATTGGCCTATGTGGTAATAAATAAGTCCCTTATGGAATGTTTGTTTGACTGCATATCCATTACCCTTAAGTCCTACGGTCTATGGTTGGATTATTGATACTTATGTTGATCTTTGTTTGGTCTGGAGTCTTTTTAATTTCAAGATGATCACAAGTTACACTTGTAACTGATCATCTTTGTTTTTCTGTTTTAATTTAGCATTTTGGGAACTGATTATAGTGAACATAAAATTTTTTAGCCATATATGCACAAAAATATAATAAATCATGAAGTTGTTCTACAAATGTTTGACTTGATGCTATGGCCACAATAATCCACAGCTTCCATATCTTTGTCTTTAATTAAGCCTCTAGTACTAGCCAACCATTTTTAAAGTTTTCCATTGATTCATTCGGGCTTTCATTTCCTTGGCCAAAATTGTAGCCCTGATATATGCACAATGAGGACATTGTTTTTCTTAAGTTTGGGGGAGGATCCTCAAAACACAAACACTATAGAACACATGAAACATATGCATTAAGACCAAAAGACAAACAAAGAACAAAGTTCTATGTCTTGTGCATAAAAAGAGTGTCAATGTACACCAAATAGTTTGAAAAGGACCAAAGTGTCCAAACAGAACTCAATATGAGATGCATAGCAATAAAATTATGCTATGGAGTGAAAAAGAGAGATGAGGTAAAAGGTATGCATTGAAAAGAAGAAAAAGCCAAATGCAAAACCCAATTCAAAGTCGCAAAACCTTTGTCGAATCTAGTGTAGCAATAGAAATGTATGATAGCTTATGGTTTGGCATTATCAAAAACTTAAGTTTGTGGGAACTAGGTTTATAAAGGGCTATGGATATCAAGCATCAAGTGGGAGTAGAGCACTTTATTCAAAAAATATTTACAACAAGCATACTTTGGCTGTTAAATGTTCATGTTGAAAAAAAAATTAGTGTGTTTGACTCTTTCAATTTGTCATTTTTGTTATTTGAGGACAAACAAAAATACAAGTTTGGGGGTGTGATAGATGTTAATTTATTAACCCTATTACATCATTTTCTTAATTATTTTCCTTTCTTTTATTTGCCTATTTGTGTTTAAATTAAGTTTTGTTGTGTCATTTTATGTAATTTCTTACTTTTATATAAATTAGTAGTATTATGTCATAATCTTATGTTACTTTGATAATTATGCAGATTTTGGAGGTTTTTTGCCAATCCTGTAGCAGTCGTACAGGATTCTTTTGCTGGAGTGGTCCTGCAGCAGTCCTATAGGAGTGAGCAGTAGGCCGCATCCTTTCTTTTGGGTTGAAACTTTGGATTTATGTGATTAGCTACTGATTAAAGGCTTAGGTTATGGGATAGCTTGTAGAATAAGCCTTCTTTTGTACAAATGACCTACCTTCTTGTATAAGCCTTATCCTCCTTATAAATAGGAGTTGTTACTAAGCTAAATCACAACACTTTCACCTTTGCGTTTAAATTTTTTTCTATCATTTTGTCTAGCTTTCAGTTTCCTTGCTTAACAAGAACCGAATTTGTTAAGTAAATTTGCTACTTTGTTCTCAAGTATTAATCCAAGTTCTAGTATTCAATGTTTCATCTCCTTCTTTCTTACTTTATATTTCTCAAAACCTTTCTAATTTCCATTACAAGTCTGAAATTAATCGATCAACGATTAACTTCCTTAGATTAAAATCCATTTTCCAAGTGTTTGCAAGTATTTTCTAACTTTTAGTAACAAAACTTATTTTGTAAGTTTCATGACTTGGAGTACAAGTTTCATTACTTTCTTCTTTGCAAGTACTTCCTTTACTTTATGTCTTTTCTTTTAAAGTATTTTACATTTCCTTGTACTTTATTTTTCTACAATATAATTTTTAGTATTTTAATTACTGCAATTTACTTTTCTGTACTTTACTTTTCTGCAATTTAAATTCCAACAAATTATCTTTAAGTCATTTATATTTCTTCACTTAATTTACAGTCTTCTACATTCTCGCAACTTATTTTCTGCAACTTACTTGTCTGTATCAGTTATTTACTTTTTAGTCTTTACATCCTTCACAAGAAGAAACCATGCGATGATGGGCTAAACACCATAGCTTTGGGTGTAAGGGAAAATTAAGACCAAAGCCAATGTAAAATTACAGAGGTGTCTTTTTAGCATTATAGTCTAACAAGTTGGTTTCAGGTAATTAATATTTCCTTAAAGATTACATTGAAATAATTGACAACTAATTTTATGTATGAAAATACATTAACTTTCAGAGTTAATATATTTAAGAAAACTCGAGGTAATAGAAGAAGGCTATAAAGAGCTTTAGTATCTGACAAATACTATATCCTTACGGTGTAGGATGGTAACACTGTGTTGTGCTAGGATTCACGACGTCTAACATAAATGATATCGTATCGATAGCACGCTGTCATGTGTGTAATCCTGAGAGGCCGTCTGATCTGATAGTTGATACTACGACATGTCTATAACGTCATCATGTGGTATTATAGAATTGTGGTAGGAGTGCTACGTCATCTTTCTACTGGATCACCTGTTTTTTGTCTTAATCAACCTTCGTACCCTTGTGCTTCTTTTTAAGACTGATATTTTCTTAGTTGCTAATCAAACCACCCAATTTTAGATAAAACAAATACCTCGAATTCGTCGTATAAAATTAGTTTTTAAAGACTGGACTTTTGAAGAACTTTAAAAAGCTTTCTATGTGGGAACAATATTTGGTATTTTTTACCATTATTACTTGTTACAAGGCGATAATAGTTCAAGGCGTATACTTGCACTAAGTTGTATTTTTATGTTGAAATCTAAGGTTGCATAAACCGAACATGTAGCCACCGACCACCATCACCCATCGCCACTACTACCGTCAACCACCACCACCTCCACGATAACCAAAACCACCTCCACCACCACTGCTATTACCATCAATTATATTTCATTCAAATCTGGTACCATTATATATGTATATATTCATTTATATGAAAATAAATCGTGTAAAAATATTTATAAATTAAATTCTTTAATTATTTACTTTATTTGTGCTAATTATAAGTATTATATAATATTTAAAATCATCAAATAACTTTTGGCGGTAACTTGTCTAGTTTTATCCCGTCTAGTCCCACTCACTCCAGTCCTATCCTCTTGTCATATCCAGTTCAATCCAGTTTTCTCTTGTACAGTCCTGTCAAATCATGAATGTATACCAAACGTTATCTTAACAGTTTTATTAGGCTTTAAAGGTCTTTGTGGGTTGTAATGGGTCTTAATGGGCTTTAAAGGGTCATTGGACTTTAATGGGTCTTATTGGACCTTAATGTGTCTTTTTGAGCTTTAAAGGGTCTTAGTGGCCTTCAATGGTTTTATTAGGCTTTAAAGCTCAATGCCATTAGTCTTATTGGACTAAACTAATTTAAGTTATTATATGTGCACGATAAGTGTCACATACGAATACTGCCAATGAGTATGTAAACCTATAGGGTCGCACACAAAGAATATGTTTACCTCTATTTCCAAAACCCGAATAAATCATGTTGATTGTTAAAATAATTATTCTTGAAGGTTAATTATAAAAATATATGTCAAACTGTAATTATGATAAATTGGAGGGTGTTATCTATAAATGTATATAATTATATTGAAGTTTAACATAGTTATTTAAATATTGCAAACAATTGCATAATCTTATTTAAGTTATAATCCATCTATAATTTAGTTAATATAAATAAGGTGATAAGCTAAACACAAGATCGATTGAATCCTTTCTAAGTTTTAGCTATAAGAGAAAAACAGAAAGAAACCTTTTCTTTCTTTTAGTTAACAACACATATTAGATCTAGGGCTTTCGGCTAGCACCCAGTGAAGGCTAGAAAACGTGTTCGTGTGTGGAGTACTAATAGAGGAAGCCTAATTTGGTTTGTAAGTGCTCCATCAGAACCAACGTCATATCTTAAAAGGTAATATCTCTAAAAATGCTATGAATTGTTTAGATTTGTTTTTATAGTCATTGAAGGTGGCAAAGGGTTTTAGTTTTCAAAAAAATTTCTAAATAATTGTGACCGAAACTTATTTTCCATTGCGTTTATTGGTTACAAAATTATTTTTAAAAACCTACACAAACATTCTGAACAATAAGTTGTCAAGTAGGTGAAATTGCCATTTCACCAACAAACTCATTGGAATATATAACTCCTGGTTTTAGGTTCAAAAACCTCTCATAACTTTAAAACAATAATCTTTAGAGCATAAAATGTGTTTTCTAACCCTTAATTTATCAAATAGTACAAAGTCCCCAAATTTCTCAACATTTGATCTAAATGGTCTAAAATCATCAATTGCATGAAATATGTAAAATGGATGCTTGAAAGACTAAAATATAGCATTTTGTCATGTATATGTTTTTATGGAGGTGTAGAATGTACTCACAATGCTAGTTTTTGGCTAAAAGCTAGATATCAAGATAACCATAGAAATGAAGGAGAGATCTTGAATCTTGTACCCTAACTTTGACTCTCTAGATTGATGTTGACAAACTCTCAAGAAATCGTTGAGAGTTAACTTAAATGTTTCCCGAATTAAATAAATGAGGGAGAAGTGGAAGGATTTGAAGCGGGAGAAAGGATAGGTGAGGAAGTAATGAAGAGGAATGAAAAGAAATGTGGGTATGTCGGTCAAGCTTTAATGCAACAAACGTATACGTGACTTTTCGTGCAGCCATACCCGTATAGCCAAGCCACCCAAATTTCTCCAAGCCACCCCAAACATTGATCCTCTCTCAGTGATTTGATGATGATTCGTTTTATCTATCGAAGTGTATTATCATTGTATTTAGTTTCAGCAATCATCACTGAGTCTGTTCAGTGATCGCTGAACATGTATTGTAATTCATTCAGAGACTAGTATCCTTCAAGAACACAAAACTCACACCACAGATCCTTCAGCGATGTTGAAGATAAAAGCTGAATATTAGAGAACAGCAAGTTCATGATTTGAAGCCGTTTTCAGTGATAACAAGCTCATCTACACAAGTATGAAGTATGCGCAAGATTCAACAAACACTGATGAGACCTTGAGCATCATTCTAGTGTTCAGCGATCAAATCAATCTTGTCGAGCAAGATTAGTTTTTGTCTTGTCCTTCTACACACAAAGGACAAACATATACCTTTTTAAAGTAAAGTACAGTATGGAGTCACTCCTCTGTCTCCAAACATGCTTGCCTACTTTATGAAAGAAGACTTTATACCTGCAACAAAGGACAAGCTCTCATCTCATAGCTTGCCACGTGCTTTGTGCCTTCTGAATTACATTTAATGAAATGGGTATAAATAGCTTAGTAGTTCTCTTCTAAGTTATCATCTTCCTCATATTATCTTACCCAAGAAGATACTTCTTTCTCTACTATTTGTCTAAGAGAAAGACCCACTTTAACAAGTGAACATCACATTACTTCTTATCTTATTTCTTGTAGCAAGTCTTCTCTTATTGTTATTTGTAAATTTGTGTGTATCTTAGATTGCTTAGATAGGTTATGTATCCTATCTCTTCCGCAAACAATCTGTAAAAAATTTATTGATCTTCTTTATCAATATACAATTTTTAAAATTGAAAGATGTTGTGTTTGTATTCATTCCCCCCTTCTACAAACTGTTACCTATAAACGCTTATAGATCCGGTTGGGACCAACGAGTGGTATCAGAGTAGTATTTGGTTTTGTGTTGTATTGTTGTTTTATTGTCTCTTCTTTTCTAGATAATTTATCCCTTTCAAAATGTCTTAGCAAAATACTAGCACAAACTTTCACTACAATGGCTTTCTTGCCAAACCTCCCCGGTTTATAAGAGACAACTTCAGTCTATGGAAGAACCGGATGTCTCTCTTCTTGAAAGGTGTGGATCCTAAGATTCCATACTACATTGAGAATGAACCTTATGTTCCATTCACA
The DNA here is from genome assembly GCF_001531365.2 of Cynara cardunculus var. scolymus. Lineage (NCBI taxonomy): Eukaryota > Viridiplantae > Streptophyta > Magnoliopsida > Asterales > Asteraceae > Cynara > Cynara cardunculus. Next base: position 23,621,103 of record NC_037530.1, read on the forward strand.
ATCTCTCCAGTAGTTCCTGCAACTACTACGACTGCCGTGATTCCTGAACGAGAGATTCCAAAACTCCCTCATCAATGGAGTGATGAAGACAAGAAGAAGTTGGCTTTAGATACTAGTGCGAGATCTATAATAGTTATGGCTCTTCCTGACGAGGTCTATCACTCAGTAATGAAGCATAAAACCTAGAAAACCATGTGGGACACTCTTTGTGTTCAATATGAAGGTACATCTGAAATACAAGAATCGAGGAAGATTAATCTAGTAAGACAATGTGAAAGTTTTCTTTGTGAAAAATCTGATTCTTTGTTTGAAGTACATCAACAATTTAATTGTCTTCATATTGATTTTAAGACATTTGGAAGAGAATATTCCAACTCAGAGACATGAACAAAATTCCTTGAATGTTTGCTAGAAGCATGGGATAAGTATATCATATGTCTCAAGATATCTAATGACATGTCCTCCCTTTCTCTCAGTTCTCTTTATGGGATATTTCTTAATCATGAGCAATCCCATCAGCTGAAGAAGAATCTTCTCAAAGACTCCAGGGAAATGAAAAGCTCTCTGTTAGTTTTGATCTCTGATCGCCCTTCAGCTAACCCTTCTATTTCTTTTACTTCTTCCTCTTCCATTTCTAACACTGAGTTAGATCCTTCTAACTCTGAGGACTTGATAGATGCTGATCTTTCAGAGTTTGACGAGTCGCTGGCTCTTCTAACTAACTCTTTTAGAAGGTTCACCAGAAAAAGCAACTACCACAGATCTCCTTCGCTAACCATAGCTGAAAATCCAAAGTCAAACCCCGTTAACAAGGCTTCAATTAGCTGCTACAACTATCAACGCAAAGGTCACTTTTAGAGTGAGTACAGGTCGAAGAAAGTTGTGATGCCATTTTTCAACCTCCCATCCTCCTTCAGACCTCAAAAGGATAAGTACCTGAAATTGAAGGAGAGGTACAAGAAGATGAAGAATCTTTAGCGTAAAGGCAAAGGTCTTGTCGCTGAAGAGCATGACTGCGTTGATTCTTCTGAAAAATCATCCTCTGACAAGGAAGACACGACCTACCTCTATCTCATGGCCAAGGATGTCAAAGATGAACCATCTAAGAAATCGTCCTCCAATGATCCCTCGTCATCAACCTCTGCTTAGGAAGTCAAAGGCATCTGGTATCTTGATAGTGGATGTTCAAGAAACATAATCGGAGACAAATCCCTGCTACCTGACTATAAAAAGGAAAGAAGCCCTTATGTGACCTTTGGAGGAAACGAAAAAAGATATACCAAGGGCTTCGGTATATGAACCAGTGGTGCAACCACCTTTAGATGTATTGCATAGGTTGAAAGACTGAAGCAAAATCTTCTCAGTATCAGTCAACTGTGTGATAAAGATTTCACAGTTAAATTTCTGAAGAACTCATGTATGTCTATGACAAAGATGACAACCTCGCTCTTACAGGTTCTCGTCTAGAGAACGGTTCTCGTCTAGAGAACGTGTATTCATCAACATGGATTCTCCCTTCACTAAGAATTGTCGTTTTCTTTCTAAAGCCTCATCAGATATCAACTAGTTAAGACATAAACAACTTTTGCTTCAAGACGTTGAACGAGCAGTTCTTGAAAGGATCTTGTCACTGGCCCTCTCAACACTCTTTTGCAAAAGAATATATTTGCTTAGCGTGCGAAAAGGGAAAGCAAACAAAGGCTAGCTTTAAATTGAAGCAAGTCTCTTCAGTGACTTCTCCGCTTCAACTATTGTACATGGATTTATTTGGTTCTATCAACGTGCAATCAATAGTTGAAAAAAAATATACGTTGTTGTCGTTGACGAGTTTTCCAGGTACACTTGGGTCTACTTTCTCAGATCTAAGAGTGATGTACCTAAAGAAATCATCTCGTTCAAATGCATAGAAGTACTGAACGACATCAAAGTACGATCTATAAGCAGTGATCATGGCACTGAATTAAAAAATAGTACCATTGATGACTTCTTTGTGAACAAGGAAATCTCACACAACTTCTCAGCTATGAGAACTCCACAACAGAACATGATCGTTGAAAGGATAAATCGAACGATTATTGAAGTCGCTCGATCAATGCTCAGCGAATCTCGTCTTCCAACTCAATTTTGGGTTGAGGCTGTGAGCACTACTTGTTTTACTCAGTTTCGATCGTTGATCATGAAGAGATTCAAGAAGAAAGCTTACGAACTCTTCCATAGCAAAAAGCCTTTTCTCAGCTTTCTTCATATCTTTGGTTGTACTTGCTATATCCTAAACAACAAAGATCAACTTGGAAAGTTCAATCCCAAAGCTGATGGATGAATCTTTCTTGTATATTCTTCAGTGTCCAAAGCCTTCAGAGTATTCAACAAAAGAAGACAAACGATAGAGGAATCTATTTATGTCACTTTGATGAATCTCAATCAGTTAACTCTATACCCATCTCTGAAGATGATGAAGAGTTAAACAACTGGATGATATCTCACTATGAAGAACCTGAAGCATTCTCAACAATCAACCGAACGCTGACCTTCCTAACGCTGACGATGATCCATTTATCGTTCTAGAAGCGACTAATAACTTCGATGAATTCTCTTCAGGAATTGTTGTCATTACCATTAGTCACTTGTCCCCTTCTACTTCAAATACCGACCCTTTAGTCATTGAATCTCCTTCAGTTACAGAACCTCTAGTAGTAAATGAATCGCTCTCTGAGGCTCCTTTAGCAATTCAACTTGTTGTTGAAGACTCTTTTGCTGAAGTCTCATCTTCAATTCCTGAGCTTCTAGTCTCAGAAGGTTATCTTCAACCAGATCAGCGATGGACAAAAGACTATCCTATCCATCAAATTTTTGGTGATCCAAGTGCAGGTATTCAGACTCGTCACGGTCTAGGTAATATATGTCTCTTTGTCAACTTTCTTTCTCTAGTCGAGCCCAAAAAAATCAATGAGGCTATCATTGACCTAAGTTGGGTCACTGCTATGCAAGAAGAACTCATTGAGTTTGATAGGAACAAAGTCTGGCACCTTGTCCCGCATCCATCTGACAAAACTATGATAGGCACCAAATGGTTTTATCGCAATAAGTTAGATGAACAAGGAATTATAACTCATACAAAGGCTTGTCTTGTTGCTCAGGGATACAGGCAAGAAGAAGGAACTGACTATGACAAAACCTTCACACCAGTGGCTAGACTTGAAGCTATTCGACTCTTCCTAGCCTATGCTGCCCATAGAGACTTTAAAGTCTACCAAATGGATGTAAAGATCGTTTTTTCTGAAATATTTAGGAGGAAATTTATGTTGAACAACCTCCAAGGTTTCTTGACCCAAAATATCCTAGTCATTTATATCAACTAGACAAAGCTCTTTATTGGTTAAAACAGGCCCCTCGTGCCTGGTATGATACCCTTTCTTCATTTATCATCTCTAAGAAATTTACCCATGAAAAGATTGACCAGACCCTATTTGTTAGGAAAGTCAAGGGTCATATCATTCTAGTCCAAATTTATATCGATGATATTATATGTGGTTCGACTAATCCCTCTTTGTGTTTTCGATTCGCTGAACACATGAAGAATGAATATAAAATGAACATGAAGGGAGAACTGACTTACTTTCTAGGTCTTCAGATCAAAAAAATCTGATAAAGATATCTTTATCATCCAGAGTAATTATGTCAGGGATATGTTGAGGAAATTCGACTTAACCAACAGTTTATCTATCAAGACTCCAATGGATCATTCTCTCTCATTAAACAAGGATCCAAATGGGAAGCCTGTAAACGTTACTGTTTATAGAGGAATGATTGGCTCCTTGTTGTATCTCAAAGTAGCCGACCTGATACTATGTACTCTACTTGTTTATGTGCATGATATCAATTTAAACCTAAGGAATCCCATTTGATTGCTGTAAAATGCATTTTCGGATATCTTAAGTGAAATCATAATCTGGGCCTTTGGTATCCCAAAGACTCATGTTTCGGCCTAATTGGTTATGCGGATAGGGATTTTGCAGGTTGCAAGATTGATAGGAAAAGCACCACTAGAGGTTGTCTGCTTCTAGGTGGAAAGTCGGTGAGATGGACAAGTAAAAAGAAAAATTCAGTGTCCACATCAACTGTAGAGGCTAAATATGTTGCCGTTGGAAGCTGTTGTGCCCAAATTGTTTGGATGAAAACCAGCTCAACGACTATGATCTTCAGGTCTCAAAGATCCCTATCTATTGTAATAGCACTAGTGTCATTGCAATTGAAAACAACCCTATTCTTCACTCCAAGACCAAACATATTGAGATCAGATATCATTTTATCAGATATCATGTTATGAATGGTAATATTGAACTTCACTTCATACCCACTGAATACCAACTCGCTGACCTTTTTATAAAGCCTCTTGATGAGACAAGATTTAACATATTAATCAGCGAACTTGGAATGTTGAATGCTAAGGATTAATTCCTTTATCTCTAAGCAATACTTAGTGATATATAGTGAAATGATTTAGTGTTCTTATTCTATCAATGAACTATTAAGTAAATGTATCTTTCTCTCTAAGGTATGTATACTTATCTTCTTTTCTAAAAACATAAAACCATCACTAAATCTTTTCTCATTCAATGATCAAAATGTTTTAAAAGAGATATTTCAGTGTTTCCTTCTACCACTGAACTCTTGAGTAAGTATATCTCTAAGGTATATTTACTTGTCTTTTCTTAAAACAAAACTACCGTTGAAACTTTCCTTATTCAGTGATTAAAATGCTTTATATGTGAAATGACTCGGTGATTCTTTTTCTATCACTAAACCCTTCAGTAAATGTATCTTACTTTTAAGATATGTTTTTCTTTTCTTAAACTTAAAACTATCACTGAACTTTCTTAGCAGTGATCCTTTGTTTTAAAAGACTTAAAACTATCATTGAATTTTTTTTCTTATTCAGTGATCTTTTAAAAGAAAAATATAATGAACAGTCAAATTTTTATGACTTCATTAAAAGTCACATTGTCCATTACTCTTCCACCCAATCACAGGATGATGACGTGCAAAGTTTTACATCATTGCACATTTTTTCGAAGCGTCATTTTTCCTCTCTCTTCTTTCTCTCGCATCTCACCTATAAATATAAGAGTTACCCTCTCATATTTTTCATTACACATACACAACACTATAAAGAACTCTCTCTTAAGAATTTGTGTAAACAAGAACATTCAAATACCTTCGAACCAGTTTCCTTATCTTCTTCAACGAAACAAGTTTATGATCTAATTTTTTGATTGTTATTCTTCTAAGAAACGTTGTTTGGTGTTTAAAAACATTCTTCCTTCTTTTAAATACGAACAAGCAGGTTAAGAATCATTATTCTTATTGATTTTAAAAAAGTTTCTAAGAACCCTAAATCTTTTTTGAAAACCCGTATTCTTCTTCTGGATTTTTCAAAAGAAAGTTTTTCTTTCAAAACTTTATCCTAAAGTGCCTTTCTAACGTTATTATGTCCACCTTTCTTCTTTTTCATTAATTTTCTTTTTACAAAAATGGCTGCACAAAGTGTTAACTTCACTTTGGAGGAAATCTCATTCAAACCCAACAACCATGTCGCTCTACTCGACATTCCAACAACCAAGTCTTAATTTGCAAATGCTACCAAGTTCCTAAAGAACTTTGTACTAGGATTTTCTCTTACCTTCGAACTAGTAATAGTGAAGAACATGCTCTAGCAATTCTGGTACACTGCTAAGGCAAAGGAAGTAACTGACAAGGCTGAGAACACTACTGAGAAGATCTTCTTATCTACAACATGACTGTTAGTTTTGCCATTCCAACCGTCAGGACTGCATTTCGTCTTCCAAAGACTGTACCCTCTCAAGAGAACCTGACACTGAACATATCATTAAGACCCTGGATGATATTGGCTACAACTGGCTGCTGAAGAAGGATTCCAGCACTAAGTTGAACAAGTCTTTGATGAAAATCGAGAAGAACCGCACGTCTTCCATCTGGAAAAACCTTTTCTCGTACTTTATTCAGTGCATGGCGGCAAGACAGGAGGACAGAACCAAACCTCATGAGTGGCGTTGAACATCAACACTTCAGTTACTCGAAACATCAATATGAACTACGTGCAGCTGATCTTCGATGACCTGGTGTTGAAGCTGAACAAGCATCCACGTGAAAAAATGCTCTACACAAGGTTCATTTGTGGGATACTCTCCAAGATCTTCCCAACTGAAGGCAACCTTCCCATCTATCAACTTGGGTCCATAATTCTCGACCACAAGACCAAGGCGTTAGACATTGGTCTACTCCCTCCTATGTTGAGGATAGCCAATGCTTATTCTTCTACTCTCCCTTTTCTTTTTTTTCTATTTCTATGGTGGTTAAGACTAGGACAAACCCCTCTCAGTCTATCCTGACCACCACCACCACCATATCCTCCAAAAAGAAGACACAATCTGTAGTCCATCTTAGTTCTTCAAAGAAGGCTAAGAAAACCGAAAAGGGAAACCAACACTGCTAGCTGTGACCTCTCAAAAGGTCTCAGTTATTGAAAAAAGCCTTACCCCAGAGGCACTCACTTTAAATCTCCCCATCTCTTCAGTTATCTATTCAGATACTATTGTACACGTGCCTACTCGCCAAACCACTTCAGTGACCCAAATCACTGAAAGTGTGAATACCAACATCACCACTGTTGATCACTCACAAACTTTCTCAACCATCATCTTTTCTCCTCCCTCCTTGGTCTCCATCACACATGCTGATGATTCCATGGTGGTTGTCCCCACCATTGGTGAAGCCATAACCATATAACTTGAGGTTGCTCCTCTTGAGGCTTCTCAAACACTTGTATCCAATCCTCAAGACACCGCATGTGCAATGACCATTGCTAAAACTTCAAATTATGCTGAGAACCCCTCAAGTAACAACCTAGCCTCCCTTTCTTTCTTTCATTCTAATTCTGAGCTATCTTATGCTCAATGTTCTCTTGACATTACAGATCCTTCAGGGAATGAACCTATAGCCATAGAGACTGAAGTTGAAGTCTATAACATAGCTAAGGACATGAAGCTGCTGCTGCTCACTGTCGCCACAGTCCTTGATAAAATGGACGACGTTTACAAGGCAATGCTCTTCAAGGAAGACTTGACTAATAGCCTCTCTATTGTCAAAGTTGAGGTCTGTGACGTCAAGGAGTCGCTGATGGTAGTGAAGACTGAAGTCTAAGACAAAGCTTATGTTGTAGTTGTTCTATCCAGCAAAGTTGATGACGTCCAGGATCAGCTCACCAAAGATGGTGAGCTACTTTAACAAATCTCCCAAATCCTCCAACTATCGCTCCAATCCCTGAACCATCATTCAGCTAATTGGACCGTCAACAACTGGAAAAAGTTGTTGCGTTCAACATTCTCCAGGCTGAAGCTCTTTCTTCCCTATTGCACAAGCAAGAAGACCTCTCCTCTAATCTTAATAACCTCTCATCTCATCTTAATAATGACAAAAGCGGAAGAAAGATAAAGAGGAAGAGAAAATTGCTGCTGAAGAGGAGACTACTGATGAAGCTGATGTTGCCTTGACCCCTCATGTAGATGATCTCATCCCTTCCACTAAGGATGCCATCGATGAAGATGATGTCATGATCTCTCATGTTGATCATGTAGACTATACCTCTACCTCTGCATTGCCAAATGCTGGTGATGAGGATGATGATGAAGACGATGATGAAGATAAGGACGCTGAACCTCATCTCCCTGAAGTTGGCAATGATCTTGGAAATGGTAATGAAGATGACAAAGGCGATGATTACTTCTGCATCCAAGTCAACCCAAGAGAACCAACACTGAAGGGAATCTCCATCCAGGAACCTTCAGTTTCCTAGGGGGAGAGACCATTAGCTTTAGGGAACTATCACCCCAAGGACAAGGGCATACGAGTGGCTAAAGACAATCTCGTGATTGTTCTAAGGGATGCTAGTCAATCTGAAGATGCAAACTCCTCTAGGTATGTATCTCCTTCCTCAGATGCTGAACCCCCTACTCCAATTCTCTCTGTACCAATAAATCCTCTTGGTCCATCAACACATCTCAAATCTTGTGAAAGCAAAGATGAAGGTAAAACATAAATTCCAACACTCAGGGACTTGCCTAAACAAACCGGAGTGTTTAGAAGCTGATGAAGATGAGAGGAGGATTCAGCTAATAAATCAGCTCGACAAACCAGAGTGAAAATCCTTCTTTGTACCTCTAGTTGTGGTGAGTTTGATTTCCTCATTAACGTTGAACGAGAAGAGTCCTTGAAAGCTGAAGAAGAGTTGATCCAACATCGACAACAACTGAAGAACAGTCGAGAGTTAGCTAAGACTCAAGCTACCAAAGCTCTAGCTAAAGGGAAGCTCAAGAAGAAAGATCCTATCAAGGCTAAGGTCCAACTATTGTCAAAAGCTGAACAAGAACATCAAGGGGACCTGAAGCTGAAAGATCAAGATCTAAAATGGTGCAAAGAAAGGATCGATAAAAGTATAAGTCCCCACAAGATCTCAAACGTCACCATTAGCGGACAAATGAAGGATGGTAGACTCCTAGTCTCAATGGTCATTTTCCAAGAGAACCAAGATGTTGTCACTAAGTATCCTTCATAGCTCAGCTAGTGTGGCTTTTATGAGTGGCTAGAGATTCGACAGGCTATTCAGAGATCCAAATCCAAGAACAAGTTGTTGATTGAAGATATCTCGAATGAATTATTCAAGAAGGTGTCCAAAACCATCTAAGTCCCTCATCTGCCAAAGAAGCCACCCTCTCGAAGAAAATCCCCTTCAGAACCTGAAGACAGTCCATCCTAGAAGAACGAGCACGAGACAAAATTCTCAGCGGATGAACTTCTCAAGGACTGAAAGAAGTCAGATATCTCAATGCTAAACCTGACACTGCCTGCGAAGGGTCCTTATATACCTAACATATTGCACGTGAAACCTGATCATGGACTTATGTTCATACACTATGATGATAAATACAGGTTTCAACAAGTATTTGAGTTTCATCTTTGCCCTATAGATCACTTAGAGTATCCAAGGACTTGGCTAAATGATGATAAATTTGAAGAGATGATGGAGCGCAAGACCAGATTGGAAATGCTGAGATGTAAGAAGCTTGGATAAAATGTCCCTAAATACGTCAACTTCATCAACTTAGATTAGACGTCATTTCCATCTTGTAATATCTTATTTTCTTTTCTTTACTTTCAGTGTATAACCTTTGTGTATTAGGTCTACCAATGTTGATTGTAATGACTTGTAATATTTTTCCCTTGTAAATATTCAATAAAATTATCAGTTCACTGAAAAAGATCCCTAAAAAGAGTAAATGGGACAAGTATTTATGAGTTCTATTTATATCTTTCATTCACCGATACCTTTCTAGTCAGTAAATATGCTTTCAGTTTCAGTTATTAATATTGTGCAAATTTATTTTTTCCTTGTAATCCTTTACAACTTAAGTGAATTTATATAGTAAACTATGTCACTGAAAAAGATCCCAAAACAGTTAAAAGGAACAATTATTTTACTAGTACATTTTTTTTACTGATGTAATTTAAGCAATTTTCTTTATGTTGCTTTGTCATCATCAAATAGGGTGAGGTTTTTGATACTCTCTCTCATTCATTTGATGATGATCCATTTTATCTATCGAAGTGTATTTCTGTATTCAGTTTCAGCGATAATCACTGAGTCGGTTCAATGACCACTAAACATGTATTGTAATTCGTTCAAAGACCAGTATCCTTTAAGAACACAAAACTCACACCACAGTTTCTTTAGTGATGTTGAAGATAGAAGATGAATATTAGAGACTAGCAAGTTCGTGATCTGAATCGGTTTTCAATGATAACAAGCTCGTATACACAAGTGTAAAGTATGTGCAAGATTCAGCGAACATTGATGAGACCTTTAACGTCATTCCAATGTTTAGAGATCAAATGAATCTTGTCGAGAAAGATTAGTTTTTGTCTTGTCCTTCTACATACAAAGGACAAACCCATACCTTTCTAAAGTAAGGTACAGTATGGAGTCAATCCTCTGTCTCCAAACGTTCTTACCTACTTTATGAAAGAAGACTATTCATATATGGCCAAAAGACTGTACACCTGCAACAAAGGACAAGCTCTCATTTTAAGAGCTTGCCAAGTGCTTTCTATCTTCAGAATTGCATTTAATGCAATAGGTACAAATAGTCGAATAGTTCTCTTCTCAGTTATCATCTTCCTCATATTATCTTACCCAAGAAGATACTTTTCTTTCTACTATCTGTCTAAAAGAAAGACCCACTTTAAAAAATGAAGAGCACATTACTTCTTATCTTATTTGTTGTAGCAAATCTTTTCTTATTGCTATCTGTATTTTTGTGTCTATCTTATATTGTTTAGATAGGTTCTATATCATATCTCTCTTGCAAACAGTCTATAAAATTTGTATTCATCTTCTTTATCAATATATAATGTTTAAAAGTCAAAGTTGTTGTGTTTCTATTCATCCCCCTTCTACAAATTATTATCTATAAACTCTTGTAGATCTAGCTGGGATCAACAAGCTAACATGGGTTGTCGTGCGGCTTTAGACGCATGGGAAACCACCCAAATTTTTCCATGCCCCTCTTGACCTCGAATAGAGGTTAAGGCATGTTGGCGTACAGTGTTACTCACGTGGCTTACCGCTCAGCCCTCCAACGCCTTTCAAACTTCACTAAACTGACCCCCCACCGAAATCGAAACTTTAGATGGGTAGATCATACATCCCAAGGGTCAAATAACTCAAAATTTGTGAAGGAAATACTTGATAAATTGCTAATTACATTCAGAAGTAACGATATGGAAAATACGGGGGTTATACCTAGTTTCCAAATCTAACTCTTGCTTCCAAACATGAAGGCTTGAGATCCATAAACAGATAACATTCAAGGAATTCCTCAAAACCATTGCTCAAACCTTGTAATACACCAAAAATGAACACAAACTTCAGATCCATCAAGATCCCCAACTAGATCTCAAAATAACCACAAAGCTTCCCTTATCAAGGATTGAAACATTCCATCCAAAAACTCTATGATGGAGCTCTTCCAAGTCTCTAGATGAAAGATTCTGATCCAACCTCTTCTTTTCCTCCCAAAAGCTCCAAAAGATTGCCCCAAAAATAAAGAAATCAAGAGAGAAGTGGAGAGAATGAAACCCAAATGAGAAGACCTTATAAAATGGGATTTTAATCCATTTGTAGGTCATATGTGACCTTAGCCACAACCTAGGTCGCATGCAAGGTTGCCCGTATGTCTGAGTTGTACTCTAAAGTCTCCTTATGCGACCTATGTCGTCAAACTGACTGCATGTCTGTGAGGATCCCCCCAGTCTTCCACAATGGAATCTGATAGCTAGTTGGTGAGCACTTTTTCACTCTTTCATATACTAGGGGATTTCACTAAATCTTCAATTTTTGTTTTAACCTTGGTCGCCGGCCAGGTCACCCAATATTCGGTTACACCTTTTCTTGTTGAGATTGATACTCCAATGGGTTAGCCGACTTTTCCTGCGACCCAAGTCGTCATGACTCATTGGATGCCTGAAAACTGTTTTCACTACCCTTTTGACCTCGAAACAATCTAAGGCTAATGGACACGATTAAACCTCATCAATAGAATATTACTACATCAAAAATGGCCTGATTAACCCATAACTATATCCAACGAAAACACCATGTGTTACATATATTTTGTTTAAACACTCAATATCCACATTTTATAACATTGGTTAAATCAGCATTTTTTTCATAACACACATTCAAACACATCCGACATGAATTGGATAGGTAAAATACATGTGTTTGATGTGTACGGATTTGAAATTTACTTGAACGCACATTAGTACTATTACATTGAATCTAGCTTTCGAGTGGCTCACGCAACAAGTGTGATGCTGCAAAATGAGGTTAAATAGATAAATATGAAAAGGAAAAAGGGAAATAAAATAAAATGAGTTTTAATTTTATAATAGCGAAAGTGTAGAGAATGGAGTTTTGATTGGTCAATTCTACCATTAATTAAAATGATAAGTGAATAACGGAGTTAATATTCATTTGGATTGGAAATGATAAATTAGTACATCAGCAGGGGTAAAACATAATTTTTGGAAAGTTAAGGGGAAGGAAAAAATCATCAAACTTGAGGGACCTGTTTTGCAAATAAACCAGATCTGCAGATTTGGGTATGGCTTACGATTTACAGCCATATAGAGGCTGGTATGGCCATGATTTCTTCATTTTTTCCAACGATTTTGAAGCATAAATTAGTTCTCATGCTTGTTATGACCATTTACCCACAAACAACTTCATCAAAGATCAAATATAGAGGGATAACCGGAGAAAGAAGCATTTGGGGTTGAGTATCGATTTTCCATCGACTATGGTAAGATTAATCAACCAAATCTTGTGGTTTTTATATCCACAATTTCGTTTCTAGTCTTCCATCGAACCCCAGTTATTTCATGCCTCATATTTATGTTTTTACGGGTCGATTTGGTGTTTAAAGTTGTTGCGTTTTAGTTTTAAAAACCTAAACTATTACTGAGAAAATGGATCTCATTCTTGACAAAAATTTGTATTCTTTATGTTAAAATGTTGGTAAAAACATTATCCAGACATTGGTGCAAAAGGAATGAAGAAAGGAGAATAATATAGAATCGAGCTTAAAAGCTACAAAAGCCATAGCCATGGCTGATATTGTTTACATTGTCATAAAAAAGATATGGAAGTTTTGCAAGAATCTACGTTCAAACCCTTAACCTATGAGACAAAAGCTAACAATATTAGGACTTACTCCATTAAGATTCTTATGTTGTAGTTTGTTTGTGCCGTTTAGGTCTTTGAAATGATATTATACATTTCTGAATTAACCTTTATATAATAAAATACATTATAGTCCGTGAAGTTAATAAAAGAATTATTTAGGCTATAAAAGCCTTATGAAAATTTAACAAATATCATTGAACTTTATAAAATGTAATTTTGACTCGGATTTAAATTTTGGGATTATGAAATTACTAAATTGCCCCTATAAATGAAGATTTTGTATTTAAAGCAATATTTGATTATTTTGCTTTATAAACCCACATGGTGTAGGACTTGTAGAGGAGGATATACAAACAGTTTGCTAAGTGAAAGATCGATGGGAAGGGGTTCTCTTTCAGATCCAAAGAATTAAGGAACTTATTCAGAAGATGACGTCTATTTTACTACAAAAACACTCACAATGATGTTATTTTAAAAACAGGTGAGTTGTATTGAATGACAAGGGTGATCATTTATAGTCATCTTTACATTAAATGTTTATTGTCCAACTTTAATGTATGTCTTTTTGTGCTTGGTTGATCTATGCATCTTAGTGCTCTTCATTTCAACTTTTAAGCTTGATGTAGACATATTGTTCACTTACTTCATCCTTAGATATGTTGAGGGAACTAAAGGTATAAACGGTACGAGACAACTCGCGAGTTACTCGAGATCGACTCGGTCAAAGCTTGGTCAACTTAAACTCGAGCTCGACTCGACATATTAACTAGTCGAGTCGAGATACCCAATACTCGACTCGAAAACCTCAAGAGATACTCGATTTTTTACATATATAATTAGTTTTAAAATATAATAAATTTTATAATACAATTTATAAAATATAATATAATAAAATTGTCTTATATTTTAGATATTTGAATAAAATTGTACATTTTTTTAATTATAAAAACTAATCAATTATTTTTTAATTAAAATCATAACAAAAAAAGACAAAAAAAAACCCTATAGAAGTGTTGGTGAAGTTGTCCTACATTGGAAGAGAGAGAGAGAGTAAATTAAGGGTGAAGGGATGTTATAAAAAGAGAGGAGTTGAATAGAGTTTGTAACTTTGTTTTTTTTTGGATAAAGTTTGTGGTGTATCTCTTTAGTTTTATAAAATTTAATAGAACACCTTTAAGTTTATAATTTTGGGAAAAGTTTAAAAACCTCAATAGACTTTAGTGCTTGGAATGATTAAGTTTTTGGACAATTTTTTGGAACAAATAAGTGTTTGGACATTCCAAAACGTGTTAAATAACTCCTTTGACTTTTTAAAACATTTTAGATATATTCTTATGACATATAAAACTGGTTAATGTGATAAAATAATGAAAAAATTCTATAAAAAAACCAATGGACTTTCATATTTTGAACGATTAAATCTCTAAACATTGTTTAAACCAAAAAAGTACTTACATCTATAAAAAAACAAATATACCAAAAAATACTTACATTTATAAAAAAAAAGTACTTGCATTTAAAGAAGGTTATTAATGAAATTTATTTTAATTAAGAATAAAAAATATTATGTCAGTGATTTTTCAAATTAAAAAAATTAAAAAAGATTTAAAAAGGATTACTGATAAAAATTATCTTAATTAAAAATAAAACACATTTTGTTGGTGATTTTCCAATATAAAAAAAGAGAAAATAATTTGATTAAATTACTGATTGATTAACGATAAAATTTAACAAAATACATAATTAATTAAAATTCTCCGCTTGTGTTCATTAGTATATACGCATGAATTACATATATCTAAATAATAGTTAACTTGATCATCGTCAGACACTCTAAAACAGTAACATATTAATAAGTATGAAAAATTGTGCTTGAATCTTGTCGGTGATATCATTTCACCAACGGATTAGCGACAAACTTTAATTAATTACGTATTTAGTTAAATTTTATCGTTAATCTGTCAGTAATTTAAGTAAATTATTTTCTATTTTTTAATTTAAAAAATCATCAATGAAATATATTTTATTTTTAATTAAAATAATTTCATCAGTAATTCTATTTTTGATTTTTTTATTTTTTATTTGAAAAAACACATTTAAAATATATTTTATTTTTAACTAAAATAAATTTAATCAGTAATCATTTTTAAATATTTTTTTTTATTTTTCTTAATTTGAAAAATCACCGACATAATATATTTTAAGTTTTAATTAAAATAAATTTCATCAATAATCTTTTTCAAATATAAGTATTTTTTTGGTATATTTGTTTCATTTTATATAAGTACGTATTTTTTTGTTCCAATAATGTCTAGGAACTTAATTGTTCAAAATATGATAGTCCATTGAGTTTTTCTTTTCAGACTTTTTCTATTATTTTACCATATTAACCAGTTGTGTAGGTCATAAGGATGTATCTAACAAGTTTTAGAAAGCTCAAGGAGTTATTTAACATGTTTTGGAATGTCCAAGGACTTATTGTTCCAAAAGATTGTCCAAGGACTTAATCATTCCAAACAATAAAGTCCATTAAGTTTTTAGACTTTTCCCTATAGTTTATAAGAGAAGACCCTAAAATGTATAAATTTGAACATATATACTTGTTTCGAGATTTATTCAAGTTTGAATTCGAGCTTTATTCGAGTTTCAGTTCGAGCTTAATTTGAACTTCAGACGAGTTCGAGTTTAATTTGAGCTTCAGACGAGTTCGAGTTTAAAAAAATTTCAATCGAATTCGAGTCGATCTAGTTTTTAACTACTCGTGAATTTTTTAGCCAAGTTCGAGCTTGAGAAATGGATATCGAGTCCGAATCGAGTATATCAATACTTGAGCTCGAATCGCATCATTTACACCTTTAGAAGGAATAGTAAAGTAAGTAAAGTACCAGTACAATGGTACTTGTGTACTTACATAGGTTGACATGTTGGTGAGTTGGTGAGCCAGACTAGCTGGCCAAGTTTGTACTTCAATTCCAGTAGTAGTATTTGTCATACTAGTAGTCGAGTTTATCTTTTATTTATCTCTTTTTTGGCTAGATGATAGACCAATCAGCTTTGGTGACAATCTTAACCTTACTTCAACTAGTCTTCAATTTAGTTGAAGGCATTATGATATTGGATCAATACAAATAGGTACAAGACTTTTACAAGTAAAAATCTTATATTATCTATATCCGAAATATAAGGTATATATTGGATTTACCAGCTATAGAAGGTAAACAATAACATTTTAATTTCTAAGTGTGTGAGCAGATGTTTATGGGTATTATAACCAAACTCAATGGTTGAGATCAACGGTTACACAATTGTTAATTTAACGTTTTGGGACGTTATCTAGTTTTAGACTTGCGTTTGACTAAAGATGGATGAGGTTGACCAAGAGTTGACTTTTACCTGTTTAACACAATGATTTTGACGATGAGATCAAATAAAGATATTTGAGACATATGAAGATACTCAATTTTGAGTTTGGCTTTAGGTCTGATCTACTTAACCATAGTTGACTTTGTAGACTTTTAGAGAAACTAAGTCATTAATTAGATATGGTGATGTGAAATGTGTAGGTCTTCCGCCAGGAGCTATTAGTAGTCTATCTACACAGACAGGTTAGTCTTTAAGAGACATACAATGGGATGCATATCTGCATACAAATTTATTTGGAGCATTATATGATTTGTATGGTGAGTGTCAATGTACACCAAATTGTTTGAAAATGACCAAAGTGTCCAAACATACCTCAATATGATATACATATTGTAACATCACACTAAAGCGGAAGCTAATTTCACCAGATAATATTAGATTCAATATACAACTCTAAAACAAAACGGGATACAAAGTTATTCACCAAAAGAGATAAGTATCGTTGATGAAGAGACATATAACTACCCTTACATACTATATATATAAAACATGTACATAAACAAAAAAAATACCCAAAATACGAGCTTTAAATATCAACCAACTTCTTTGAGCTCAACAATCCTACATCGGACCTTTACTCCTTTCTATCCTTCCTCTAAAAGAAAATCAACATCTAAGAGGTTAAGCATAAAGCTTAGTGAGTTCATAGAGAAACATTTGAATATTATGATGTATACATACACATACATAAAGGAATCCCAGGAATGAACTCAAGTAACATATATGAGTATACAAAGGCTTTCTGAATCAATAAACTCATGAATCAATATTCTTCAAGGCAACAAAAACCTGATTATGGCAATTTCAACATTTCGTATATCGAAGATATCATGAGATCGTGTTACATTAAGTAAATAAATAACATAACATAACAGCCACTAAGGCATAGTGTTTCACCCACTAAGGCATAGTGTTCCAGCCACTAAGGCATAATGTTCCAGCCACTAAGGCATAGTGTTTCAGCCACTAAGGCATAATATTCCAGCCACTAAGGCATATTATATATATATATATATATAATATGTATATAATAGGGGCACAAGCATATAAGGGAAGTATATATACACATACTATACAAAATGTTCCCGAACGAACTCACATTGCTACTCAATACTCTAAGTTATGAGCAATTCCCAAAATGGTAGAAATGAACCACCACAAGCTTTCAATACCTTCAATTATATCCCTGGAATATACATTTCAGATATCATAAGCAATTACTCAAGAAATCCTATGATATACCCTTTTCAATTTGACAATTCTACTTTTAATTTTCTTGTATAGCAGCAGGTTCATACCCATTTTTATCCATTTTAAACTCAGAATTATCCAATGACTTCTAAAGATGAAATAAAATATATTCTTATATCTTTCTAATGCCACTTACCACACATTTTTATGATTTTTGTGTGATTTATTACAAATTTTACAAGACAACATCAAAACTCAGCTTTACAGCTGAGAACATATTGCATCTTTTACCCATATTAAAATTGAAATTAGCTTCCGATGTCTAAATACAAAACAAACTAGACATTTCCACCATTCCAACGAAATTGATATCATACTCATATGATATTTCTACAATTTTATATGAATTTTATAAATCAAAGCTGTCAATGAACCTTACTAACTCAATTCATTAATAATCTTGCAATACCATGATCAATTCCTTATAATTCAATTCCAAACTTCATAATAACATTAACTTACAAAATTAACCACTAATCATAAACATGCAAACCTTAATATCCTTAATTAACACTAATTACAAAGATTAAACTTAGCATTAGAAGCATACATTCAATAATGAGTTAAATGCATGAAATAGCAACCTACTTTCACAAAATTTCTTATTATAGCATTCTACTTTTGTTTTTCTTTATTACAGCAATGTACTTTCAAATTATTTTTTATTAAGGCATTGTACTTTAAAAAATCTACCCATAATAGCAATGGGTAACCTGTTACCTTTTAAACAGGTTAACCCTTTGACTTTTTTGCCTGTGTGGCTTTAATGAGGTGATTTGGATGACACATCATTTTGATGACTTGACTAAAATTAAAATAAAAACATATTTCAAATTATTATTAGTGATTTTCATTTTTCATTGCTATTATCTAAAAAAACATTT
>NC_037530.1:23640210-23645894 GCF_001531365.2 Cynara cardunculus var. scolymus
AGTACAATGCTATAATAAAGAAATTTATAAAAGTAGATTGCTATTTTATGCATTTTGCCCTTCAATAATCTTCACATAAACATCAAGAATTCATCCATTTGAGCTTTGATTCTTCAAGAATTGAATACGTTTGGGCTTATGTGTGTGAAAATTGCACCTTGAGTGTGTGTGAGGGTTTTAGAAGTGATTTGGGGAAAAAATATCAATTTTCGTCCATTTTTTCACTTAAACCCGAATTGGGCCAGATTTGGCCCCGTTGAGGCCCAATTGACTACCAAACACTAAAAAAATACAACTTTTTGCTCGGACCTTCGTTTTCGATTAGGTTTTTGCCTATGTGATCGTAATAAGATAATCTATGACTTTCAATAAAAATATTTCAGAAAAGATCTTCCAATAAAAGCAGTTTTACGTATGTTACACATATCAGTAAAATTATGCTATGCAGTGAAAAAGATAGATGAGGTAAAAAGGCATGCATTGAAAAAGAAGAAAAAAAAAAGCCAAATGCAAAACCCAATTCGATATCCCAAAACCTTTGTTGAATCTAGTATAGCAATAGAAATATATGATAGCTTATGGTTTGGCATTGTCAAAAACTTAAATTTGGGGGGAACTAGGTTTATGAAGGGCTATAGATATCAAGCATCTAGTGGGAGTAGAACACTTCATTCAAAAAGTATCAAAACAAGCATACTTTCGCTATTAAATGTTCATGTTCGAAAAAAAAAAGTGTGTTTGAGTCTTTCAATTTGTAATTTTTGTTGTTTGGGGACAAACAATAATACAAGTTTGTGGTTCTGATAGGTGTTAATTTATCATTGTTTGAAATTAATCAATCATTGTTGTAATATATTGGATTTCATCCTTTATGGCTTATGATTAACTTCCTTAGAATAAAATCCATTTTCCAAGTGTTTGCAAGTATTTTCTTACTTTTAGTGACGAAACTTGTTTTGAAATTTCATGACTTGGACATAAGTTTCCGTACTTTCTTCTTTGCAAGTATTTCCTTCCTTTACTTTATATCTTTTCATTTAAAGTATTTTACATTTCCTTGTACTTTATTTTTCTGCAATATAAATTTCAGTATTTAATTTCCAGTATTTTAATTATTGCAATTTACTTTTCTATACTTTATTTTTCTGCAATTATCTTTCAGTCATTTATATTTCTTCATTTAATTTACAGTCTTCTACATTCTTGCAAATTATTTTTTGCAATTTACTTTTCCGCATCAGTTATTTACTTTTTAATCTTTATATCCTTCACAAGAGGAATCCAAGCGATGATGGGCTAAACGCCTTAGCTTTGGGTGTAAGGGAAAATTAAGACCAAAGCCGATGTAAAAATAAAGAGGCGTCTTATTAGCATTATAGTCTAACTAGTTGTTTCAGGTAATTAATATTTCATTGAAAATTACATTGAATTAATTGACAACTAATTTTATGTATGAAAATGCATTAACTTTCTGAGTTAAGATAAAAAAGAAAACATGAGGTATAAAGAGCTTTAGTATCTGACAAGTAGTATACTCCTACGGTGTAGGAAAGTAACACTGTGTTGTGCTAGGATTCACGACATCAAACATAAATGATATCGTATAGATAGCACGTTGTCCTTTGTGTACTCTTGATAGGTCTGATCCGATAGTTGATACTATGACAGTTCTATAACATCTTATAGAATTGTGGCATGGTGTTATGTCATCTTTCTACTGGATCACCTGTTTTATGTCCTAATCAACCTTTGCATCATGTGCTTCTTTTTATGACTGATATTTTTCTTAGTTGTTAATCAAACCACCCAAATTTAGATAAAACAAATACCTCGAATTCGTCATATAAAATTAGTTTTTAAAGACTAGACTTTTGAAGAACTTTATAAAGTTTTCTATTTGGGAACAATATTTGGTACTTTTATCATTATTACTTGTTACAAGACGATAATAGTTCAAGGCATATACTTTCACTGAGTTGTATTTTTTTGTTGAAATCTGAGGTTGCCTAAACTGAACAGCCAACCATCGACCACCACCGCCCATCGCCACTACTATCGTTAGCCATCACCACCTCCACCACCACTACTATTACCATCAATTATATTTCATTCAAATTTGGTACCATTATATATGTATGTATTCATTTATAGGAAAATCAATCATATAAAAATATTTATAAATTAAATTCTTTAATTATTTACTTTATTTGTGTTAATTATGACTACTATATAATATTTAAAATCATCAAATAACTTTTTGGTGGTAACTTGTTTAGTTTTGTTCCGTCTAGTCCCATCTAGTCCAGTCTACCCTTTTATCATATCCAATTCAATCCAGTTTTTTCTTGTCAAGTCATGATGTCTGTGTACCAAACGCTATCTTAACGGTGTTATTAGGCTTTAAAGGTCTTTGTGGGTTGTAATGGGTCTTAATGGGCTTTAAAGGGTCATTGGACTTTAATGGGTCTTATTGGACCTTAATGTGTCTTTTTGAGCTTTAAAGGGTCTCAGTGGGCTTTAATGGGTCTTATTAGACTTTAATAGGTCTTATTGGGCTTTAAAGGGTCTTAGTGGGCTACTATATCCATCTTGGTCATATTTCAAAATTTTGTCATACAGAGCCTCTGTATCTACTATAGAGTGCATCTATACCTTGAACTGTTGCTCGTGCGTATCTTATCATCTTTTGATCTAAGCATAGTTTAAGGGGAGGAAAGCCTATTGCATTCTTCAAGGGGAGTGTTGGAATTCCATGACCTAGAGCCTGTGTATGTACTATATAGAGCTTCTGCATCATCAAGTTAACTGGTGTATGATCAGAATCTCTGTTAAACATCCATGATTCTCTGTATCGCTCAAAAGGTATGTTATCTTTCTATCCTTACAACACTTTTGGTGCTAATAAAAATTACTATGGTTTCAAAACCTTTATGATCTACCAGTTTAACTATATTTCGAGGACCAGAACCTATGTATAGTACATACAGAGCCTCTGCATGTACTATACAGATCCTCCGTATCTAGAATACAGTTCCTCTGTATAATTCTAAATAAGAGTTTAGGACTTCCAATCTTTTGGGTAATACAAGGTGTAATTTTTTATCAAGAGGAACCTATTTCTACATCTAGAGTTCTTGTCTGTACAAGTTCTCCTCTAGTTGAAAAACACTTGTGTATCTTTCACTCTCAAATTAGGAATGCGGGTTAATTTTGAAAGTGACAGTTGTCATGCTAATGTTTCAAAAAGGAAGTGCATCGGCCATTTTAAACTCTGCAACTGTCAGGCCACGAGTCCTTTCCCTACAAGATCAACACTAATCATTTCAAATTTATTCTATTTGGGTTATTTTTGCACTCAAGTACCCACAATTTTTTATTATTTAAATGACGAAAAGCCCTAATTTCCCGTTACGCTTTCAAAAATATTCATCCTCAAGAACATTACTCTCAAGAGCTTCATCTTCTTCATAGAACCTGCTTCTTGTTCATCTTCTTCCTCAACTTTTCTTAAACAATGCCAAACTTTTCTGCCTCATAATCTGATAACTCACACAATGAAACAAGCAACTTAAAATCAAAAGAAGGAACTAGCATTGTTGTTATTCCTCTTCCATTAAAACCGAATAACCATGCTATGGACCTAACCTTGACAAATATTGATGAAAAATTCCACACTGACATCGAAGTTCTTCACTACCACTTCTTGAACAGAGCCCTAACCAACCATGACAAAACCGTTCTAGAAAAGTTCGTTCAAGAATTCTAGCAAACATGTGACTACGACTTGGAAAGACGTGGAATCATTGGTGAGTTCTTCGTCCCAACCCTAAACCAGAAATGAGAAATTAGGATTTCCAAATCCTTGTTTTCGATGGTACTTCAAATCCCAATGAAAACCGACCTCAACCTTCCAGGTACGCCCTTTTACTACAAGAAACGAAATCGTAGGTTTCCATAAGTTTATTGGTTACAATCGACCAATAAACTTCCCATCTCAGTTTCGAAGACAATTCCTACCGCCTATGTGGAATGTACTTTTCACACTCGTCAACATGGCCTTGATAGTGAAGATTGGGAGTATGGATATGTACAGCACAAATATGCTCCAACTCATCTACGGGGTCCACTTCGATCTACCTTTGGACTATTCGTTGATCCTGTACACCGAGTTTAGAGCCGTTGTCGCCAAGAAGGTCCTTGACAAGTCCAAGGGCAATGACTTACCGGCGTTGTTGTTTCCATGTTTCCTCAGCTTACTACTCAGGCCTGGACTCAACAACCAAAGCATCCCTTGCAACAAGGAACCGATGGCGCTTGTACACTTGTTGTCTTCCTACCACCCAACTGCTAACAAGGACGGCTACCTAGAGGAGAGACTTTTTGTCTCAAAACTTACTCAAGTACATCAACACGAAGATCCTAAGACGAGCATATAGACGTCTAATAGAATCACTTCAACCTGTGATATGAACCCTCATACGCATAGGAGAAACCGGAGTAGAGGGTGAGACATGGGGGGTTCGTACAGAGGTAGAGAGGGAAAGGAAAAAGAGAGTGGATAGAGAGAAGAAGAAAAGAAGAGAGATAGAGAGAGGGAAAAGAAGAGAATAAGAGAAAGAGGGAGGAGAAGAAGGCAAGAAAAGAGAGAGAGAGAGAGAGAGAGAGAGAGAGAGAGAGAGAGTAGAGAGATAGATGATGGAGATGGAGATGGCTCAACAACCAAAGGGAGGAAAGGAAGATGTGCGACAAGATGCCCAAGAGGTTCTCATATATATTTTCCCTCACCAACCCCTAGTGCAAGTAAGTCACCTAGTCCAATTGGTCGAGCAACAAGGACTATTGAACAAGAGATGCACACCTTGAACCTTAACCAGCCAAACCGACCAGATGACACATCTGTCTCTGGTCAACATAGCCAAAGGGAACCCACATCTAGGGATCATTCTCTTAACAGGGTGATGCCTTTGGAAATATAAGTAGTATGTCTCCCCATACCATGCCACTCATCCCCACAGAGGAATGTGTTTCATCTACACTAGAAGCTCTACCCAACACTTGTTCAGAGTAAGTTATAGGTGCACATGGCTCTGAGGCTCTCGACCGGCCTCTTAGTCCACTTGATGACGAGCTTCCCAGAATTAGATGGAAGAACTCGCATCAACAAAACATTCGTAGTATACTCTTCAGATGAAGATATACAAGGACCAGACAGAAATCTTTCCAGACCCAACTCAAATACAAGTCTAAACGAAGGTGTCTTAGGAACTAATACTAACTTTGGCCTATGTGTTGAGCCATAGGTTACCCCTTCTGATTATGTCACAAAGGCAGAGTCATCAACTTCTGCATCTGCCTTGGATGATATTCGAGCATCCATTGTAGCATTGAAAGTTGAGCCATCGATAAATGTTAAACTACTCAAAACTTAATGTAATTGATGGCTAATGCTACCTTGCAAAGGATAGTCAATTTTATCAAGAAGAAGTGTGTGTCCACAATATCTGATCAAATCTTCATAATCTTCATCATCATACATGGTAGATTCTTAGATATTGCATTCAAGAACTCAAGAACATTGAGAGAGAAAGTCAACACATATAAGCTCAGTCAAACTCTCAATTATGTATGTATATTACAATTAAGCTCTCCTTCTTACTAATTACAAAGATTACCACCTATTTATA